>NC_135712.1:42170568-42484807 GCF_964656455.1 Halichoerus grypus
CCTTCCCCAAGTCACCACTTGTTTTTTTCAGGTTATAGGGAGAAATGCTGTCTGCATTTAGTTTCTATTTTTTTGATTCCTATTAAAATTGTTTTTTCCTTGGACTTTTGTATTTCTTCTTTTGGGAATTTCCCAATGATTTCCCTTGGTGTTTTCCTATTGGGGCAGGTGCATTTTCTTATTGAATTTTCTAAGAGATTTTAAATGTATATAGTAGTAACCATTTTTCTATAGTATATATTGCAGATATTTTTCTTCCATTTGTTATATTTGTAAATTTTCTATGGTGTTTGAAGCATAAACATTTAACAATTTTTTATTCAAATACACCATTTAGTGTAATAATTAGATTATATTCCATTATATGTATCCAAGATTATATTCACCTATACTTTTTTCCTAGTACTTTCATATTTTAATTTTTAACATTTAAAACTATTGAAATTTATTTTGTGTATAGGGAACAGCATTTGTCCTGGACACAGAATACAAGCCATCGTGCTCAGTATATTCGGGACCTTGTAAGTAGGTCCTCACCCTTACATATTATCATCTACATACTCTAAACTACTATGATTTATGCCAGGTAGTGTCTAGTTGATGGAATAGTGCATATAAAATGTGATAGAACACGCAAGAGTTGAAAGATGATTTCTAAGATTTTTAGCAAGAATAAAGGACAGGATTTTGGAAGGGGTATAATTTTACTGGGGTCTTGAAGAAATTTTGTGCTTCCTAAGCTTTCCAAGGGCATGAATTCAGAAATGGCTTACCTAAGAGAAGCAGAAAATTAATATCAAGTTAAATGAGAAAAAAATCGGCAAGAAGAATAACGTAATATTACAATTAAAAATAAAAATATTTACTATTATTTAAACAAAAAGAAAAATATAGTAAGTACTCATGTGCCTACTACCCAGATTTTACAAGTATTAAACTTTGGTTATCACATTTCAGTTTTTTTCTAAAGAAATAGATAACAAATCTTTGAAGCTCCTTGCTCCCTATTCATCTCCTACATCCCTTCCTAGAAGTAACCACTAGCTGGAAGTAGTTTCTTGCCCGTCTGTGTTTTTTGATGTCAGAATTCAGCTTATCAAAACTTTACTTCAAATTTATTAGTAAATTGTTGTTCACTGTGGCCAACTGTAAAAGAGACTCAGATGTTACTTAAGCATTGTGGATTAATGCTTTTTGTACATCTCTGTGGTGTCTGGTAAAAGCGTACCATGATAGGGTATATCGTCTTTGCTATGAATTTTTTCAGTGGGGAAACATTTAGCACCTTAATAGCCATCATTTTGGTTTAAATAAATATAACTGTAAATCCTAGACTGTTTATAGAAATTGCTGAGTTTTTAATTTGTTAATTAAGCTGTACACACAGATTAGCAAGGATTATCTGATGTGCTGTATGCAGAACTGGAATGGTTTACATTTCTTTTTAAACCCCTGGGGCTTCTTGTTTATTCTTAATAAGTTTAGAATTTTAGGATAAAAAGGGACCTAGAGACATTCTGATTCTACCCCTTTATATTTTAGAAATAAACAAATTGACACTAAAAATTTGACTTCAGAGCTAGCATATGACCCCAAGTTTGGTCCTCTTTCTATTTATTAATGGTCCATAAATTTAGATAGTGATTTTGATGTAATATTATCCTGGGCTCCACAATCTGAATTAAAATGTCAGAAAATAGTGCACTTGTACAATAAAATCACACCATAATTTTTTTTTGGTAAATTTTTTATTATATCGATTTTTTTTTTGTGGTAGGTTTTTTCTTTCTCTCACACATTTATCATAAAATCGTGTTCCCAAGTCTTTTTTTCCTATGTGTGTTTATGTTACTTTTTAAATTTAGAACTTGCTTTATGTAGTTCTAAATATTTTCAGTAATACTAATTTGATGTGTTAAGTTTTTTTAGTGTTTTGGTGAAATTGTGTTGTTTTTTTTTAAGATTTTATTTTATTTATTTGAGACAGAGAAGAGAACATGAGTGCAGGGAGAGGGGCAGAGAGAGAGGAAGAGTGAGAAGCAGACTCCGCACTGATCAGAGAGCCCGATGCAGGGCTCGATCCCAGGACTCTTGGGTCATGAACTGAGCCAAAGGCAGCTGCTTAACTGACTGAGCCACCCAAGCGCCCCCGAAATAGTTTATTTTTGACTTGCAAAATATTTTTGAAGTTAGAAATAGTTTTTATGTAATTATCTCATTTGAAGTATTGTCTCCTTAGTTGACAGGTCAGGAAGTTTAGAATTGTAGATGTTCAAATGATTGCAATAATGTCACTCAAAAAAGATTGACAAATCAAATATTTTCTGAGTCTAAGTTCAAAACTCCAGTATTATGTTGCTTATATTTCTGATATATCAAATTGTATATCTGTTTTATAAAAAGAGACTCTGAGATCAAATATATAAAACAAGCTTTTGACTCTCCTAATCCCTACTTTTAATTTTTTTTACTCAGAATTATTTCACTTTTAAAAATATTTCTCACTGTTATTACCTTGAAACCTTGAGCACATAAACTTTTTCAGAAAACTCAGCCAGTTTGATGTAAGAAGATAGATAATTTTTTTTAAAGATTTTATTTATTTGTCAGAGAGAGAGAGAGCACAAGCAGGGGGAGTGGCAGACAGAGGAAGAGGGAGAAGCAGACTCCCCGCTGAGCAGGGAGCCCGATGAGGGACTCCATCCCAGGACCCTGGAATCATGACCTGAGCTGAAGGCAGATGCTTAATGGACTGAGCCACCCAGGCATCCCAGAAGATAGATACTTTTAATTACATTCCCTAAGATTGAACTGTTACTTTTATGTGAAGGTTTATATAAATTAAATCCATTGTAGTACTTTATCAACTGAAAATTATATATTTTAATTTTACTTAATATTTACTCAGCAAATGGGGGAGTCGGAAAATATATTATGCTGTTTCATTCAGTAAAGATGCTTAATGTGTGCCCAGCGTGTTTGATGCTAGGGCTACAGAGTTGATTGACAAGTTCTAGTAGAGGACACTGTATGAGAAGTTGCCTGAGAAAGTTAATGTCTGTTTGCTGTGGTAGCATGGATGGTCAGGAAGGACAGAAAGGATGAGGGGAGTACGTGGACTAGTAGGCCTGCTGGAGGAGAGTGGCAGAAGAGGAGGCTACAGAGTTTGGACTTGATTTTGTTTAAGGATTTTAAGCAGAAAAATGCCATAGTTAGATTTTCATCAATATCATGGTTAGGTTTTATTAACAGCATGCTATTCATGACCTTAGTTAGTGTACCTGTTATTAGGTAATCTACTTTCTATTAGGTCCACGAACTAAGTTTTGATTATGATATTGTGTAAAATACCACAATACCTTCAAGATACTGTGATGCAAATGAGCCATACTGGGGTGCCTGGGTGGCTCAGTCGGTTAAGGGTCTGCCTTCAGCTCAGGTCATGATCCCAGGGTCCTGGGATCAAGTCCCACATCGGGCTCCTTGCTCAGCAGGGAGCCTGCTTGTCCCTCTGCTGCTCCCCCTTCTTGTGCTCTCTCTCTCTCTCTGACACAAATAAACAAATAAAATCTTAAAAAAAAAAAAAAGAAAAAGAAAATGAGCCATACTACTTGGCTATCGGATGTGTATCTATGTGCATATATATAAATGTGAGTAAATTGTAGGCTAAACAAAATGGTTCAAGTTACCCTTTAAAATAATAATGATTATTACTATTTTTACAAGCCATTGTATTTAAACTTGCCATGGAAACTGCTGTTGACTTTTTATGAGCACGTAGAGATGGGTAACTTGTACCCGCTCTACTTGCAGGGACAGTATGAATATAAATGGTAGGGTAAAGTAGCTTTGAACTATTAAGACATACTGTATAAATTCAAGGCATTGGTTATTGCAGGGTTTGGGAAAAGATGAGAGCATTTACTGCTGAGTTACTTAATTTGGGACAATTGCAAAAAAAAAAAGATACTTTTATTTTACGAAACTTTGCAGTATTTGATATTGTTCATCTCATAACCCTTCTGGAAACTATTCCCAATGCTGCCATTTCTTTAGTCTCCTCATTTCTTTCTGACTACAGTTTTAAGGGTTTCTTCAAAGGTTCTCAGGGTTCCATGCCCCCCTCGCCCCTGGCTCTTCTCCCTCCTGCGCCCTCCCTGGGATCTTTCATCTGTTCTCATAGTTTTAATTACCAGGTGTACGTCTCATAAACCTAGCACAGGTCTCTCCTTCAGCTTCAGACTTCAGTGTGAGATGAGTGAGCACTGTCAACATGTGTAAAACTGCACCCATTCATTCTCTAATCTGGTCCCTGTCTGTTTCTGGGGTCTCATCTCATGGACTCCCTGTTTTGAGTCTTATGCTGTAATAAGAATAGCTATTGGTTGAGCACTTATTTTGTGCCACAGGCATTGAGCACTTTACTTGCAGTGTCATATTTCATTTAACCACATTCCTATGGGATGGATGTTATTATTAACTCATTTTACTGATAAAATTCTGAGAAGTTAAATAACATGGCCCAGGTCATATAACTTGGAAGTGGCAAATCTGGGACTTGAATACAGGTCTAATACCAAGGTTGTGGCAACCTATCAGATTTGTTACTAGTACAAACATACTGTACATCTTAAAATACCACGAAGTCCTTTCCATCTCAGCCTTTGTAGTTTGATATATAATTAATGACTCAGGGATAACTGTGATAAGAGTGAAGTAATCACTTTCAACTTCTGGGAAGGTCACATTGTTAACTATTTGTTGATACTAGTTCCTAGGGTAGCAGTATATCAAGTTTCCTTTAGACTCAGTGTGTAGTCGTATTGTGTCATGATTATGTGTGAGTCTAACAAGTGTTCTCCTTTTGTTTAAGGCTGCTCTAAGGTGTACTCTTAACCCCTGGCTTTAGCAACTCTACATCCTGCCAGTTCTCCTCCCCTCCTTGGTGTGGTATCTTCTCAGGCAGTATTCTCAGTTGGAATCTCTTCATTCTCCTACCTTCTATTTTCATCTTCCCCTTGTTTGGCAAACTTTTCCACTTTAACCGCTTAGCCGAAGCATTGCCTTGTCTAAGAAGCTTCCGTGACCTTCTGTATCTTTAGGCTGGATAAAGTCCTCTTGCTCTGTATTACTTTAATATCTTTTATGTATAGATGAGCATATTTAACTGTCATAGTGTCACAATGTACTAATATTAGTTCTTATATTTATTATTATTGTCTCCTGCCACTATCATGTAAGTTTAGTAAGGGAAGAATTTCTGTATCTGTTGTTTTTTGTTGTACTAATATTTGTTTATGTTTTAGTCACTCTCATTAGAAGATGAGTACTCTGGGATAGAAAACCGTGTCTCAGGCATGTTTGTGTCCATAATGCCTCCTGTCTGACCAAATGACTTGTTTTTTTTACTAGTATGAACTTTTCTAGACACTAAACCTAAGCACACTGTATATATATTTTTTTAATAGAAGGGCTAATGTATTTGATCAGTAATCATAAGGTTAAAAGACAGAGTGTCTTCCATCCTTCTTTTGTCATAGGCACAGCCAGCTATTCCCAATCAGTGATGATTTACCATATTTTAAACAGCTGTAATGACGTACATTTTTAACATGTGTTAGATTGTACATCTTCATTTTTTAAAGGGTTGCATAGAATTTTGAGTGTTAGGTGAATGTTAACCTTTTAAACCCATTCTGGGGACCCCTGGGTGGCTCAGCCATTAAGCATCTGCCTTCGGCTCAGGTCAAGATCCCAGGGTCCCGGGATCGAGCCCAGCGTCAGGGTGTCGGGCTCCCTGCTCTGCGGGAAGCCTGCTTCTCCCTCTCCCACTCCCCCTGCTTGTGTTTCCTCTCTGGCTGTCTCTCTGTCAAATAAATAAAATCTTTAGAAAAAAAATAAAATAAACCCATTCTGTTCTGAAAGTATAAATTTAATGTTTTGTTATCGGACATTGCAGTAATTCATGCTGTGATTTTCATTTGTACTGCTAATGTTATGTTTATTCATTAAGACTTTAATTACCTCAAATATTTAATTAAAGTCATGTTTTCAAGTATATGGCGTAATGATCTAAAAAATTAACTGCTTTCAAGAGTAGTCAGAGTAAAAAAGAAATCCAGAGAGACTTATTTTGTGCCAGTCTCAGCATAATTACAATTTTCCAATGTGTTATTTTCATGTTTGAAGGACTTTTTTGTTTGAACCTAATAGTCTATTAAAAAAGGAAAGCTTTTAAGGTAAAAAGCTAATACCCTTGGTAGCAAGCTTCAAGAGCAATGTTTCAAAATGTTTAAGAGCAATTATTTGGAAGATTTTTTTCAGCTGAAATCTTGGCAAGAATGGAGAGAAAACATAAGATGCAATCTGTGTAATAGAGAATGAGGGGCCATTTTCCTGAAAAAAGTATATTTGAGATTTTTCACTTTGGCTCATAAGGCATGAGAAAACATCAGTTCCGTGATGTACCTAGGAACTGCTGACCTAGTTGCAGTTGGTCTTCCTTGACTTCTAGAGTAGGTATGGTTGCCTGCCATCTCTCCCTGCAGCTGCCTGTGCTTTTCCATGACAACAGTCACCACACATACTTACCTAAAACCTGTTTTCTTGCTCTAAGGTGTAGGAGGGCTAGGGATTGTGGAATGTTTGTTTGCTGCTGTATAAAAGGTGTTTAATAAATATTTATAGAATAAATGATGCAAATAAGCATAATGTGGGCATTTTGTTCCCTAACAGTAATTGTTTTGGTTCATCGTCATGTTTGAAGCATGGTAGATCTTGAAATACATTATACATTTTTCAAAGGGCAATTGAATTAGTTTTAATATTATTTTAATCTAATTGTATATCTAGTAACTGGAGTTACCTAAAATATTATATAAATGCTACATTATCCATTTCTTTTGGATAGACATTTACTATACTTTGCTTAAGAAATTATTTTGTATTTAAATCTTTTTTTTAAAGATTTTATTTATTTATTTGAGAGAGAGTGAGAGAGCACAGCAGGGCGAGCAGCAGAGGGAGAGGGAGAAGCAGGCTCCCTGGGGACCCCAATGTGGGGCTCAATCCCAGGACCCTGGGATCATGACCTGAGCCGAAGGCAGATGCTTAACTAATTGAGCCACCCAGGCGCCCCATAATTTGTATTTAAGTCTTATTTGATATTTGGTAGTTATGAATTCTTCAAACAAAATAATAAAGTTATACTCCAGAATATTGCACTGCTTCCTCAAGAAGTAAACTCATATTTTTCACAGTTGATAATCAGGTATAATTTCTACATGCATAGAGGTATCCAGAACTCACATACTACCTCAGCTCCTTAAATTCATAATCTGTCATGGTTCTCTTTGGCATTCCCACTGACCCCCCACTGGATGACTAGGGATGGGGTATGGGGATGCTGCTAATTGTGGCTTACTTTATTCTTGCACTGATTCAAGCTTAGATATACTTCCATTTATTCCCCATGGTGGGTATAGACAGTTGAAACTTTTAGAAGACTATGGCTCCTGGATAACAAAAGAAATTAATATGGAGAGTAAATTAACTTCATTCACAAAAGCCAAAGTCCTCACCTACAAGGTCCTCCGTGATCTGGCCTCTGATGTGTTTCTGACTCCCTGTTCTTCTTCCCTGCTCCATTCTCACTGGGTTTTACCACATTGGCTTGCATGCTGATATTAGAACATTCCTGCATGCCCCCACGTTAGTGCCTTTGCTCTAGATATTCTCTTGACCCAGATATTTGCATGACTAACTCCCTCCTTCAAGGCCTTGCTCCGATTTTACTTTCTCAATGAGGACTGCCCATATCACCTACATAAAACTGCAACCCACCTACATAAAACTACATAAAAAATCCCCACTCCCGCCTCCCTTTACCCTGCTTTATTCTATATTTTTTAATAGTATGTAACCACCTTCCAACATAGTTATAATGTACTTAGTTGTTATATTTATTATTATTGTCTCCTGCCACTAACATGTAAGTTTAGTAAGGGAAGAATTTCTGTATCTGTTTTTGTTTGTTTTCTTGTTGTTGTAGTTATTTTAATAAACAGGCGTATCTCGGGATGCCTGGGTGGCTCAGTCAGTTAAGCATCTGCCTTTGGCTCAGGTCATGATCCTGGGGTCCTGGTATCGAGTCCCACATTGGGCTCCTTGCTCAGCGGGAAGCCTGCTTCTCCCTCTTCCACTCCCCCTGCTTGTGCTCTCTCTCTGACAAATAAATAAAAATTCTTAAAAAACAAACAGGTGTATCTCAAATACCTAGAACACTGGTGTCTAGTGTACAGAAGATGGTCAGTAACTATTTGTTTAATAGATGACCAATTTGGCTTTTGCAAGACCAGGTTTGTTCTTCCTCAGCATATGACCCATAACCTGACTGCCTTACACCTTCAACTCTGTCCTTTCTTTTTGTTATATGGATCCTTTGAATACATGTAGAATAAAACAAAAACAAACAGATCCAAGAGAGTCAGGGCTAGAGAGATGAAAGAACACCCCTTCTTAACATCTAAGTTCTGTTTTTTTTTAACCCTTTTTGGGATGATTGTTAGTGAAGAATGACTTGGCAGAAGCCCTGACTGTATCCCATGAGAATGTGGCCCTGTGGCTTTAACATGACAGCCATGTTACGCTCTGGCTTTCTTGCTATATTCCCAAATCTATGGTGTTAATGGATGGTCTTACCTGTTATATTGTGTGATGGCTCAACCTGAACCAGAAATGAGCTCTAGTGGTGGACTGTATTGCCAAGATAATAGGACCATTATAATAGGTTTGTTTCTTTTTACCTATCCCCAGTTTAAGAAGTCTCTAAGAGTTAAGTGATTTAGGTTCTGGTTCTGGCTTTGTAAGCGACTCATTGTCTTCCAACTCTGGGCTTATGTTTCTTCGACTGTAAAATTGAACTAGATTTTTTTTTTTCCTGATTCTGTCAAGTTTAGCTATATCATCAAAAACATTTTAAGCTTTATAATTGTAGGAACCCTATTTCAAAATATGTTAGCACTTAAGTTAATAATCATGTTGTTATACTGTGTTTAAGATTTATACTTGGTAAGGTGCTGCATATCTAAAAACAGGTGAGCACACCAGTAGTGCCTAGAACCTAACAATAATTGTTTTCTTATGTATTTCACAAGAAAACAGATTTGTGATAATCCTTAGCATTCAATTAACTAGAAAATTGAGTCTTTAGCCATGATAAGTAACTCATGGTTAGAATCCTTCTTTCTCTTTCTCTTATTCTTTCTCTACCTTTTGCACAATCTCTTCTACAATTTTTTTTTTTTTCTTTTTTGCTTATAGAACAGAAGGATGACACTTTAAAGGTATTTCTCAACAATTTTGCTTTTGGAATCTATTCTATTTTTGAACTGCCTGGGGTCTAGCAGATTGTCTTATACATAGTAGAAGCTCCTTAAATGTTGCTTGAATGAATGAATTTACTTTTATTTTTTCCCCAATATTGAATTAATTCAGAAAGTGATTTTTAAATTTTTATTATTTTAAGAAAGGTGACCCTTGTGATGGTGGGACTTGATAATGCTGGTAAAACGGCAACGGCAAAGGGAATCCAAGGAGGTAAGTGGAAAATATTTATTATTAAATTATTCTGAATTATTAATTTATGTAAATTGCTTTGTTACATATTTATTTGGTATAGATAGTATACACTCCATTACTTTAAATTCTTAGTATACTTGTGGCTAATATGGTGAATAGACTCTAGCTTAAGAGTACCAGCCAGTTAACATGTTTCAGATTTGAGTAAGTGCAGAGATGCAGAGGATCCTTGAGGTCTTTGATCAGATAAAAGGGATCACATCTGTCTTCTCAGCACAGGAGGGAAAAAGCAAAAAAAGGACATGCCCTGCCTTGAATGATACCCATCTTCCACTTACATTCTCTTGGCCAGAATTTAGTCACAAGGCTACGCCCAAATGAAAGAAAGGTAGAAATGTAGTTAGCCAGCACAACTGTCTTTGTATGTCTTCATTTTTTTTTCAATATTTTTTTCCAACATGATTCAACTTGATTTTTATAGTTATGTTAAAATGAGGGCCTCTTTTTTATCAAAGGGTTTTATGTCATTTATATTGCATCTCATTGAATGTATTTATTTAGTTAGTCTTAATTTAATGCTATGTACTACAAAATAGAAGCAACTGTGCTGGTGAGTTTGTTGTATACCCAGAAGATGTGGCGAAACATCTTACAGGTATGAATTGGGAAAAAACTTAACATACATTTGTTGCTGAGAAAGGATGTTGCAACAAGATATGCATATCAAATAGTCAGGGTGCTTTTATTTATGGAGGCTTAGGAAAGAAAATTAACACCTTGCAAAACTTGCTGTTTTGTCACCTCATATTCTACTATGTAACATTAGATGTAAATTAAGTATTTTGTCTTTGGATTCTTATGAAGTCCTTTTGTACATACCCTTCATGCTATGTCCTAGGTTATAGCCTCATGGAGCACTCATCATCATCATCTAAACCAGAGGTGACAAACTTCTTTTGTACAGAGCCAGATATTAAATATTTTAAACTTTGAGGGTCATGCGGTCTCTTTCCCAACTATACAACCCTGACATAGTGCAAAAGCAGCCATAGACAATATATAAACAAATGAGCATGGCCATGTTCCAATGAAATTTTGTTATGGACACTAAAATTCGATGTGTTATGATATATTGTCTTTTTGATTTTTTTTGTAATTATTTAAAAATATAAAACACAATCATAGCTTGAGGGCCATATAAAAATAGGTAGTGAGCCAGATTTGGCCTGCAGACCGTGACTCCTCATCTAAACATCCCCTTCCATTTCTTCAGTCTTACATTCAGGGGAGCATAATCTAAGAATCAGACCATCTAATCTGTTGTGTGTACTTAGAACATCCTCTTTCCATTAGGATCTTTCTCTTCTGATTTTCACCTCCATATATCCATCAGTTTCTTTTTCTGAGTTTAGAAAATACTCAAGGTGTTACATCATGAACAGAAAGTTAAAGCTGTCTTCAACTTTAAGCTTCCCTCTGGTTCTGTTTTTGTTCTTCATCTTGTTTATTTATTCTTTAGTCTACTCTAGTGACTGATTTCTTACCTTTTTTCTTTTTTAAGGATTCCAGTTATATAGAACTAGATGAAGTTTTCCAATGGAGCTTTTTTATGCCTTTGTATTTGTTTATGCTATTCCCACTTGTCTTACGAGAGAGAATATCTGCTTATCTTTAAAGCAGAGTATCTATATATCTCTAAAGATGGATTTTTGTTATATAGTCTCATTCTTCATGAAGTCTTTTCCACCTCCTGCTACCCTTAGCCATTACCACCACCATCAGTAGACTTGACTACTTCCTCTGCTTTGGCCTATACTTACTTATACCTACTTGTATCACTACTTAAATTACTCCTTCATTCATGTATCTCTTCCACCTTTCCAGACCATAAATTCCCAAAGAGTAGTTTTACTCATTTTGGTGTCCCAGTTCAGCCATGCCTTAGGTGTAATAGGCAACCTTCTTCCAACATTTCTGCCATGGCTTCCACTCTTCAGCTTATTTGTGGCTTGTCTCTGTTTTCCTTTCCTTTCCTTCCCTTTCCCTTTCCCTTTCCCTTTCCCTTTCCCTTTCCGAGATATATGTGCTTCTTTTCTAACTGCAGGGTCTAAATCCACACCCTCAGTGTCTTTCATCTAGAATGTGATAGCTTCCTAATCAAAGTACTTTCCTTACCTTCACCTTTGCTTCTTTCAATCAACTTCTCTTCTTTATGGCTATCAAAGTGATTGCATTAGTTGGATATAGGTTCAGTTGTCCTAACAGAGACCTAAAATAACAGTGGCTTAACAAAATAGAATTTTATTTCTCATAATAGTGCACACTAAAGTAGTGTAGGCGTAGCATAACAGCCCCATGGTGGTAGAGATTCAAGTTCCTTCTCCTATTTTTTTTGCCATTTATAGTGTTCTCCCTTGCCTATCTAGTCCAAGGTGGCTCACTACTGTGCATTTCAGCTGGAAGGAAGAAGTAAAGGGGAAGGGAGGCCATTTTATTTTCTTTTAAGGGCGTGAACTAGAAGCTGCTGTATCAGTTCAATTTAGTGACATTGACTAGAACGGGTGGTATTCTGGAGCTGGCTCCTACTTGCTCTCTTGGCTCATATCAGCTATCTAGAGCCAGTTTGGTACATCTCTTCCCAACGGTGTTTTCAGGTACCTCACAGTAGTTTGAAATTAGCCATAGTGGGAGTAATTATACCATGGAAAATGGCAAACACTGCATATCAAAGCACCCCCAAAGTGGTTAAACATTTAATGCCACAACACAAGCTCATTATCTAGAGTGTGCTCTAACAGCCATCCCTAGCTGCCACAGAGACTGGGGATTGTAGTCTTTATCCTAAATAGGTATGTGCTCAGCTAAAGAATCCAGGATTTTCTGACTATCCAGTGTGTTTCCTAATAGTTTCTAAGAAATGATTGTTATTTGGGTGGCAGAATTTTTCTTCGTGTAAATTGATCCCTAGCTTTGTTGGATATTAACATATCTTCACTATGTTACAGTTATTTGTTTATGTTTCCACTTTTCTCCTCTACGTAAGATTTCTGTAAGATCAGAAGATGGATCTTATTATTGTGTATCTAGGACGTTGCACAGTGCTTAGCATACAATAGATTCTCAATAAATAGTTATTGATTATATATTTTCACTTTATCTTGGGCTTTCTAGAGATTGTCTTAACACATATACTTTACTGAAATCCTCAGGATTGGGGACCATTTGTCTTTGTACCCCTGGTTCTTGTATGATGCCTGATCTTTCTATAATAGGCCCTCAATAAATGGCTACTAGCATGAATGGATGGATAAATACATGGAAGATGGATGTAAGGACAGTAGCTTCAGCTGTCATGGCAGTCTGGTGTTATAATATTGAGCCACTATATACTTTGTGCTAAGTATTAAGGATACAAAGTAGATCCCAGATACTGGGAAGGGACAGGCTATTGTGAGGACCAGCAAGAAGACAGAATATTATGATAGAGCGTGTAGGTGATACTGGCAGTAGGAAGAAATCATCAGAAAGGGTTTATAGGGAAGTTGTATTCAGAACATTTAGTCTTCAGTCTCGAAACACGAGTAGGACCCAGAGGAAAGGCTAGAGAAGTCAGAGAGGAAAGGCGTTTAATGTCTTGACCTAGATTTGAGTCCTTGCTCTGCCTACCATGTAACCTTGAACAAATTACCTGATCTGAATTGGTTTCCTGGGAATGTTGCCATCATTTTATCTGTGCTTACATTGCTCTCCTGCTTGGAATGTTCTTCTCCCTTCTTTATTATAATTATGTAGTTTTTAATCCTTCATTTTTCTTTCATGGCCTTTCTGAAGCCTTTGTATACCATAACTTCTGCCTCCCTTCTCTTTACTGTTTTCCTCTTGAATGCCCTTGGTCTTGGTTTGGGCTGCTGTACCAGTATCTTAATTTAAACAAGTTCTGGAGGCTGGAAGTGTGAAGTCAGGGTGCCAGTATAGTTGGGTTCTTGATGAGGGCCCTCTTCCTGATTTACAGACAACCATCTTCTTGCTGTGTCCTCATGTGGTGCAGAGAGACAGAAAACAAGCTCTCTGTGTCTTCTTATAAGTGTACTAAGCCTCATGACCTCACCCAAAGCTAATTACCTCCCAAAGGCTTCACCTCCAAACACCATCTCATTGGGGATTAGGGTTTCAACATACGAGTTTTGCAGGGGGAGGGGAGCACATGGACACAGGACACAGGCATGCAATCCTCACGCTATCCTCTCCAGAGTTTTTTTCATAGAAATATCAGTTCTTGTGTTATTTCCATTAATAGTATCTGTCTATATTGAACTATATGTTATTTGAGGACAGCAACCCTATCTTATTCATCTTTATATCCTAATGCCTAATGAAGTCCTGTACTGAGTAGGTGTCTGTACGTGTTAGTTTCCTTATCCCTACTCCAGCATTGTTGATTTATTTTCACTGATAATTTCCTGGGAGTACCTCTCAAATCATGCTCAAAGATGGCTGCTTATTTTCACTAAGGAGACCAGTTTTGGTCTGGACTAGATCCGTATTTTTAAATGTCTAGTATAATCCTGTTTTGGGAGTATCATTCTGCTTATATTGCTTCTAAACTTTTTTCTCCTAGATAATGAAGGTCTTAGAAAAATAGGACTTGTAATGTCTCTTTGAACTCTCTAGGGAGCTGTTTAAACTGCACTAAAGTACTTGCTGCCAGGGAGTAGTACCTTGCAAGTCTGTTTCCCAGTCACCCCTAAGCCTAGCAGCAAATGCCTTTCAAACTTACCTCTGTAGTAGCAAATGTTTTGCTGAATGTGGAAATGATAAGACCATCTACACCAGTGTTACTCAGTAGAGCTTTCTGCAATGATAGGAATGTTCTGTATGGGCTAGTAGTAGGATGGGCCACTAGCCAATATGGCTTTGAGCACTTTAAATGTAGATAGTACAGCTGAAGAACTGAAATTTAATTTAATTTTAACTGATTTTAATTTAAAAAGCCTCATGTAGTTTGGGGCCATTGTATTGCCCATGCAGGTGTAAACAAAGTCCATTGGAGTACTGTTTGTTGTGGATTCTGGTGATGAAGAGAGAATGAGACAAACGTGAAGTTTTAACTCTTCTTCATTGCCATCGAGTCACTAGGTTCTGTTAGTCTTTCATGAGTTCTCTCTTTCCATTCTTTCTTCTTTATTTTCATATCTGTCTGAAAAGCAGCCATCACTCTCATTTCTAGCCAGTTCTAGAGACTTTGCAAAGATGTGTCTTAATAAAGTACTACTTTAGTCACCTTAATTATATTACTGGTCTACTGAAATACCTTCCGTGGCTCCCAGTTCTCTCTGCAGAACTCTCTTCAGTCTGCATTCACAATCTTAAGGGTTTGCTCCAACTATGACATTCAACTTGTTTGTACTTTCTTGCCTTTGCTATTTCTTCTGTTACTTAGATCACTCTTACCTAGCTTTTAGGCCTAAAGTCTCAACTCCCAATTCAAGTCTTTCTTGAACCTTAGTTATCTTTTTAATCTTATTGTTATTACCATTCCTTGGCAGTTATGTACACCCGGTACCTTGTTTGTGTTGTCATATCCTTAAGTACAGAAAATTTCAATTTTAAATTTATGAGAACATCCAAAACATGTTCCTGTAGAAATAATGAAATCTACTCTATATTTGCAAGCTGACTTGAGAAGTTTCTTTATTCCAATTATAGCTTTAATTCAGTAATTAAAAAAGCACAGTCTACTCCTCATAGCTTCTCCCATTTTTTGGTTCTTCTCAACTATTCTCTAAATACTCAGCTTTTCTTTATAACTTCACAGAGGTTGTAATGGTCCCTGAGGATGGCTGTGGTGTTGAAGGGTTAAAATTTTTATTATTTGTAACTTGGAGAGTCAATAGCCTTAAAGGCAAGAGTTCATTCATTTATTCATTCTACAGATATTTATTAAGTACCTGTTATGGGGTAGACATTATTCTAGGAGCTGGGGTTATGTTAATATAAAACAAAAAAACAAAAACCAGAAATTTTTATCTGCATGGAGCATAAATTCTAGTTGGATATTTTGTAATATCTACCCTTCCCCCAAACCAGTATACTTAGATATAAAGCTTAGTGTGTAAGCAAGTAATAAACATTCCATTTAGTACTAAATTATGATGAAAAACACTTTATGTCATTTAAGTTGTGAAGTTAGATTAATGTTACTAATTTAAGCCTAACGGTTTTTTTTTTTTTTTTTTGTATCATTTGAAACAGAGTATCCTGAGGATGTAGCTCCTACTGTTGGCTTTTCCAAAATTGACCTTAGACAAGGAAAGTTTGAAGTCACCATCTTTGACTTGGGAGGTGGAAAAAGAATTCGGGGAATCTGGAAGAATTACTATGCTGAGTCCTATGGAGTAATATTTGTTGTGGATTCCAGCGATGAAGAGAGAATGGAAGAGACAAAAGAGACAATGTCGGAAGTGCTAAGACATCCTAGGATATCGGGAAAGCCTATACTGGTGTAAGTAACGTTGGTGTCATGGTAAATGCAGAAGCAGTGGCGTTAGCCAATAAAGAAATTTACCTAAATTACAAAATAAGCTAAATAAGCAAATAAGCTAAAATTGTCACATCCTAATATAATAAAACGTGATTAACTGGGGATTGTTAATATAGTGAGGCCTTGTTATGTTCTCCATAGGGATTAAGGATTGAGGCTGTATTATGAAGAAGAGTTATACTCAGATCTTCTGGGTATTCAAATACAAACTCTTTGTTTTATTTGATAATTTACTTTTTATAAGATTCTGCATTTTGAAATGGCCTATTAACAAGGTTCTAGAATGTTTTTCAATTTTTTCCCTCTTTTAATAACTTACGTTTTGCATTTTTCTTGTTTTTCTTGAAGAGTATTCTTATTTGGAAGTTATTTAAAACGTTTATTCTTCTAATGCCACAGTGATTTCTAAATTTTTATTTCTGTATTTCCAAATTGAATGTGTGATCTGTGTTGTTATCAACTTAGTCATGTGTTCATATCATTTTGTTGGGCTGCCTAAACATTTTTTAAAAAGTGACAAAGGACTTTTACACCACCTGCCCTCACAGCCTTTCTGCATGTAAACACCAGATGGTGCTATAACTATAAGACATAGAAAAGTGAAAGTCCTTTAAATTGCTCTTAAAATCATAGTGAGCTAAATGTGTGCTCTTGCCTTCTTGTCCCTTTTTCCTCATGCTTGTTTCATTACTGAGGATTAAAAAAAAAAACCAACCAGCTTATCATGTGGTTAAATGAGAAATTGTAAGCAGAGTTTCTCAGTGGTCCTCAGTAGTAAATGAACATTTCTAAATGAGGCAGTTTGGAAGCTCTGATTACAGAACGTAAGACTTTATGGCATCATTTATTAGTACGGGTTATATGGCTTAATTTTTTATTTATTTAACCAATTAGTGAAGTTATTTTATTTGTGTAATCAATTCTCATCTTTATTGAATCTGAAGGAAAGTTTAATAGACATATGTACAAAGAATGAACTATGTTGAACCCCATAGGCTAAGATAGTTTCTAAACATTTAAGCAAAGAACCAGTGACTTCTAAAGTAAAAAGTGTCAATGACTGAGATGACTGATGCTCATGTGTAAAATAATTGTGTGTTCATTTTTTAACCTAATAGTCATTTATTTAATTTATTCTTTCATTCATTCATTCATGTGTTAATTCAGCAAATATTTATTGTGCATCCACTATGTCCTAGGCATTGTTCTGGTAATGGGGATACATTTGGAAACAAAAACAATATAAATCCATATATGACCTCAGAAGCGTACATTCTAGGGGGTGACATACACAATAACTGTAATAATTAAGTTATATTGTACATTAAGTGATAAGTATATTGAAAAATACAGGTAAAATATCTGGGATCCTATGGTGGTGGTATAACAGGGGTATGTTACTCTTATAATTAGGATAATCATAGTAGGTTTTATTGAGGAGATGACACTTGAGGGGAGAGAGGCAGTCATGCAGATGTATGTGGAAAAATCACGAGGCAGGAGCGTGCAGTTCCTAAGTGACTACAGTTAGCACTGAGTAATGAAATACGGTCAGCAAGAGACCTGCTGTCCGTTCTCTCACCTCTCTCACCTAGTAGATTTTTGGAATAGAGGGGGAACAAAACTCTGGAAAAGCACCAACTAGGGGGTTGCTTCACCATTATAATTTCGTAGTCACTGAGATCTCACAAAGACATGAGAATTAATAATGGATACTATAATTTGCTTGTGAAGTATAGGATGGCTTGCCATTTGACCAGTTTTTCCCAAGGGAATTTTACAACCAAAGGATTTTTTTTTAATAAAGGTAAACTGCTTTTTGAAATGAGTGTGCTTCAAAAATACACAAAATGTACATATTCTTAATAAATTTAGTACACGTAGGGAAGAGTGAGTTAAAAAATGTTGATCGACCACGCAATGCCAATCACTGCTAACATTTTGATGAATTTCCTATGCATCTTTTTGCAAAATTTGTAATGTATACAGTTGTGTATAATACATAAAATTTTGTATGCCATCTTTTCTTATTAAAAAAAATACATATATTAATTAATTTATTTGTTTTTAAGTAAACTCTCATGACCCTGAGATCAAGAGTCATATGCTCTTCTGACTGAGCCAGCCAGGGGCCCCTGTACCCCCACTTCTTTTTTATATGTTTCTAAATCCCTCTTAAATACCTATACAAAACCCGTATTTGGAAATTCTCCTGTTTACCTTTTTCTCTCTGACTGACCAGTAATTTCTCTTATTGATGTTACTGTCTTAATATCCTTTGAGTCTCTACTTCTCTGTAATCCCCTCTGTAATCCCTCTGCACTTCTCACCTGTGTTTCTGAGAGCAACAGTGTCCTAAGCAGTCTCCCTACAGTCTTGCCCATCCTCCAAGCTCCCTCTACATTGCTAGCAGGAGTCTTTTTCTTAATTTGATGTTTTTCCAATTTACAAAATTTGATGTTTTACCAAAAAACTTGATGTTTTACAAAAACGGTACATGCTTTCACAAGTGAAACAATGCTAGTATATATAAAGAATATGAGAGCTCTTTAAAATACACTTTTGATCATTTTACAGTTCATCTGCTTAGTCATTCAGGTTGCCTTCACTGCTCCATGCAGATAAATTCTGTTTAACTGATACAACCCTAGTCCGTAATAGGTATGGCATTGAATACTCCACTAGGTAATAAGTGGGAAGGGCCTCTGGCAGAACCCTGCTAAGCTCAGTGCTAGGACCTGGTGGGTTGTGGAGACGGAGGGGGAGGGTATGTGAATTAGGCAGGCTACAGTGCTCCTTGTTGCACTCAGCTGCTTCCTTCCAGCCCACAAATATCTGGACCTATCATGGGCAGAATTCAATGACAGCATCTAATTTCTTCTGTTCATCTGTGTCTGAGCCTAAATTAGCTGATTTAGGACCCAAAGAACCTCTCAGAACTCACTGCAATACCTAGATAACTTCCTCTTCCCAGCCTCTAATGATGAAAAACAGCGAACAATATAAAACTTCTGAGAAGATTCAGCCATTCAACAGAAATAAACCTGAAAAATTAGAATATTGTCTATAATCACAAAATTACAAATTGATGGAGCTGGGATTCATTCATGCTCTGGGAAGCAAAGTTAGGTGCCCACAGTAGCGGGTCCTGGGGCCGTCTCTGGCTTGGCCTGACTTGCTCTTACACACCAGCCTGATGGCATGTGTCACTGCAAATGAAGCCTCAGCCAAATTTCACTTCATGTCAGACTTGAGGGCTCTCTTGAAAGGTCAGAATCATAGAACATTACTAGTCTTCTGTGTTTTATTAGCTCAGAAAGTCTTTTTTACCATTCTATAGCATTTACTACTTAATGAGCATTACTACTTAAATATTTTGATTAAAATCTCTAAAATAGTGGTGAAAAGTTGAAAAACCATGGGTTTAAAGAGAAGATGGAGAGTCTGGAACCTGGATTCTAAGAGCTGATGTAAATTTGTTTATGACCCTGGCAAGTAACTCTACTTCTTTGGACTTAGTGGTTAAATGCCTCTTCTATATTAAAAGTAGCTGTAAAATATTGTAATTCTTTTTTTGTATTCAGCTACATATAATCATGCGAACCATACTATAGGGTATTGTAAGAACCCATTTCAGTAAAAAAGTAAAAGTGATTAAAGAGTTAAAATAGATGCTATTCAAAGTTCCTGCTCTGTAATCATGTTAACCTATTTATTTACCTAGAAAGTGTTCCTTTTACTCTCTTAGCTACAATAGAGATTAACCTATACTCTGATTAAGGTATGAATTATATTATCTGCCCTTATGTAACCCCTCCATACTCTTGCTTTAACAATTTATAACCTAATTTTTAAAAAACTAAAATTAGATACTCTGGACAGATACTTTTCCAATAGAAAAAGTAAACAACTTTTGCAGTTGTATCAATAGCACTGGAATCAACATAATCCCCAATTTCTTTTTTAGTTGAAATATAGTTAACATATAATATTAGTTTCAGGTGTACAACATAGTGATTCAACAATTATATATACATTACAAAATGCTCACCATGGTAGGTGTAGTTACCATCTGTCACCGTACAGTTACTACAATATTATTGACTCCATTACTATGCTGTACTTTTCTTTCCCATGACTTATTTTATAGCTGGAATTTTTAACCTCTTAATCCCCTGTACCTCTTTCACAATCCTCCCACCCCCTTTCCAGCAGTAAGCCCAAATTTCAAGCTCAACACCCACCATTTTTCATAAATAATATAAGGCACTATTTGTTGATTACTTCTGGAAAAGATTGAGCTGAAGCTTTCCTTTTTTATGGTTGAATCTCCTAATACTTAAAACTGGGATAACTCTGGAGATCCAAGGCTAAAATTTCCTCCCAGGATAATAACAATTCTCCTTGTGTTAGCACATTTGTACTCTTGGAATGATGCCACTTTCTCATTACATACTGTCTGTTTTTCTGTGGAGTTATATGACCTAACTTTGGGCCAAACATTGCGAATTAGATGATTTGCAACAAAAGTAATATAGAGGAGTTTCACTCAGGGAAGAAAACATAATATCTCTGATATGATCTTACTAGGTGTTATGAACATTTCAATAAAAAAGAATTTTTTGACCCAGAGATGTTTGCACCTATGATGGCCTCCCAGGACCCTCTGAAATCACAGACACAATCCTGAGTGCATGTGCATTTTTCCTTGGGAGCAGATCCTAACTCTCATCAAATTCCTAAAGGATTTCATGACCAAAAAGGTTAAAAACCATGGCAGTGAGTTTCCATATTAGGAGAAACAATAACCAGGGTTTTATTATTACTTTTCCAATAGAAGATTTTTGTCTCCAGCCTTTATATGCCTACTTGAGTCACCTTTTTTCTAGACAGTATTATAGGAAAACGTTAGTTTGCAAATTTCTTTGAGTCATATTCTTTACTATAAGTGCTTAGAAGTTAACTAAGTTTACGAATTATCCTAATACTGTCATTAGAATTTGAGGAAAATGCACTTATACCAAGTAAGACCTTTAAATAATAAATAGGAGAACCTGGGCCCTTTTTAGATTGTTAGAAACTCGTAAGTATGCAGATATGGACTCCCTATGTCATTTAATCCCTTCGTCCTTAGATATAGTGGTATGTCCTTTAACTTACTATTTTTACCATCTGAAAACCCTGCTCACTGTATGTATAGGGTCCATTGGCTTAAGATTTCTCTTCTTGGCAGTGGAACCTTACCAAGCTGTCATCTTCATCAACCTTATTTAGTTATGTTGTTGATTCACCTCAGAACTTCCTTACTGAAGTCTTTTGTCTCTACTGGCATCAACTTCACTCTTAGCAGCTGTATTTCATAGTGAAGCTTCTCAGCTAGTTGACCTCCTAGGTAATTTCTGCATAAGGAACCTTCAGAAGTTGCCATCCTTCCCTTCCCCACCCAAACACACTTTATATAAAAACAATACAACAGAGAGAAACCTGTTGGTAGTGTTATTAGCAAGATGTTTTCTGGGGACCATCTGCATATCAGCATCAGCCCAGACCTTTTAAATTTTTGAGGGTGGGGCCAGGAAATGCTTCTGGCTTTTTTCCACAGGTTCTCCAATCATTCTGATGCATAGCAAAAGTTGAGAACGACTGGTATAGGGGAAAGCATGGGCTTTGGAGTCAAGACAGGCTTTGGGCAGCTTACTTGCTCTTTCTGAGCTTCCATGTCTGCACTTGTAAATAAGGATTTTAGTATCTGTGTTGTCATGTGAATTTCAAATGATGCATTTAAAGCAGCTAGTGCAGTGCTTTATTAGTGTTCTGTAAATGTAATGATGGATATGAGTAGGTATTGTTGATGATACGCTGTGCCTGGATGGAGATGGTTTAGGAGAGCAAGTTTTAAAGTGTCTCATCATATGAATTCAGGCTATGTGAAGCTTTTGACTACAGAAAATGACATAATTTAGTAGGTGAGAATATGAGCCCAAGTGCTCATAGTAATTTTACCGGTAGATTTCCTAATATTATACCTCTAATGCTTAGTAATTTTTTCTCTTTAAGGTAGTGATTTTAACAAAAAAAAAATTACCGTTAGTGCCTATTGAGTGTGTAAATAAAATATATACAAAATGTTCAACTAATTAAGAATCCTGTTGTTTTTGTTGCTTAGGTTAGGGTTTTTTTTTTTTTTTTTAAGATTTTATTTATTTGAAGTAGAGAAGGAGAGAGAGCATGAGCAGGGGGAGGGACAGAGGGAGAGGGAGAAACAGACTCACTGCTGAGCAGAGAACCTGACACGGGGCTCAATCGCAGGACCCTGAGATCATGCCCTGAGCTGAAGGCAGACCCTTTAACCGACTGAGCCACCCAGGCACCCCTCTTTTTTTTTTTTTTTTAAGATTTGATTTTTAACTAATCTCTACACCCAACATAAGGCTTGAACTCACAACCCCAAGATCAAGAGTCGCATGCTCCGCAGACTGAGCCAGCCAACTGGGTGCCCCAGAGTGATTCTAGTTGGTTTTAAAATATAACAATGAAAATTATATGTGATACATGTGAGGTACTGCTTTGCTAGAATCTTTCTGTGCTTAAGTCTTGCTTTAAAAGCACTATGTGCAGATATAAATACTAATAGAAAATTACTATTTTACAAATCCATCTGGACATAATTATGCTAGTGAGTAGTAAATAATACTTAATTTTCTCAGTTTCCATGATAAACAGTTTAGGAACAATTATAAACAAGTGTCAGTAAGGTGCTAGATTAAAGGTTATAGTGCAACTTGAGAAGAAACAGAAGAAATCACCACCTGATTAGGTGGAGAGTTTATCATTGGTTTTAAATTTATCTTTTTTATAAAGTTCTTTAAACATTTGGAGCTGATATGTGAAACATCTTTTTCTCTAGAAATACTTGATAATTGACAGAGTAGAAAACTCTTCAATTTCTTTATATTTTATAATTTAAAATTTATTTTATAGTGTTAGGACGTATGTATATGTATATTCCAGTTCTCCCTTAATCCCATTGTGCTATCAGTTACTAATTTTGCCTCAGTTCTTTAGGAAGTAGAAACTACCACGAAAGAATTCTCTCGTTTAGGACCACCAAATTTGCTCAGCTCTCTCTATCTGCTTTTATTCCTGAATGTTGCCTTCTCTCTGATTACTTGGAAAAAGTGCTTCAGCTCCTGTCCAAGGCCAGGTTCTCCATTTGTACTACAGATTCCACCCCTTTCTAGTTTTGCATATAATCCCTTCCCTTTCTTATATCAAGAGTTTGGCTCTCTGGATCATTCCCATTAGCAGGATGTGCTCTTGTGTTTCTTAACTTTAAGTATTATGGAATCCTTTGACTCTGCATTCCTCTTCAGCAGTTAATTCTTTTTTATAATCCTCTATTCACACAGCTGGAAGGAATAGAAGAATAGTCTATAGTGGCTGCTGTACTTCATATTGCATTCTTCAGCATATTCCACTTGTGCTTCTGTCCCTACAGTTCCTTGAAACTGCTCATGTTGGAGTCAACAAATTATCTCCACGTTGCCAAACCCACTGGCAGTGTGCTGTTCTTATTTACCTCAAGTTGACTTTTTCCTCAACTTTGTTAACACTGCATTGTAGCACACTTTTTTGGTTTTCCTTCTGCTTCATTGATGGTTTCTTCTCAATCTCCTTTATAAACTCTTCTGCTTTATTAACTCTTCTACCCCAGGTTCTTTTCTGGGCATCTGGTTTTTTTACATCCACAAACTTTTCAGGTGATTTCATTCTAAATAATTACCTTAAATCCTGTTTACTCAAATGACCCAAATCTATACTTCTAGCCCTTCCCTCTTCCAAGAGCTCCTGGTGATATAGCTAATATCTAGGAAACCTCTACTTAGGCATTTTATAGTAATCTCAGCTTCTGTTGGCCAAAAGAGAATTCTAGATTTCCTTTTCACCCCCAATTCTGAAACCCTTATCTCTGTCTTTTCCCTGATGACATCATCGTCCGATCAGTATCCTGTAGATTCTAGCTCTTAAATCTATCACAAGTTAGTCTAATTTTTTTTTTTTTTCATCACTACTTATATAGTAAATAGTAGTTAAGAACTGGTTCTGGAATCTGACTGGCTTGGTTCAAATTCTGATTCTCACAGTTTCTGTGACCTGGGGCAGGTTACTTAACCTTGCTGTACCTCAGTGTTTCGTTGGTAAAAATATAAAATTATTAGAACAATGGTGAGACGTAGTACATAGTAGACAGAATGGTTTTTCTCAAATATAAATTATATAACATTATTTTCAGGCCAAAATAGTCTTGAGGGCTTTGCATTGATTACATTTGCTGTAAACTTCAGACTTACATGGCTTACAAAGCCTTAAAGCTAGCCCCTGCTGACCTTTCTTAACTTTATTTCTTACCTCATTACTTTTTTCTTACTATGATACAGGTGTATTGCTTGTTTTTCTTTAAACAGAGTAAGTTATATCATCCTCAGAGTCTTTGTAACTGTTTGTTTTCTATGCCTGGGATATACCCTCCCTTGTCCTCATCATTCATATCTTCATGTAATATTACCTTTCAGAGAGGCCTTCACTGACCACCCAACCAAAAGAAGCCACTCCAATCATCCGTGTCTCAACACCTTATTTTAAGTTTCTGCCAAGAACTTAACATTACCTAATATTTATATTTGTGTGTTACCTGCTTTCGCCACTAAAATGTGAATTCCAAATCTCTATACCTATGTGAGTTCACACTGTATCCCTAGCCCATAGGGTAGTGCTCAGCTTCGTGGTAAAGTGATGGAGAAACTTTCAAGAATGCAATTGCCTTTATTTTTTATTTTATTTGTCAAACTTCCTGATCTGTAATACAGTGTCCTGAATGGAGCCAAGTTCAGGAAAATAGTGCCTTACTTTCTTAGGCCTTAAACTAGATTCAGCTCCCAGTTACCAACTAGACTCTTCATCGAGTACATAGTTGGATTTTTCCAGGATATGTTGACCACTGAGTTAACTGACCTATCTGAGCATAAAAGATTTAATTTTGCTTTAATATAGCACTCTTTGAGGGCACCTGGGTGGCTCAGTCGTTAAGTGCCTGCCTTCGGCTCAGGTCATGATCCCAGGGTCCTGGGATCGAGACCCGCATCGGCTCCCTGCTCCGCAGGAAGCCTGCTTCTCCCTCTCCCACTCCCCCAGCTTGTGTTCCCTCTCTCCCTCCCCCACTCCCCCTGCTTGTGTTCCCTCTCTCGCTGTGTCTCTCTCTGTCAAATAAATAAATAAAATCTTTAAAAATATATATATATAGCACTCTTTGAGTTCTTGTTATATATACTTCTTAACTACTGAAATGCTCTCAAATGAGCCAAAAGGATTGTTTAAGCAGTTGTCACTTACTGACACTCATCTTGTTAAGGCATTGAAAGTTAACAAAAATATATAATAGAACTTGATACCTGAACAGAAATGTAAAATCACTGATCTCATTTCCAGTAGTTAACCTGTGAGTTTAAAGTTAACTAACTATACTGTTTTTAGTTTAATAAGTGAAGACTTGTTTTCTCTGTGACTTTAGAAGTTTCTGTTGTTCTAGTAGGTAAAAGCTAAAGAGGAAAATCATGACTTAATAGTGATGAAAGGTATGTGAATGGATCTATAAAATGAAAAAAGACGCTGAAACGTGGGACATCTTCATTCTAAAACTGGAAAAAATGTCTCCAATAGCTTCTTTATTTTGAGCTACAGCATGGACAACACCAACAACACAGTACTTTACAAGGATTTCTTTTTTTGTATTTTACAGCTAGTCCAAATTTCTCCTTAGTAGTGTTAACATATTCTTTTGTACTGTTCACTATCATTTCAATATTGTTGATGCTTTCTCCTTGTTCCTCTACTAAAAGAGATATCTGAATGAAAAGGTCCCTTAAATCCTTTATTTGGTTCTCCAAATTAACAAGTTCCTTGTGTCTCTGTTCTATCTCTGAGAGTTGTGCTTTAGTGATAGTGATTTCTGTAAGTAAGCTTTCATTAAAAACTTCCCATTTTCCTTGATAAAGCATATCATTTACTTCTTCTTCAGGCATTTCTTTCCCAGCAACTTCAAGCTGACGGAAAATAAATGTCTTGCACTTCTCTTGCTTTGCTGCTATTGTGTCATTGTAGGTAAACATAGTTTGTTGAAATTGGCGGAACATCGCAGCATGCTGAGATTTAAGTATCCTTGTCACCACTGATGATGGACCATTTTCAGCCTCTGACTTTCTAACTTCTTTTACTAAATCATCCAAACCTCTATTAATGTGTTCTGCTTGGATTTTTATCTCCTTTGTAATGCTAGACTCTCTCTTAAGTAGACTAAACCTTCTCATTGAAGCCACCAGACTTCTCTGTTGTTGCCCAAATTTTTGAACATCAACTGTCACATTGTTAATACTCTCCTGTAGTTTTTGGATCTCATGTAGGTGTCTCTCAGCTACAGGCTCTTTTTCATAAATAACAGCTTGCTGCAAAAACACCCCTTGTTCTTCTGCTTCTGTAGTCGACACATGCCTGTCTCTAGAAAGTTCGATTTCCTTTGTTCGTTGCTTTAATTCTTGAAGTCGGTCTTTCATCTTCCCTTTCCTCTTAGGAAGCAAAAATGATTGTGTTGAACAAATAAAAGTTTGGCATTTTCTCTCAGTAGCAATTGGTTTCACAGAGCTATGTGTGTCTTACAGGAAAAATCCTCCTAGTTTTCTGAAAGGAGGTTGAAAAATTAGAAAAATCATTAAGAATTTCCTCATAAACATAAACTGAACAGGAAAAGTAATATAAAATAATTTATAAGTTACTGTGCATCTTGTGGGCCTATTATGAGTCCTGTTCGGTTGAGTGAAGTAGCTGAGAGAGCAGTGATAAAGATACAGTTACCCCCCAGATAAATACTTCAGTGTCATGATACTGTCACATAATAGATTTTTGTGCATATAGAGGATATATCTTAAAATGGAAGATTTGGCCATATCTTCAAGTTTTAGAAGTAAAAGGGCACTCTGAAAATGCCCTTACTACTAAAGATACTGTTCCCAGTTAATTTGACCTATGTCATGTTAAACTCATTTTGCTAAATATGCATAATTCAGTTAAAATCAGGATAGTGACAGGGCAGATTCCATTTGAGCAGTTGAAATAATATAGATAATACTGAATTTATTTTAAAAATTCTGAGGCTTCTAGATGGATTAACACATTATTTGACATAGTTTTGTTTTTTTTTATCCATTACATACATATGAAAACATATTCCTGGTTTGATTATGCTGGTTTCTCATTCTTAGCATTCCTTTGCAAAGATACCCAGACCTAGAACAAAATTTATATCCATTCATATTAAGTGCTATTTTGTTCAAACATGAGGATATATGAAGTCTTGTTTGGGGGTGCTGATAATATTGACATCATATCATGTGTTGGTCATTATCCACAGGATTAAATTTGGTGTACGTAATTTATAAATAGTGATTTGAGTAAGTGAGAAAGCAAACTGGTGCAGCCACTTTGGAAAACAGTATGGAGGTTCCTCAAAAAGTTGAAAGTAGAGCTACCCTACGACCCAGCAATTGCACTACTAGGTATTTACCCAAAGAACACAAAAGTACTATTTCAAAGGGATAGATGGACCGCAGTGTTTATAGCAGCAGTGTCTACTTCCAAATTATGGAAACAGCCCAAGTGTCCATGGACTGATGAATGGATAAGGAAGAGGTGGTATGTATATACAATGGAATGTTACTCAGCTATAAAAAAGAATGAAATCTTGCCATTTGCAATGACATGGATGGAGGTAGAGTGTATTATAGAGTGTATTATACTAAGCAAAATAAGTTGGACAGAGAAAGACAAGTACCGTATGATTTCACTCATGTGAAATTTAAGAAACAAAACAAACGAGTAAAGGGGGGAAAAAGAGAGAGAGAGAGAGAGAGGGAGAGGCAAACCAAGCAACGGACTCTTAACTATAGAGAAGAAACTGATGGTGACTAGAGGGGAGGTGGGTGGGGGATGGGTTAAATAGGTGGTGGGGATGAAGGAGTGCACTTGCTGTGAGAACTGGGTGTTGTATGGAAGTGTTGAATCACTATATTGTACACCTGAAACTAACTTAACTGCATGTTAACTAACAGGAATTTAAATGAAAACTTAAAAAATATATTGAAAAAGGCAATCTATGTTCATAAAATATTTTCACAGTACATCTTGATTTTAGAAAAGCACTTAACGATACCCTTCATGATATTTTTGCAGGTAAGAAGCTGTTGGGGAGTTACAAATAGTGCATTGAACCACACATAATATCAGTATAAGCCAGAGAAAAATCAACCAGTATTACTAATGTTATGTTGTTATGCTATTGGATTTAGTGTTTGATATGCTTATGCAAATATTTTGTTGGTGATTTGGATGTTGTCACAGAAGGCATACTTATCAAATACATTGATGGCACAGAATTTGGAGAGATCTTCAGAATGTTGAAGTACAGAGTTGGGATTCAAAGATTAAAATAGCATAGAACACTATACTAAAAGTAACAAAATTATGTTTAACCAGGACAGGTGTAAAATATTACAGGTAGTTGTTTAGAAAACACCTTTATATCTATAAAATGGAAGATCCTGTGTTCATAGCAGTGCTTATGAAAATTATTGGAGATTTCTATCAGAATAATCATGCTTTCTATCAGAATAATCATGCTTTCATGAATAATAGTGTCATGTCTAGACTGACTAAGCAAATGACTCTAGGCTAGATGACTCTAGGCTAGTCAAAGCAAATGGAAGAAGGACTGTGTTAAGTTGTGATGTTTTGAGATAAAAATTCATAAAATGGGAATTTCTAAACTGTCATGGAAGGATGAGATTGGAAGACCATAGTACAGAGAGAATCACTGAAAGGAATGGAAATACTTGTCCTGCAAAAGAGATGTAGGCGATATCTACAACTGTTTTCTGAAATGTGTAGGTCTGTATATATAAGCGGGATTAGACTTATTTGGCATTAATCCAAAAGATTAATCCCTATAAGTTAACTAATCAATTTCTGCATTTTTCTTATGGGGAAATTGAAAATCAGAAAAGTTAAATGTCTTACCCAGAGCTTGTTAGTGGTAGTACCGGTTAAATAATGCCAGATTTCCTGGCTGCTAGACCAGTGCATTTCCCAGTGTAAGATATATAACATAAATTTCCTGGAATATATGTATTACATAAAGCTGGGATCATCTATATGCTCTTTTGTATTCGGTATTTTTTTTTTTTAAAGATTTTATTTATTTGAGAGAGAGAATGAGATAGAGAGAGCATGAGAGGGGGGAGGGTCAGAGGGAGAAGCAGACTCCCCGCTGAGCAGGGAGCCCGATGCGGGACTCGATCCCAGGACTCCAGGATCATGACCTGAGCCGAAGGCAGTTGCTTAACCAACTGAGCCACCCAGGCGTCCTGTATTCGGTATTTTATTAAATATCTTATGATTATGGGGCGCCTGGGTGGCTCAGTCGTTAAGTGTCTGCCTTCAGCTTGGGTCATGATCCCAGGGTCCTGGAATCGAGTCCCACGTTGGGCTTCCTGCTCCATGCGGAGCCTGCTTCTCCCTCTCCCTCTGCATCTCTTTCCCCCTGTTTCTCATGAATAAATAAATAAATAAATAAAAATTTAAAAAATCTTTTGATTATGTTGGTATTGATATTTAAAAACACTCAAAAACATTGGGAAGTGATTGTAGAAACTTTTTCTTAGGTGGCAACTTTGTGAAAGCAGAATTAGCAACCGTAATTTACTCTATACCTCTGATAAAAACTAACCATCTTTCCAGTGTAGAGGGAGGTTGATGCCAAAGTCAGTTAGCTTAATGATTTATCTTGAATAGCTCCCTACTTTTTGTTTGGCTTAGTATTATATATTACTTCCTTATCTATATGCTCTCTCTGGCATTACCTTATTGATGCTGAAAATAAATTCCTCCCCAAAGTGTTTAAGATGTTATGTTGTTTTTGATATAGCCATAAACTTTTTCCTTTTTTTAAATTGGCTTTTTAAATATGATTTTTATTTTACTCAAATTAACACATATAGGCAGTTTAAGAAGTCAAATCACTTCAAGGTTTGTAAAGATAAAACTGCTGATATCTGCCTGCCCCAACACACCTCATTTCCAGTTCCCCATTCCCAAACGCAGTAATTTTCAACTCCTTAGCTGTATGTTGCTCTTAAACTCTGTTTCTAAGTAATTTGCCTATGTAGGTGTTTCTGCTTTTTCAGTTTTAAATATTATATTGAATCTCTGCTATGAAAGATGTGGATTTAACTTTCTCTTAAACCCCGAGTCTTCCCTCAATTTTTCCCTCTCAATATAGTTATATCGTAATTTTTGGTTAGTCACTATTCTGTGTTTATATTATTATAACTATACATTTTCCTAGTTCAAATATTATGTATGCCAGAGTCACATAAGGTACTGTGGTCATGTTTCCTTTCTCAGATAATTTTTTTCATTATTTCTAGGCCTTTTCAGTGGATAGGGCTAGGAAATGTGTATTTTCACTTTAAGAAATCTTTTCATTGAAATATTTGCACATATACAGAAAATGCCCAAAATAAAAATGTATGGTTTGATGATTTTTCACATGTCCATGTAACCACCACACAGATCAAGAACATGTAACTTTTAAAATTTCTCTTTTTTTTTTTAAAGATTTTATTTATTTATTCATAAGAGATAGAGATAGAGAGAGAGAGAGAGAGAGAGGCAGAAGGAGAAGCAGGCTCCCCGCCGAGCAGAGAGCCCAATGTGGGGCTCGATCCCAGGATCCTGGGTTCATGACCTGAGCCGAAGGCAGAAGCTCAACCATCTGAGCCACCCAGGCGCCCTAAAATTTCTCTTGAAGATACTAATTACCTAAGTTTTTCAATTGCCTCATTTTGTGCATGTGCATTACTAATTCAATCTAAAACTCTTCAATTGAACTGAAAGTATCCTCTCAATATATTTAAATATAGTAGGTATTCTTTTTCTTTTATTTCCTTTTATTATTGTTATCTTTTGAGGCTTCTTTCCTGGAACCCTGTAGTATGACCTGATTTACCACACAGCAGTTGTGTTTAGATATTTTTCTCCTCTCTTGTGTATTATCTCTTCCTGATTTCTAGTTCCTCATCTCTTTTCTTGGTTTATCCCCTTGATTTTGGGGCATACCCATAGTTTTTTTTTTTTTTTCCAGAACATAAATGTAGTGATAACTTGTATTTCTGAAAGTGTTTTTATTCTATCCTTAACACCTGAATGATATATTTTCTGCAGATATAATTCTTATTTGGAAATTATAGTCCCATAGAATTTTGAAAACCTTGCTGCATTTTTATCTAACATCCTTTGTTGCCCTTAAGAAATCTGCTATCAAATTCCTGGTATTTTATATGGGGTCTTTTATTTTCTTTCTTCCTTTCATGAAAGCCTTGGCCTTTTCTTTTTATTCCTGGTGTTCAGAAATTTCATAATAACATGACCTGGGGTACATCTTTTTGCATTAATTTGCTGGAAATTTAGTGGCTCTTTTCAAGCTAGAAATTCATGTATTTAGGATTTTGGGGGGAGGGTCCTAATTTTTTAAAAACATCATCTCTTCCATTTTCTTTGTATTCTTTTCTTTGGAATTCCTCTTATATGGATGTTGACTTTCTTAGCTATTCCTCTTTCTTAGTGTCTGAAAGGTAAAGTGACTTGCCAGAGGCCACACTACTAAAAAGTAGCAGAGCCTACAGTCAGATATAAGCTTACCTGATTGCAGATCTGTTCTTTTTTACCCATTCTATAGTGAATAGAGGTAGATTATCCTAGTGAAATCTACTACAAATGAAGTTGATCTGTATCAAATATTGTGTTATTTTTATAAATACTCTTAAATTAGTATAAATTACTATAAATACTAAAAAATGTTCTTACTAGAAGTAATATAGCATATTGGTGCTAAATTAAGTATGTTGTTTGCAGCTTTATTATAACCTTTAATATAATTAGACCAAATTAAGCACTTTACAGTTTAGAAGAGGAAAAAGAATTGGTTCTGATCTCATACACCTATGTTACAGAAAGTCTCTAAGAAATTTTGAATCCTGTCCTTGGTACCATGTAGAGATGAGGATTCTTATATTTTGTTTTGGCTTGTAGTAATAGGCTGAAATAAGAGATAGAAGTGAGCTATACCTCATTTCTATATATGTACACTGATTTCTGTTTTCTACTAACCTGTTAGTATTAATTCTTACAGCTACAATGTCTATACTATGCAAGACATAGCTATGCTGTTTTTGCACTTAAAAAAAACAAAAACAAAACTGACTTGTGTTCTTGATAATATGTGGGAAAAAAAGCAGTGACAGTATTAGAGGCTCAGATGAGAAATGGAAGGGGGAACCAAAACAAAACCAATTCTGATTTTTTTTATTCATGATAATTAAGTCCTATTTAATGCTTCTATATGGCTAAGTAGCTTTTGGTAATGTTTAAATTTCACAGTTCTCAACTACAATGTCCCCAACTTTGTCCTTGGTTGCATGGTTTAGAAGAAATCCTGAAAACAACCCCTTCTAACATTTTTATGGCTGGATAGATCTTTTTTTTTTTAACTAGAAATAAATGATCAATGCCATCAAAAGCCTTTTTCTCAAGCATCATAGTTTGAAAAAATTGTTAAGGAATAGGATATTTCAAATTGATATTGTAACACAGTGTGCCTTTGCAAAGTGCTCTTGGGAAGGTAAATTTTACTCTCACTGATTTTGAAAACCAACATATTTGACTCTCACCCTTGTAAAGGTTGTCTTTCTTACTTCAAATATAATGATGCAGTTTTAAATTTTGTCTTTTTTTTCTTAAGATTATATCAAACACTTCTGTATGTTTGTATAAGAGGGAGGAATATCTGTATATCTTGACTGAAAGTCATAGGTGATTATCTTTACAGAGTTAACTAATTCAGAATGTTCCTTAAATCCTTGTTAGTCTCTCCAAAAAGTGACTTGATGTAGGTACTCAGGTGCACTTACATGTTATATATAAATTGCATTTTCTAGTAGTTGCATGCTCGTAACTACATGCATAACTATTTCCAATTTAACTGCTTAATCTTATAGCTTCATAAAATAGAATATTAGGCAAAGTGAGATATCTAAGCATATTAGAATTTGAAAGTTGAAGAGACAGAGTTCATGAAGCCATAAAGTATAATAGCTTAGCTGCATGAAATTGATGAGACCACCATTGTATGTAATCTTTTCTGTACCTTAAATTTATTTTTCTTAGTGTTGGAAAAGTTCTATCCAAATATGAATCATCTTTCAGCCTTTTTAGCTTACTGTATTGCTATACAGTTTTGAATTGTACTATTAATAACTGACTTATCTTTGAGCTTAAACATGGTATTTGCAAAAAGAAAGTTAGAAGACTGATTTATAAATACGGTAATCAACTTTGACAGTTTGTTCTAAGAAATGGAAAAGTAAACCTTGTATGACTCAAAAGTTTCTCCACCCTATTACAAACAGGGGACATCCCAGAAACAGAAATATGAATAAAAATTACCTAATGCTTTAAGAAATATGCCCTGGGATAGATACTGACAGATGTATAGTTTTTTTTTTTTTTTAAGTAAGATATTTCTTTCTATAGTTCCTATTAAGTACAATATTTTAATAAATGTAACCAGTTTTTATACAACATAAAATGGAGTATTCTTTTGCTTTTATGACTGAAGACAACTTGCAATATTTTCCTAGTTCAAGGTGAAAGCAGCTGTTACTGAAAAATTCACCTCCTTGGCTACTTAAATATGGAAAACTAAAAATATTAAAAAAAAAAGAAAACTAAAAATATATATATATATACACACATATATATATATAGGCAAATTGCATATATTCTCTCAAAGCTTAGATTATCTGATACTTTTTGTAATGCAGTCTTTCAGTGCTTTTTTCATTCTACTTATTTGTTGTAAATAAGTTGTTTAATTAACTTGCTTAATGTAACAAGACCATTTTTGTTTAAATATTTAAGAACTGTATAATTTTGAACTCTCACTTATCTGATTAAGCTGTATGTACATGAAATGATTTTTATATTAAATTTAAAACTACATAGCCATGGAGATAATATGTTGTAGGTATATCATAGCCAACTTTCAAGTCCACCCTTAGTACATTTTTAAAAGTCATTATTATTTTGATTGAAAATGAGTTACTTATTAAGTTCTAACATTGTAGGAATTATAAAGTAATTTTGAAGAAATACCAAAAAATAAAATAAGTTTTGGTTAAGCTTCTTTATATTGGTTAATTTTTGAAAGTATTAGACCTACCTAATATAGGTATATGTTGCACTTAAATAATGCTGACTTGGGGTGCCTGGGTGGCTCAGTCATTAAGCGTCTGCCTCTGGCTCAGGTCATGATCCCAGGGTCCTGGGATCGAGCCCCACATTGGGCCCCACATCGGGCTCCCTGCTCAGCGGGAAGCCTTCTTCTCCCTCTCCCACTCCTCCTGCTTGTGTACCCTCTCTTGCTGTGTCTCTCTCTGTCAAATAAAATCTTAAAATAAATAAATAAATAAATAATGCTGACTTAATTTTTTTAAGTATCAAATCAAATATATTTATATTGAATTTTATAATTTAAGTACTTTTAATATACTAAAACATTAAAAGTAAGTATTTTGATATTTTTATTGTAGTCCTTTTATAACAAAATTATTTTCTAATTTCACCCTGTTTAAAAGATTTTCAGAAACAACAATGAAGAAATCAAGACCTTATAGAAAATTACCTTAACTTTAAAAAAAAATTATACATGTGTGTCAAATTTAGGCATAAGCTTCTTTTCACAGTTAAATGTAAAAGTGTTCTCTAAAGCAAGCACAGCATGACTAATTTATAGTCTGTCTACAAAAGAAAGAATTTTATTTTTAGAGGATCTGACTTTCACCTGTTTCCAAAATAAGAAGTTATATTTTAAAGAAATTAAAAGAAAAAAGTTGATTTTTATTACAGTGGCTTATTTCTAAGAGCTCTAAACCCAAATCTTATTCAGTATATTAGCAGTGTAAATCTGCTATATTTATATAGCCTGGTCCAAATCTGAGCGAACCAGTAACTTTATTTATTGAGTTATTTTTAAATGTGACACATTTCAGTTTATGGGTGTCTTGCATTGAAAGGTAGAAAAAAAAAAAGTAGTTTATTTACCTTTGTCTTGTTCTTTTTGTTGCTTTCCACCTTCGGTGTTGGGAGTCCTGCCCTTAAGAGAAAAACAGTATCATCTGTAACGTTTCAATCAAATTATTTAAGCCTGTGTCTTACGGTTCACAGGCTAATTTCTGTATGGGTTTCATACAGTTAATGTAATTGAAAGTCGAATAATGAAGTCAAATAAGTTAGATATAAAGTTGTCCTTTTGCTGTTAGTATCAAATGAGAAGAACAAATTGCTTACTTCACACCTGGAGAATCCGGTTTTGCCTGTTAGCCGCCCATTCTTTAGATTAAAGGAAGATCATTTTCATTGGAGCTAGCTGGTAACAGGAAGTCCTTGTTAAACTGCCTACATCGAGTATTTGGCACAGTCCCTGTAATTCCAGTTCTGTATTATATATAAAATACATTACTCACAAAAAAGGTGATTTGTATTTAAACAGAGGTTACTTTGTTTTCTTTAGGTATCAAAACTCGCTAAATACACAGAATTTAGAATAAATAGGAATGGAAACAAGCTTGGTGACAGCTTTTTAGTCCATTTACTTTAAAATGAATTCTATTTTATTTTAGGAAGTCCCAAAGGCTTACCTCATGAAATCATCGAATTTCAGAACTACAACAGCCAGAAAAGAGCTTGTATTTGAACCTTACACCCTTTTCTTTTTTACTTATATCTGTCTGCTATTTTCATTTTAAAATAAGTTACTTAACATAGTTTCAGTGTAGAAAAACTAAAGTTGTGGAGCAATCTGTGATACTGTTTATAATATCAGTATAACAATTCAAAATGAATTTTTACCAGAGTGAAATATTTATAAGAAGTATTAGAAATGAAATTTCTCTCAAACTACTAAATATCCTTACCTTTCCTTTTTTGCTGCCTGAGTTGTTATGATTTGAGGGTAAGAGGAGGGACATTACTATAATATCTATCAAAATAACATTTGCATTTATTCTTTGATTTAGTAGTCCTAGTTCCTGGAATCTGTTCCCAAAATAAGAAATAACTCCTTCACACACTTACTCTTCACAGCACTCTTTGTGAAAACAAATCACTGGAAACAACCCAAAAGTCCTTCAGTGTAGGCTTGACTGAATAAACAAAACATCCATATAATGATCATTTTGCTTATTAATAAAGAATATAGTAATAAAAAAGATTTCTTTATACTGCTCCAGGGTAATTTTAGGATTTACTATTTTTTAAAAAAGCGTGGTGGTGCACAAGAGTGTATGTAGTATACTAACTAGCTCTAGAGGAAGAAATGGAGGGTAGAGATAAACACACACAAATACCCTTCCCCATCACCAGTCAATAGCAATGAATTTCCATAGTCCCCAATTGTGTGCTTTAAAATACCATTTCCCCCATAAACATGTTTGTATTTTCAAAAAGGAACAGTGGGAGGATGAACTAAAAACTAATGAAAATAGTTACCTATAGGAGAATGGAAGGAATAGAGAAGAAAAGGGACAGAGATGGGAAATAGTTCTGATTGTACCTTGTTTTTATAGTTTTGAATTTGCAACCATATAAATGTTTTAAAAATTAAATCTTAAAAGAATAAAACTATCTCTAAAAGGCAAAAGAAGCCTGAAACAAATGAACCCAGGTACATATCTAGGTGGTGGGATAGCTACACAGAGAAGGATTATTCCGAGTAATTTAAAAACTGAGTATTTTGACCCGTGCATCTTTTGTGGGATGTATATTAGAGACAAAAATATTCACAAAGAGATCTTTTGACCTGCATTTAGTAGGATTTTTAGTAATAATATTGGTATTGTTATCTTGAAACTCATATATGTTGTAGGATAAAGAAATAGTTAATATATTAGGAACTGTAGTTTTCAAGCATAAGAAAAAAAGAGATACAAATTAAGCTAAGTAAAATATAAGTAATATTTGATTTAAAATGGAAAAATCAATACGAGCTCATGATTTTTTTTTCTTTCTTACAAAACGACATTTTTCCTAGCTTTATCCACTGAGAGGGTCTAGAAGCAATGGCATTAACAGCAATAAATGCCCATAGTCCCCAGGTTGTGATCTTTAAAGTACCATTTCCTTCCTTACTGAAAGGAATCAGGGCTCCTTAGAGAAATTGATGATTCCAGGTCTGGGACATTGTTTTTTTTTTGTTGTTGTTGTTGTTTTTTTTAAATGAGAAATCAAAGAAGCTACCAAAGCCTATTTAAGTTGTACCAAAAGAACACAGGAGCTAGTTCAAAGGGGATTCCTACTGACCAAAAATGGGTAACTTTGAGCCTCAAAAATAACAATGACTATAATAAATTGAAACACATCAAATACATTTTTAAAATCCATGAGTTCATAATGATATCCCCTCACAAACCAAAGAAAGCAATTCGGAGGTTGATAGGGCACCAATTCATTCTTATGAAAACTAAGAAATGAAGGCAAAAATCAAACATTTATGTTGACTTTCATCTGAATTTTATTTAAGTAAGTTACCAAGTAGTTGATGAAAGCTTACTTTTTTTTAAAGCAAAATCCAGCTAGTAAATTCAGAAATTCAGAGTAAATTCTAGTTCTAATTCATAGAACTAGAAAAATCATGATTTTATAAGCTCTTATAAAATAATGAAATTAAGCAAAGGTCATTAATGGCTGTTAAAATCATTCAATGAAAGAAAGGTTAGTGGGGAACTTTATTTTGGATGAATCAAGCTGACTCCAGCCAAATCCACTGATCCATTTTAAAATCACTAAATGTTCTATAACTAGATATTCTATGCCTTCTCAGTATCAGCACCATCTGTGAAATACGCTTGTCAAGATTTCAACTTGAAACTCATCCAGCCTGTACATCTAACTGCAGATGTCACATCTACAGATGTGCATCTAACTATAGATATAGGAAATACTGGGTATGCATGTTAAAATGACCTTATAAGGAAGATAGTCGAATCCTAAACACAGGAAATTCTATAAAATTCTATAGAAATTCTATAGAAATGGGACTTACTTTGTTTTCAAATAAATGTCCTGGAAGGAAACGTGGTGGTGGTGGTATTGCAGGGGTGTAAGTGTTGGGACTAGGGACAGTATCAAAAAGATTTAAATGAATACATTGTAATGTGTATCTTGTTTGGATCTGAATTTGGACATAACAAAAAAGATTGAGGAATGTTAGTTTTTTTAGGTGTGATAGTGGTATTATGGTAATGTTTTTTTAATTTTTTAATTTTTGGGTGAAGTAACATAACTGGGCAGGGAAAGTAGAGGATATGTAGATGAGCAAGAATGACGTAATGTTGATAATTTTTAAAGGTAGGTGATAAGGTTTCATTAGATTTATTATTCCACATATTTAATAAATAATATATATTTGCCTCTGAAATGTCTGGCAAACCCTGACCAAGACAGTGTTTTATTAAACTTTTGATCTCTGCCATCTGATAGGCAAACAGTAACTTGTAGTAATTTTTGTAGTAACTCCTATTTTTTTATTTTTTATTTTTTATTTATTTTTTTAAAAGATTTTATTTATTTATTTGACAGAGAGAGGTAACGAGAGCAGGAACACAAGCAGGGGGAGTGGAAGAGGGAGAAGCGGGCTTCCTGCCGAGCAGGGAGCCTGATGCGGGGCTCGATCCCAGGACCCTGGGATCATGACCTGAGCCGAAGGCAGATGCTTAACGACTGAGCCACCCAGGCGCCCCAATTTCTATTTTTTTAATAACTTATTTTGGTTTTTCATTTTGTTTTTCCCCAGTTTGTTTCTAACTGATCAGCATGGTTTTTATGCCCAATGCTATGCCAAGTAAATTAAAAGTGACCCTGCCTTTCCAGTAAGTTGCACATTTATGTGGACACATTCACACACTGAAAATACAGATGAGCTCAAATATTACAGGCTCAGTATGACCATCTGGGTGTTTAAAACATGATACAGTTTGTATTTTAAGAAGAGAAGGACATAATGTGAAAGTTGGAATTGATGGCTGAGGGCAGTGGAAGTCCGTTTCTTTTTCTCTTTGTAGCATTTTTTGTTGTTGGCCTATTGCCCTATTGCTTGTTTTCTTGACTCTTCTGTTCAGTTGATTTTTGCTTTTTATAGGACAATTCTCACAAACTTATTTTAGCAGTAATAAATCAAGAAAAAATGATAAAATAGATACTACAATTCTTTTTTAAAAAAAAGATCTTATTTATTTGAGAGAGAGAGCACGAGCGGGGAAAGGGGCAGAGGAAGAGGGAGAAGCAGACTCTCCGCTGAGTAGGGAGCCTGACGCAGGGCTCAATCCCAGGAATCCCGGGTCATGACCTGAGCTGAAGACAGACACTTAACTGACTGAGCCACCCAGGCACCCTAATACTACAATACTCTTGAACCAGTGTGTTCTGTAATCAGTATGCTTAATTAAATCTTTGGAATAAGAACATGATCAAAATATTTTTAAGTGGCTTTATGATCATGTATTTGCTATAAAACTACTTCATTTATATCTCTCTAGGTTGGCAAATAAACAAGACAAGGAAGGGGCTTTAGGAGAAGCTGATGTGATTGAATGCCTGTCTCTGGAAAAATTGGTCAATGAGCACAAGTGCCTATGTCAAATAGTAAGTTTTTGGTGTTTTTTTGCCCTATGAGATATGTTCAGCATCACTTAGTTTTTATAGAGGTGATAGGCAATTAAGTGGTAGACACCTAACAAAATAATTTATTAGTGTCTTAAATAATTTTTTTTACCCAAGAATTCACATTCTCACTTCTTCTATTGATATTATTTAATACTGTAACATATGTTTTCTGTTTAGTTGTTACTTCCATAAACTTTCATGATTTCAAAGGCTTTAGATTTGCTTTCGTTTAAGATATTGCTGTTAGGACATGTAAGTTATGCAAACATGTCATACTATAAATTTTGTAGAATGGTAAAGTATACATACAAAATTTAATGATAGGGGAGGTTATAATGAGTTTTGAAAAATTGTATCAGGAGAGTTATCCTACAATCTTAAGAAAGGTGGACAAACAATTTAGTTGTTCATTCTGGTTTCAGAAGATAACCATTAGGCTGTCAATCTTAAAAGATGTTTACTGCTATAAATTCCCTGTATATAAGGAATTAAAACTTTCTGCTGTTTTTAATAAGTAGGGGTATTTTTCTTCTGGCAATATAATTTTGTCTTCCATTGGATTTGTTTAAAATTATAACTGGCACTGTCGACTTATGTCATAATGTGTCTCATAGCTTACAGATATAATCCATAAAATATTTCGACTTATCTGTACTAATGTTAGTTTAGTGATCATTGCAAAGTTGTCTTTTGTAAGTTAAATAAGCAGATGCTTCATATCTCATATCATATAATGAGTTAGTTTTGATTTGCCAGTAATTATACTTAATGGTTTATGTACAGATTTTTGTGGAGAACTTTTAATTTTAATCTTTAAGTCAAATAAATTGCTGTTTTCAGGAACCTTGTTCAGCAGTCTTGGGATATGGAAAGAAAATTGACAAGTCCATTAAAAAAGGCCTTTATTGGCTGCTACATATCATTGCAAAAGACTTTGATGCCTTAAATGAACGCATCCAAAGGGACACAACAGAACAGCGTGCTCTTGAAGAACAAGAGAAACGAGAAAGGGCTGAACGAGTGAGAAAATTACGAGAAGAGAGGCAAGTAGATTTATTTGTACCACAGCACTTGCAAAGTCAAGAACACCACAGCTTTATGAATAACTTTATAGTTTTGTCTATTCAGTTTCCTCTTGCTGTATGAAGATGTTAGGTAAGGTTTTTATTTCTCTGGATTTTTCTGTATACAAGTTTGGGTGATAGGGTTCTAATTTTCCTAGTGGTGTTATAACAATTAAATTTATTCCTTAGTTATTTATTATTTCCCAGAATTTGAAGATTTTTATCTCATCTTATGGGTAACATTGGGATAGTGGTTCTCAATCCATGGGGTGATTTTGCTTCTCAGGACATTTGGCAATGTTTAGAGATATTTTTACTTGTCACATGGGGGTAGCTGGAGAGCTACTGGCATCTAGTGGGTGGAGGCCAGGGATGCTGCTCAATATCTTGTGATACACAGGACCGTCTCCCACACAAAGAATTATTGGGCTCAATATTTCAATAGATTGAGAACCCCTTCTTTTTAGTCTAAGCAAAGATAGAAGGTAAGCTGTTAGTGGATCTGTCAACTGATGCAAACTCTGATCTTTGTCAGAAAGTAGATTAAATTTCAGTATCTCAGTGTTCTAAAATGTGTTTTTAAAATTATTTTAAAAATATGGTGTTTGAAAGCAAACATTTAAATGGAATTTAGCAAACTGAATTAAAAAAAAGGATTATATAAATTCTACCACAGAATCATAATAATCTTAATGTGCAAGAAAGTACACAGATTTGATTAGAAGTTGAGTTTAGTACTTAATACCATGATTCAGCTTTCTTTCTCCACTGAATTGTTATGTGGTAGGGGAGGGGAGAAATGAAAAGATTTATTTATTTATATAATATATATATAAATATATATATGTGTGTGTGTGTGTATATATATATATATTTTTTTTTTTAGAGGTGGGGGTAGGGAGGGGCAGAGGGAAAGGGGGGGAGAGAATCTTAAGCACGCTCCACACCCAGCAAAGAGCCCAATGTGGGGCTGGATTTCACAAGCCTGAGATTATGACCTGAGCTGAAATCAAGAGTCAGACACTTAACTGACTGGGCCACCCAGGCCCCTAAAATGAAAAGATTTTTAAGTGAGTTCCTGTAAGATACAAAGTTGTCTTCCGTGTATCTAAGTAATATTGGCCTCCAATGTGCTTTTAACATAGTTGTAGTCTGGTAGGCAAGAACCCACTAATTACCCTTGGTGATGCCTTTGTGAGATGCTTCCTTACACTGTTGAGGAAATCCTCTGATTACTGGTATCTTTCATTTAATTCAGAGATAGGACTTAAAGAAATATTTTTAGAGATAACTCTCCATCCCCCAGTGCTCAGTAATATGAGCAGATTATTCATCTAGGTCTTCCTTGATACCAGTGTGAGATTTTAGTAAATGTGAGAATCTTTGGTTTTCTCTCTCCTAGTGTATCATATTTCCATGTTATAAAGCTCAGTACAACCAGTAATTCATGGGAGTATACCTTTTATTTTCTGAGGACTCTTTTGCTTTTCCTCCACTAAGAAAGCAAACAAAAATAACCAGAAAAATTGAGTTGGATAAAAGAAGTCTAATGTTAGTCATTTTTTTTTTCAAGTTTTTACCTTTTCCAGAAAGATATTCTAGATCATGTTATGGCAGGCTTTTCTATTATCCATTCCCCTTTCCTCCTTTCACCTAGCCATGTCACTTGTGGTCTGAGCCCTCTCCTGTTGAGCAAAGAGACTCTGTAATTAAAAGTGAATTGGCATTTAGAGACAAGTTATTAAAAAAAGAAAAAAAAACTAATTAAATCCAATTGAGTAGGTTCAGATATTTTTGAAAAACAGTAAAACATGCTGTTGTTGATAACCTGAAAATATTATGTCAGTACTAGATTACCTGAAATTGCTTAGTAATAAATGAATAACATTAAGAGCAATTACTGTCTTGTAGGTATGTTCATTTACACAGTGCTTTTACATACAGAGTGCTTTGTCTACACAACCCTATGAGGTAGATATTTTTATCCCCATTTATGGGAAAGCTGAAGCTTAAAGATCCAGGTAGAAGTCCAAGGTCACAGAGGTAATAAATCTAACTCTTGGCTTCCTGTGTTCAGAATGAATGGATATATCTTTCCATAATAGAGCATGATAAATGTCATAGTAATGAGCATTCATATTACCATACTTACAGTGTAGTTGCAGATCTACAATACTTTTTTGTCTTTGGCTACTTGTTTTAAAAAGAAACTTATTATTCTTCATGCCTGGGGCAATGTAAGCTATAAATAACAGTGATAGTAAGTGTTTCAGTAGTAACTAATGTGGAAATATTTATTTAATCTGAATGATATTGGGCAACTTAGTTTTATAATTTCTCTACTTTTACACAGCAATGATTGTTATCCAGCTCATTTGTGACATACAGCTTGACACAGCCCTGAAGAAGGGTGTTAACTAGAGGACTTACTTATTTGTCAACTTCAATGAGGATGGCATTTGTTTGGGAGGGTAATTAAGAAATTGATGAATATAAACCTTTGGGACATAGAAAATTAATTAACAAGCACCACTGACATTAAGAAGTCAGTCATAGGGAATGCTATTTTTGTTAGCATTTCTTTTTTTTATTTTTTTATTTTTTATTTTTTTATTTTTTTAAAGATTTTATTTATTTTTTGACAGAAACAGCAAGAGAGGGAACACAAGCATGGGGAGTGGGAGAGAGAGAAGCAGACCTCCTACTGAACAAGGAGCCCGATGTGGGGCTTGATCCCAGGACCCTGGGATCATGACCTGAGCCGAAGGCAGACGCTTAATGACTGAGCCACCCAGGCACCCCTCTTTTTTTTTTAATTCAAATGATCAACTATGGAATATTACTCAGCCATAAAACATAATGAGAGCTTGCATTTGCAACAGCATGAATGGACCTAGAGGGTATTATGCTAAGTGAAATAAGTCAGACTGAGAAAGACAAATACCATATGATTTCAGTTATATGTGTAATTTAAAAAAAAACAAATGAAAAACAAAGCAGAAACAGACCCATAAGCATGAGAACAAACTGATGGTTGCAGGGGGAAGGAGAGGTGGACAGGCAAAATGGGTGAAGGGAAGTGGGAGGTATATACTTCCAGTTATGGAATGAATAAGTCATGGGATGAAAAGTATAGCCCAGAGAATATTGTGATAGTGTTGTCTGGTGACAGTGGCTACACTCGTGAGCATAGCATAATGTATAGACTTGTCAGATCACTATGTTGTACTCCTGAAACTAATGTAATATTGTGTTTCAACTATACTTCAAATAAAAAGTTCAAATGATTAATCTTTACATGGGGCTATGCATGCCTATTATCTGCATTAGGATTTCTGAAAGTCTCTCCATAATTCAAAGCCATGTTCAGATGTTTAACTTACTCACTTTAATAGCCTTAAACCTATTACAAGTGTTCTTAAACATGGGTCAGCATTTTCTCATAAGGAATTCCAAATTTTTCTCTCAAACAATAGAGAACAAGGAGAACGAGCACAGGCGGAACTGAATGGAACCAGCAGCCTAGCTGAGTTGGACCCTGAACCAATTATTGTTAATCCTTTCCAGCCAATAGCATCTGTCATCCTTGAGGTATGGATGGTGGCAAATGTAATTTTTATAACTTAAGTTATAAAGTTGGAAGTTGAGAAAGGAGGTAGGAAGAGGTGTTCACCAGAGATTATTTCTAAAAGAAATTAAATGGGAGAAATGGATTAAAGGCTTGCTGCTTTTTCTTCTTCTTAATGTTTGCTTTTTGATCTAATATAAAAAGGAAAGCTGACTTCTGAATTAACTGAGAATGAAAATGAAGATTGAATGTAGCAACTGTCATAGTTACTATCCTGATAAATCTTTTTTTGTCATATGATAGTAATGTATTTACTCATATGATAGTATTTCATATGATAGTAATGTATTTACTCTTACATTGTCTTTCTCCCTGTGTTGCTGTTACTATCCCTTTAAAGTAATATTAAATGCTTATGATGCATTTTAGAGTATGTAAATGATTTCCTAATTATTTTCCCAGGATATTTCAGAATGTTTGAAACTATAGTAAGTTCTTCTATATATGAATATAATTTATTTTAATTTTAATTGTCAGAAGTTTACCAAAATTAATTTTTAGACTTTAATCACGAAGAAGTTAAGGGACTGTGTGTGTGTGTGTGTCTGTATATCTCTATCTTCGTTTTCATTTTCTACTGGTGTCCAGAGTTCGCACTGGCCTTTGCTTTAATTACCCTCAGCAGCCATGCCTCTTTAGAGGCAGAGCTTCCTAAATCTCCATTCACTTAGAGCTTAATGTGGCAGCTGACTTGGTGGTCCCATCTGTATATTCTCCATTCCTCTTCCCCTGTCACTGCCTCCTTCCACACAGGTGCTCATCTGGAAAGGTGGATGATTGTTTCTTCCTTGGGGCTGCTGCTGAGGAGGGAGGCAGCTCCACAGGTAAGAAGATGATTGGATAGTTTTGGTATTGCTTTATTTTGCAGAGTAATTGGTAATATGAGATAGTTTGTCTTAAGTTGCTTAGATAACAGAAGGTTAATTGTATTTAATCTTTTTATTAACCCTACTACATTTACCTTAAGTATATGCTTTTCTAAGTATATTAAAGCTGTCTTAATAACTTGAGCTATTGATTTATCTCTATCCTATTAAATACTGTGGTTGCCAAGTTTTGTTGTATGTCCTTTAAAAAATGCTGATAGGAAGGAAATCAAGTTTGACTTTTCACTTTGAAACATGCATTTTCTCTATATTTGTAATAAAGCTCATCTTGTAAATGATGACTGATTATTTTATAGTACCATGGTTATAAGTTACTTAGAAGGCCTTAGTGCTTCTACCAACATTGTATTTTTCATGATATAAAGATATGAACAATAATGGTGTATAGCATAGTATACCTCATATTCAAAGTCCCTGAACTAATTAGTGGCATACAGAAAGTATAGTTATTGTGCTTTTAAACTATGTTAATTTTAAGAATATGATCAATAAAGAAATGAAATAAATGAAAACAAATTACCTAAAGTCCCTTTTACCAAGCAAATTTTCCTTTCTTCACATAAAACTTCTCTTTTAAAATGTTTGCATTTTAGAGAAACACCCTACATTCCTTTGATTTTACCACAGTTAAAAAAAATGATGAGGTATTGTTTCCAGAATAGACAGACCAATCAATGGAACAGATAGTAACAAACTTAATTATGCATGAGGATTTAGTATAAGATAAAGGTGACATTTCAAATCTGAGAGAAAAAGGAGTTAGAATAATGGACAATTATTTGGAAAAAAGTAAAATTAATGAACAGTGTCTACCAAATTCAACTCTAGAAGACTTAATGTGTAAAAAAAGAAGACTTAAAAGTACTAGTACATAATATAATTGAACATTTGTATATACTTGGAGGAGAACTTTCAAAGCAGGACAGTCAAGCCACAAATCATGAAGTGAAAAACCCCAATCTTATTATATTCAATTTTTAAACATCTGTTCTACAAAGTTAAAGCCAAAGAACAAACCCTAATGAAAAATACTTGAGACACATAAAAAAAAAAAAGAACCCTTAAAAATTCTTATGAAAATAATGAGAATCTAATAGAAAAAAAAGGTTTTGAGTTACCATGGATAGGTCCCTAAAGAAAAAAATAAAAGTGGTAATAAGGTTACTTAATAGTTCATCTTCACTAGCAATAAAAAAATTAAATTGAATTAAACTAACACTGAGGTAAAAATATGTATTTATTAATTTGGCAGACATGTAAAAGACTGACGATGATATACAGGCATTGAAAAAGATATGAGGAAATGTCACTCTCCTAACCCTTTGCCTGGAGTGTAAATTGACTTTAGCTTTTCTGAAGAGTGGTGTGTAGTTAACTGTTGATCCAGTAGTTCTAGGAATTTATTCTAAAAACCTAATTCAATAATTGTATTTCTTAGAATGAAAAATTGAAAATAATTTGTCTCTTCATTAGGAGTTGGTAAATTAAGTTATGCTATAACCATTCAAAATGATAATATAATTGATGAAAGTAGTAATGGCTAATGCTTACAGCATTATATAACGTATAGCTAACACTTTACTATGGGTCAGGTACTATTCTAAGCACTTCAGATATTCATTGACAAGGAAAGAAATATATATTCTTAAGGAAAAACTTTAATTCTTTTCTGTTTAAAAAACAAAGGCATAAATATGTATATGAAGAAAGAGACATTTAATCACATTTATGTATGTTTTTGGGTGGTGTATGTCTGTATGTGTGCGGGTAAGAAAAGAAAGACACCTCTTAGTGATTACGTGCCACACAGATCATTTCTTGATTGTGGAATTACTGGTAATATTTGTTTTCTTTCTTTGTACTATCTGTGTTTTCTGAAAGTTTACCAAACAGTATGCTTTAGTGATATATTCAACAAATAATTTTTTAATAGAAATATCACAGTGCCCTGAAGTTACAGAATGCTTTTGGATTATTTGATTTCTTCCTTAAAACTATCTTAGACAACTATTATATTAAAAATAATATATTTCATTTTTGTTAGAATGAAAGAAAACTTGAAAAAGAGAAAAAGAGACAAAATATGGAGAAAGACAGTGATGGCGGCCCCCTGAAACATAAAGTGGAGGATGAGCAAATAGAGACACAGAGCCAGATCAGTTACAGTAGCCAAAAAAACAATGAGCTTGGAATAGTAGAAAATTATAAGGAGGCATTAACACAGCAGTTGGAGAATGAAGATGATACAGACCAGCGATCATCAGAATCAGGTGATAAATCTAGTTATTAAAAAAATACATTTATACATATATATAAAGACACAAAACTTAACAGTACGTGTCTCATTTGTCATGATTATTTTCACAAAAAATGTACTGTAATATTTTTTGTCTCCAAATGCAGTATTTTGTCATGGTTTTCTCATGGTTTTGAATTTCTCATTAGTGAATATGCTAACTTTTGTTTTTATTCATGATGCCTTAAAATATAGTCCTTTGTAATTTAAATGAATTTCAGCAGAAAGTTCTGTTTTCAGTTTTATTTCATAAATTTGGAATATAGCATAGTCCCAGGAATCCTTACACTGTGTTTAACCTTTAAGGCTTTTTTATGGGGTTTTGTTTTAAACTTCGTAATACTACAGTCAGCATCATTTCTTTTATTGACTTGCTATTTCTACAGAATGCAGACATGCTCAGTTGGACATTTTTAAAGTCAATAGCCATTTTCCTCTTATTTTAATATCATATAAAATCTTCAGTTCATAATTGCTTTTCTTTCTCTTAAGTGGCTATATGATTTAACAGGAAGTTCATGTCTTTGGTGTCATAGAATCAGACAACCTCGGATAGAATCTAGATATTTATTACATTACATTGTATTGTTTTTCAGTCTTAGCTTCCTCATCTCTAAAATGGAGATAAGCATCATTTTTTTTCCCACAGGGCTTTAAGGTTACTTACAATAAAAATAACCCCACAGTGTTCCTAGTGCAGGGCCTGACACATGACCCAATAATCATTACTTCCTTGTAACTTCTAGTTAGCAGTATGGTTTCATTATATATGAGAATTTTTGTACAGTATCAGGAAGGTTATGAAAATAAGAATGTAATCCCTGAGGTTCAGATTAGCTAACATGGATGTTTTGCTGTATAAAAAAACTAGATTTGAAAGTTATAAATTGGGAAGGTAGGGCAGCATATTCATACCCATGTAGTTCTGTTAACAGAGTTAAACAGAAAATAGATTTAAAGTGGCTTCTCAATATATTGAAAGAACTTTTGAACATTAATACTCTTTGTTAAAGAGCAAAAGATTTGTCAGATTGTTTGAAAATATAGTGTAGAAAGATCTAAGATAGTCAATCATATAACTATAATAATAATTAACATTTTATACCATAGAACATGGTTTCAGATATATTATTTAATGCAGGATTATGTTATTTAACATAACAATCCTAGGGTATATTATTCCCATTATTTTGAATAGGAAATCAGGGACTTGGAGAGATTGAGTTACTTGGTTAAGATCATATATCTCATCTGTGGCTGGGCTGAGAGCCCCCTTCATATCATCTGCCCGTTATCCTGTGTTCTTTTATGATCCTGAGCTATTCCCATCCTGAAATACCATATGGTTCTGGACTTTCTCTTTCCTTTCTCTCAGCTGTAAAGCTTAGGTTTTAATTGTAATATGTCTTTGTTTTTATCTGGAGTAAAATGTCTCAAATGACACAAGTAATTTATTTAGAAAGATAATGTGTTTCTAAACATGTTTATATTTCTCATTGCTTTGCAGATTTCATAGATGTTGGCTATTTCTCATATAACAGATAATTCCCATTTTATAAAATGTATTACATATATGTAAATTAAGTAGCTGGGATTGTCAATTAAAATATTTCAGTAACTTTGGTGTTTGGTTATTTAACTATTATGCTATACCGGTTTTCATTGTTAAAGTTTACATGTTAATGACATAGATGTCCTTAAATTGTTTATAAGTACTTAAGTGAGAATCTGTAGTTATTTTTTTTTAGAAAGAACACAAATTAATTCTGCAGTCTCTAATAATGTGATTTTGGTTACATGTGTTTATATTAGGCATACATTGTCCAGGGGTTATTTCAGTGGGTAATGTGTTTAGATTTGATTGGGGTCTTTTTTCACATTTCAAAGAATTATTTTTGGACTGTTTATACCTAGAATCCATTCTATATATTCTACTGAGACAAATCAACATCTCTCCCCTTTCCCTCGGCCATTCTGAGTTTCATGAAAATCCCTGCAATTAGGCCATTATATTTACTTAATATGACATTCGGAAAAAATATAAGTTACTTTTGGAAAGGTGAACTTTTTTTTGTATTCTGAATAACCTGTCATAAAACTTAAAATACAGGCTTTTTGCTGTTTGTATCATATTCATTAATTATTTATTCAATAAGCAATCATTTTAAAAATTTACTCTTAGTAAAGGCAGATTCACATTTCATTACTGGTAACAATTTCCAAAGTTGAAGATGTAGTTTTATGGTAATGATCATATGAATATCTAGTTCCATTCTTTTTTATTATAGAAGTTTACATTTTCCCAGAGGCATATAGTTCCATGTTTATATTCTTTTAGATAACAGTAAAAAGAAAACTAAGAAACTAAGAATAAAAAGGAGTCACCGTGTAGAACCTGTTAATACAGATGACTCTGCTCCTAAGAGTCCAACACCACCCCCACCTCCTCCTCCTGGTGAGTAAATTGATATTGATACTGAATTTAGAAATACTGCTTTAAACAGTAAGGAAAAAAAAATTTTGTAATTTTATTCCATATGTTTATTATTTTGTGAATTTATGAAAAAGGCAGTTTTCTCTACTTTGTTCAAAATTTATCATTATGTATTTCCTTTTTTTAATAAAAAAAATGTTTTCTAAAAGTAAAAAATAGTATGTAAAATTAATAAGAACACTTTACCCAAGCACTTCCTAGAATGGATTCAAGTCCTACTTGAAATATCAGTACCCAGATTGCTAAAAGGAATTTAAATGTAATGAATGGATGGCTAATGTAAGTTTTTAAAAAGTTGGATCTTTCATCCTGAAAGTTATCATTTGAAAGCAAGATGTGTGAATTTTTCCAATATATTTCCAACATACATACTGACCTTCTAAGTTGTCATGAGGATTAAAAGGAATATTGCATGTAAAACACTGGGATGTGCTAATGGCTCAGTAATTGTGAGAAATTTCTGAGCACTAGGCACAGTACCTCACATACTGTAGGTGCTCAATAAATATCTAAATGTATATGTTTATAGTGTCCTTTTAGCCCTGTTAGAAGGCTTTAGGTGGTAACATTTTCCTTTGAGGATTATTTTAAGACTCCTTTCTAGTATATAATTTATTAGTAAACATTTATTTTAGCCTTTGCTAGGGGTTGGAATAGTAGCCTAAGGTAATTTTTGATGGTGGTGAATGAAGATGCTTATATTTTTTACTAAAGATAAGTAAAAACTTAAAGCAGATGTTACCAGCCTATAATTACATTTTAAAATAAAAACTATTTCAAATGGCTTTGTGGCTATTCAGTACTGTGTCATTCAATATACATATATGACTTGACATCAAATATATACATTCTTGTCAAGGGAGGGATCCTCTCAACAGGCCTAAAGAGACATTGTTTAACAGTGTTTTAAAATGTTTTTCTTTTTCCTTAGTTGGCTGGGGAACCCCCAAAGTCACTAGACTTCCAAAACTTGAGCCTCTTGGTGAAACACGTCATAATGGTAATGCAAAAGGATCAGTTTTCAAATATACATATTACATCCACTTTTCTTTACCTCATTACTTCAACCAACTTTTATTTTTGGAAGCCTTTCGAATCCACAACCATCCTTTTTCATTATACTTCGCTTTTTTCATTTAATTTTTTTTATTCTTTAGTGCCTTTTGCCTCCATATAATTTGTTTACCTTGGACTACAGATGTAAAAATAATCATAGTTCATGTTTATCCATTATATATTTACGTAAATTGTTATGAAGAGTGAACAGGTATAAAGCAATTTAAATTAAATATGAGACATTACAATTATGCTTAGTGTTAAAAATAGCATTGTCCTATATGTGCTCAGTATACTCGGTGAAAATGCCACATAATTGTTCTTTGTTTCTAATAAGACCCAGTTGCTGAATATTAAAGTCAAGTAAAGATCAACACAGTTTATAAAATCAGAGACTAAATCAGCAAACCAAATAAAGTTCAGCTAAATAGAAAGTTACTAAAGGCTTACTGACTCAAGAAAACAGTTTTCTTTGGATGAAATTAACATAAGGTGTAGTCCAGCCAATATATGGCATTGGAACTCCACAGCTGGAAAACTAGAGAAAGGACAGTTGCGTATAAAGAACTGCCTGATACAAAAGGCAGAAGTTCTGATTTCAGACCATCAGCCCAGGCTCTTTCAATAAAATGTTTCTAGAAGGCAAAAGGGTGATTATGTATATTGTAGCTCAATGAAGTTCTCCATCAAGAATATCCAATTCCCTTTTTGATGGCTCTGTTTACCTAATTTAGAACTTGGATTCCTAAGGAGACCCATTTACCACCAGGAAAGAAAGTCAGAAGTTTAACGTTTACAAAAGCATTATCATGTAACTTGAAATTATGTCAAACTTTATAAAATATTTTTATTCAAAAAGTACATTAATATAAATGACCCATTTGTTTTTCAGAAGAATGTAATGAAATACATCTTTCATAATCATTAGTGAAAATTAAAGGATTTTTTTCATTTCTAAATAGAGAAAAGTTTGTTCTTAGACCATATGGGAATTACAGTGAAGTAACATCTCCGGTTGACTGACTTTACATCAGGATGTTTTTATTGACTGTAATATGTTAGTTCGTGTTTAATGATACTCAAATTGTGTATGTTAGAATACATTATCAGTTTAAATATTTACTGTGTTGTTAAAAAATTAGCAAAGTTAATATACATGTGTATGTATGTATATATTTATGTACACATATATAGAAAAATACTAATTTCTCATAAGACAGGCATTTTTTCTCTTGCTGAATTTTAGGCATCCAAAAAGCAAAGTTTTTATATTTGACACCACCTAAAACATTGGTGATACCAAGATGAATAAGACATAAATTCTGCCTTTCTGCAGATCCTGGTGTAATAGAAAAGAGAATACTTGAGTTTACTGTAGTGTATGTGACAATTCACAATATACAGTAATAAGTTCTGTGGTGTGGAATTGGAGTACTGTGCACAAACTGCATGGACAGTTAGTGAAAGTGGTATTACAACTGGGTCTTCGAAGAAGGAGAAGTCAGTAAGCAAAAGAAACAGACCATTCAAAGGTAGAGGAGTGGGAAAGGGTGTTGCTTATTTGGAAAATAAAGTTCCTTGTGATTGAGGCTTAGGTTCATGTAGGTAGGGTGGGTAAGAAGGAGGACATTTGAAGTTACCGAGTTTTGAGACTGGAATTATGGCTTAGGGTCAGATTGTGAAGGGCCTCATATATATACATTAAGATGTCTGGACTTGCTGTAATTTTTCAAGAGACACTATACATTTTTGAGCGGGGAAGTAATGTTACTAGATGTGTTGGTTAGGAAAATAATTTTTGTCACAGTGAAAAGTACAGACTTGCTGGTGGCCACACTTGAGGTAAGGATCCCATCTAAGAGGCTGTTCTAGTAGTCACAGTGAGAAGTGAGGAATGGAAATTGGAATGGAGAGTAAAAAATGTATGCTGGAAATATCTTAGTGACTATAAAAAGTAATATTTGATGAATGAATGTATGGGCCAAGGGGAAGAGGAATAGAGGATTATTTACTCAAGCAGCTGGAAGGTTGGTGCTATCTCTGAGATTGAAAATACTTGAGGAAGGAAACCTGCTTTGGAGGTGTCTGTAGGCTTATCTATTTGGAAATGTCTCTTGGCCAATACAAGTAAGATTCAAGAGCTCAGGAGAAAAGAAGGGACTCAAGTGAATGGAGGGTGTGCAGATTTTTTTTTTTTTAGTCGCCATCTCATGATAGGAATTCTTTGCCCATAATAAATGTGCTGTAATTTTACTGGATTAATGCAGGAGGGGATGATAGTTTCTTGTTTCTGAAGGAAATTTTGTAAAACGAGGAGAAAAGAAGTAATGGTGGTATTCAGGGGGAACGCAGTTAAGGACAGGTGGAAAAAGGTCGAAAATAGGTTGAGAAGGTCATTTTGTTTTGTTTGTGCTCACTTTCCTGTTTGTTTTTAAATTAGAACTTCTGAGAAAGAATTGTAATAAATTAGTTAAGTTCAAGTCCACCATATCCCAATATTTTAGTCAGTTTTCAGTATTAATCAATAAATGTAGCTTCCCAGAGCAGAGAAGAAAACACTATAACTTCACAAGTTTTAAAATATTTTTATCATTTTCTTCCCATAAATTTTAAGTCTAAATATACCTAACCTGGGTTAAAAAAAAAAAAAAAAGTACAATCAACTCTGTTTTCATTAATGTGGAAGAAAGCAGGTATAATTAAAATTTTGAATAAAAAACCTTAAGTTTGTTTTTAGAGTTTATCATGAGATCTTCATCGGAGATGCTGATAGCTGCCAATTTTATAATTGCATCCTCCTCTTTTCTCTAATTTTGTACATATTTCTTTGCATTTGGTGAATGGCAAGTAAACAACAGATACATAATGAACTAGAGTAGTAATTAAAAGTTAACTGCAAGTGGCTTGGCACTTAAAATTTACTGGGATGAAAAACAATTTTTTATAGTCACACTGGGAATTTTTAAGGCAGATTCTTTCTTGTTCTTTGATAATTGACATTTGCTTTTAGCAATTTGATTTTACTTTTCTAATACTATCTGTAATGCTTGCTCAGTTTAAGAGGTAAGGCATGCATTGAGAAAAGAGATGTAAAAAGAATACCTTTACTATATAAACACTCTCAACCCATACTTCATTAACATGTTATGTGTTATACATTATGAGAAATAAATCAAGGATTCTGTTAGCTAGAAATACCAAATGCACTAAAGAATATTTCTAATCTTAAAATGTGAATGAAGATAAAATTTTGTATGCAGTTTTTACTACCCTTCAATTTGATTTTTGAAAAGTTTGAAACTCTTTATAAAAATGTTTGTTAGCAATTAAGTTGGTTTATTATCAGTTAGTGCCCAATTATCAGTTGGGTACTAACATCGGCTTATATGCCCCACAGTTAAGACAATAAGAAACCTACTTTGTATAGAATGATTTTATTTTCTGGCAAAGAAATAATACAAAATCTTTACTGCAAAAATAAAATAATTTCCTGGGAGGGAAAAAGATAATTCTTGCTATGTGTATCTGATTTCTCTTTTTAGGAAGATACTTTTAAATTCTAGAAGTATAACACATTAGGAAGTATATTCATTCTGGTTTAATTTTGAGTTCTGTTATGTATTAAAATTCTCATTAATTCTGAATTTAAGAAGTTAGAGAAGTCATACTTAAAATTTGTCAAAAATGATTGTTTTAATTTAAATTATAACAATAATATAGCAATAATACTAACTGTATATTCTGTGTTCCTGGCATATTGTTAAACACTTTAAGTACTTTATGTCATTTTAATTCTCCTAAAAACCTTGTAAGATGGGCAGAGATACCCCATTTTGTGCAGGAGGAACTTATACTCCAAGGTCACATAGCTACTAAGTAGCAGTATCAGGATTTGAACTTAGGTCTGTCCAGCTTTGAAATCTATACTTTTAATTCATTATGTTACACTGTTACATCAAGATTTATTGCAGCTATTACTAGTTGCTTGGAATTTATAGTTGCTTGTAAAACCATTTTCTCCTAATACCTCTCTATATTTAAAGTGGTTTTCTTGTAGACAGCCTATAGTTGGATCATATTTTTTGCTTCACTCTGACAATCTCTATCTTTTAATTGTTGCAGTTGTACCATTCACATTCAAAATGATTTTTGGTATAGTTGAATTAATATCTACCATATCCATTACTGTTTTCTATTTGTTGCCCTCATTCTTTTTTTTTTTTTTTAAGATTTTATTTATTTGAGAGAGAGAGAGAGAGAGAGCACAAGCAGGGGGAGGGGCAGGGGGAGAGGGAGAAGCAGGCTCCCCACAGAGCAGGTAGCCCGATGTAGGGCTCGATCCCAGGACCCCCAGATCATGACCTGAGCAAAAGGCAGATGCTTAAGGGACTGAGCCACCCAGGTGCCCTTGTTGCCTTCATTCTGTGTTCCTATTTTTGTCTTCCACTCATTTTCTGCCTTTGTGTGTGTGTGTGTGTGTGTGTGTGTGTGTGTGTGTGTTTTAAGATTTGTTTATTTTAGAGAGGGAGAAAAAAAGAAAGGGAACGGGGTGGGGAGAGGGGCAGAGGGAGAGAGAAAATCTCAAGCAGACTCCCTGCTGATGGCAGAGCCTGTTCCAGGGCTCCATCCCACAACCCTGAGATCATGACCTGAGCCGAAACCAAGAGTCGGGGACACTTAACTGACTGTGCCACCCGGGTGCCCCTGCCTTTTGTGGGTTTAATTGAGAATTTTATATGATTCCATTTTCTCTCCTTTCTTAGCATATCAGTTATCCTAATTTTTTTTTTACTTTTTTTAGTGGCTGCTCTAGAGTTTGCAGTATACATTTTCATTAATCCAAGTCCACTTTCAAACAACACTATAAATTTAATGGGTAGTGCAAATACCTAAAATAATGAAATAATCCTAATTCCTTTCTCTGTGTTCTTTGTGTCATTGCTGTCATTCATTTGACTCATATATAAGCATGTATAAGTGTATATATGTATATATACATATTCATAAGATATATACCTTCATATATGTAATCAAACACATTGTTGCTATTAGTATTTTTGAACAAACTTATCTTTTTGATCAATTAAGAAGAAAAATACGTTTTCATTTGACTTATTTCTTCTTTGATACTTTTTCTTTCTTTATGTAGATCTGAGTTTCTGACCTATATTATTTTCCTTCTCTCTAAAGAACTTTTAACATTCCTTGCAAGGCAAATCTGCTCGCAATAAATTCCCTCAATTTTTGTTTGTTTGAAAAAAGTCTTTATTTTTCCTTTACTTTTGAAGGACAATTTTGCAGGGTACAGAATTCTAGGTTGGTGTTTTTGTTTGTTTGTTTGTTTTTTCTTCTCTCAGCACTTTAAATATTTCACTTTACTTTCTCCTTGTTTGCATGGTGTGTGAGGAAAAGTTGGACGTAATTCTTATCTTTGAGCCTCTGTTGGAAAGGTGTTTTTTTCCCCTCTGGTTTCTTTCAGGATTTTTCCTTTTCTTTGATTTTCTGTAGTTTGAAAATGATGTGCCTAGATAGAATTTGGCATTTATCCTGCTCAGTGTTCTCTGGATTCCTTGATCTGTGCTTTGATGTTTGACATTAATTTGGGGGAAATTCTTAGTCATTATTGCTTCAAATATTGTTTCTGTTCTTTTTTCTCTCTCTTCTTCTGGTATTCACATTACAAATAAGGTATGCCTTTTGTACTTGTCCCAAGCCCTTGGATATTCTTTTCTGTTTTTTTCCCCCCAGTCTTTGTTCTCTTTGCTTTTCAGTTCCTGAGGATTTTATTGATCCATTCTCAAGCTCGGAGGGTCTTTCCTCAGTCGTGTCCAGTCTACTAATAAGCCCATCAAAGACATTCTTCATTTCTGTAGCAGTGGTTTTTTTTATCTCTAGCAGCTATTTTTTTTTTTTTTTTTTTGGTTCTTTCTTAGGATTTCCATCTCTCTGCTTACATTGCCATCTGTTCTTACATGCTGTCTACTTTATCCACTAAAGCTCTTAGCTTATTAATCATAGTTGTTTTAAATTCCTGGCCTGATAATTCCGACATTCCTGCCATATCTTCTGATGCTTGATCTGTCTCTTTGGATCTTGGGTTTTTTGCCCTTTTTGGAATGCCTTGTTTTTGTTTTGTTTTGTTTTATAGTCTGACATGGTGTACCAGGTGAAAGGAACTGCTGTAAATTGGCCATTAGTAATATGGTGGTGATGGGTGATGGAAGGAGAAGTGTTCCATATTTCTCTGATTAGATCTCAGTCTTTTACTGAGTCTCTGCCTCTGGACTCTGAACTTCACAAGGGTTTCTTAGTTTTATTTCGTCCCCATTAAGTGGACAAAATGGATAGTGCCAGCTGGAATTGGTGATTTCCTTCCCCAGGTCAGTTAGGGTTTGATGATACCATGGTAGGTTAGGCTCTAGTTAATTAGTTTCCCCTGAGGGCAGGCCTTGTTCCCCAGAACAGAGTGCTCTGGGGTATTTCAAAATGGTTTCTTTTTTTCCTCCCCTGCCAGAAGTGGGAGGGGGATTTTTCTTCAGTATTTATTGTGGGAATTTGTTCACATTCCTGGAGATAAATTTCACAATATCGCAGGGATTCTCTTATGACTTAGTCTCCTTGGAATTTTTAACTCTCCGATTTGTTCCTACTAAGCCTCCAGCAGTTCATGAAAGTTCAGGTTTTCCTACCAGGCAGTTTTCCTTCCTTTGGCAGTTTCCATTTATGAATATATGCTCTGGTAAACTGAAACTCCCTATATTTGCCTGTGTCCAGTATTGGGGCAGTGGTGTGTCTTGTGACCTCCCCTCTTATGGAAATGAGATGAGTTGTTGATTTTGTAGTCTGTTCAGCTTTTTACTTCTTGTTAGGGTGGAGTGGTGACCTCCAATCTCCTTAAATGTGTTATGACTTTGTTAAATTAATATTTGTTCATTAGGACCCCTGGATGCTAGATGGTAAGTCGTGGTTCAAAAAAAACCACAGTAGAAATTGAAATAGGAAAAGTTTATTACTCACAGGTCCTGGAGGAAGTATATGCCATACCTTGAGGGTTCCACAGGGGGAGATCAAGGCAGGGTGCAGGCAGAGAGCTGTAGAATCTGGGCCATATGCTAAGGCCAGACTGGTGAATTCAAAACAAAAAGAGTGTAGTTTTGTAAGCTCCACCAGGGTCTTATCTAACAGAAGACCGTGGCAGGTGAGGGAGACTGTTGATCACAAAGGGCATTGGGTAAGTTATATCAGGAACTTACATTTACTTCTGACTTTGCAGGCTGTTTTCTAGGGCATGTGCTTATTTGCATGAAGGGCTAGTTAGCTAAACTCTCAAGATATGTGAAACTGGAACAGGCCTCTAATACATTTTCAACATATTTATTTCAAGTGATCCTAAAAATCTATGCTTCTAGAATAATTTTAAGGTAATAGGCTAGAAAATAATTACTTACTGAAGGTTTACATATGTTATTAAATTTAAGCCAATTTATAATAATTAAGGGACAGGAACTTATTATGAAATGTAAAATAAGACTTTCTTTGTTTCATATATGCCTTAAATCACTGAATTATAGTGAAGCATCATTGTAAATGATTACTACTTACCAGAAAACTGAGATAATTAATTAATTCTTTTCTCAAAATACCTACAAGTAATAACCATTGGATGAGAACACGGATGGTACAAATACTGACTTATCAGGGCCTTGGCAACAGGATCCATAGATTTTTGAATATTTGTTATTTGTTTTATTCTAATGTGAACATGTAATTGAAAATAAAAATAATATATATATTAGATACAGCTTTTTATTAAATCAAGTAGAAATTAATTTATAATCTAGAGTTAGGAATTTATCCTAGTGGTTATGTTTTGAATTTATTCAAGTTTTCTTGGATTTTGATTTTTTTTGTCTATTTTCTTCATCCATTATTTTACCCATCAAGTGGGAGCACCTTTCTTTTTTAAACATGTTGGTTGGAAAATAATGAATTGTATCAAAAATTCTGATTTACCATGACTTTTTTTTGGTGTTCCTTCTTTATGTAGATTTCTACGGAAAGCCACTGCCTCCCCTGGCTGTGCGACAGAGACCTAACAATGACTCTCACGATGCGGTTTCGTAACCGAGTCACGTGCGTGCACTCTTTTAATGCAGGCAAGATCAACTAGAGGACCTTCTTTCTCAGAGAGGAAAAACCCTAAACATTGATGACTGGGGCAAGATAACCATAGCAATTTCAGTAAGGAGATGAATAGCCAAAGACCTGACTGATCTGACAATTATCCATGTTATTAACTGTTAAAAAAAAAAAAAGGAAGCAAAATGACCAGTAGATGGGATGAGCATTTGAATCAAGTTAGCAGGAGTTACTGTTGACTCTGGATTTTACAGTTCCACTCATGGGCATATTCCTGAAGGAAAACCTCTTCAGAAAAAGAGCCAATGGACTCTGCACACTTTCTTTACTATTTGTTTAATAGTCTTTGTTACTGTATCTTACACATTTTTTGTAAGATACACGTGCATGGAAGGGGAACTCTTGGAAATTTATAACCTAAGTTTTTAACTTTTTATATTTTTCTAAAACTTATAAGAATTTTAATTACTATGATATTGACTGCACTTTTCTATAGATGCTTTGTTTAAATTGTGTCTGGAAATGGAGTTGACAAACATGAACTATACAAACAGGACAAATTTATATGGTTTCAGGTATGTTTTATGATAGTATTGTTCTTGAAGTGTACATCCTAATTGTACCTAATTTTAAAATAATACCTTTTTAAAATAGATTCTTAGATCTTTATTCTTCCAAATTATGTTATCTGAAAACACTACCCAAGGAGGGTTCATTTTGTTGTTGTTTGCTTTCTTTTGGTGATGATCACAATAAATGAAAGAGGCTTGAAATACTTTCTTGATCTAAATGCTTTTTATATTAATAAAAATGCTATGTGAGATATTAAAATTTTCAGTGAACACCTCTTTTATGGGATAGACCTTTTCAGATCAAGGTGCTTGTTGTCACTCCCTCATTCTCTCAGAAGCTGAAGTGACTCTTTTGGGTTATTCTAATTCTTTTGTGTCTTGAAAATAAAGGCAAAAAGACTGAAAAAGCCACAGTGGGTACAGAGACTTGGTTTTATAACCAGGAAATGCTTGGGTACTAAATCAATAAGAATAAAAATGTTGGTTTAAAATTACTTTTATACGGAAAGACTTCCTTTCTCAATTTAAAATAATAGCACTTCCCTTGCACTGAAGAATGGCATCCATATGGATTCTCTATTTAGGCAAACTCTTAGATATATATTTTGAGTATTAGATTCATAATGTTGCATTTAATTGAAAGTATATATATTTATAGCAAGGTGAAATGCTATAAACAACATAAATCCTTATTACCTTGATAAAATTGGTAAGTTTGGTAACTTGTACTGACAACAAACATATACTTGTATCTGACAATAACAAGATTAAGTATGTCTAAGGCAGTTTAATATGATTATTTTACTTTGGAGCATCACATTTAGTCACATTTTTTAAGTCCCTGAACTTTCATTAATTGGGTCACTTATTACTGTAGTCAGTATCATAATGCAGTCTTTTGAAGTTTCGTGCATAGGACACCAGGCACACTGAGTAAAAAGCATTCTACTTCAGATATAAAATTCATAACAGTCTAAATTTGATAGGTGGCTGAAATATAAGGAAAAGCAACACAAGGAGACAGAATGTAAATTTTGAACTGGATTGTAGAGAAAAACTTATTTGTACATCTTTTTGGTTCCTGTTTGTAACATTTACATTCATTCATTTTTTTATACACTAAACTTATACTTTTGTCATCCTTTTAATTTTCATCTAGTTTGAGAATAAATAAAAGTTTAAAAATTTTGTTTCCTGTAAGTGATTACTGTAGTGTACAATAATACTGAGTTCATTTATTAAAAATGAATAAAAATTCTGAAATTAAATATATGATAAAGTGAAATAAATGTTTTATATATCTCTCAAAAAATTGATTTGTATTCTTAAAGTATCCTAAAGATATTTTAAAAGAAGTTTTGTAAATCCAGGTTGCTTTTAACAAGTAAATGCCTATTTTGTTATATGCTGCATTTTTATTCTTAATTTTCACGAATTATGACATTTTCACACAATAAAAATAATTTATATCAGTATGTGGTTTTGCTTTTCATTTGATAAATTTAAATGATTTCTTTTTGGTAAGAAAATAGAAAAGGAATTTTCAAATATGACTGTTGGAAGAAATCTTAAGTTGATAGATAAAAATAATGACTTTTTATTTTACATGAAACCTTTTTTCTCTGCACAAGTTTTCATATATGTGGAAAAGAATATTGTCATTTTAAAGGCAGCTAAAAATATCATATCACCTTATGATCCTAGATGATCCAATGTCTGTCTTTTGTTACATTAAAATTACTGACCCAAAGATATATTTTTACTTATTTAAAAGATAATTCTATATGCCTCTAACACAAAAGGCATATATGACATACATAAAATATTCCTTGCAACACTAGAAATGTTATAAAATGTTAATAATGAATTTTTTAGAGTTACTGGTTGTGTGTTTTCCTCAATTTTTCAAACTAGTTTTTAAAATTTTATTTATTTACTTTTTAAAGATTTTATTTATTTGACACAGAGAGAGAGAGACAGAGCACAAGCAAAGGGAACAGCAGGCAAAGGGAGAAACAGGCTCCCCGCTAAGCAGGGAGCCGGATGTGGGGCTTGATCCCAGGACCCTCGGATCATGACCTGAGCCAAAGGCAGAGGCTTAACCAACTGAGCTACCCAGGTGCCCCCAAATTTTGCTTATTTTATAATGGGAGAGTCAAACAAAATTTGGTAAAAATTAAGTGCCATGCTTTCTGCAAGCTTAAAATTAAATGGTCTTTTAAGTGTCCAATGAAGGACTTAACATGTAAAACTTATTTTTTTTTAAATATTTTATTTATTTGAAAGAGAAAGAGCGTGCACATGAGCAGGGTTGGGGGGCAGAGGAAGGGTGAGAAGGAGTAAATAGACTCCTGCTGAGTGCGGAACCCTTCACTGGTCTGGATCCCAGGAGTCATGAGATCATGACCTGAGCCAAAGCCAATAGACACTCAACCGACTGAGCCACCTGGGCGCCCCTGTAAAATGTATTTTGAATAGTCCAGAAACATTTATCTGTAGAAGATGCCATTTTATTTGCAGCTGATCCCTAAGTATTCTTTTACTGTGATAATATTTTATTTTATTTGATACTCGGTTCTATATGGTATGCTATTCATGTTATGCAGTTTCTCCCATTCTGCACTGAAGAAATATAATACTCTTTGGTGTCAAAAGCTTATCAAAAGTGAAACTGCTTATACAAATAAAGCTGTAGCTTATAAACTTTATTACCCTTTGTTTAATACTTAAGTTTTTCTCTTAAGTGGAGTAGACTTTGCAACTGAGATTCTGCTAATACTATTTAATTTATCAAGAAATATATTCCAGCTGATCCAAAGAACAAATTCATATATTTGAAGACTTACATTAAAGTATGATTATAGGGCCACCTGGGTGGCTCAGTCGGTTAAGCATCTGCCTTCGGCTCAGGTCATGATCTCAGGGTCCTGGGATCGAGCCCTGCATCGGGACTCCGCTCAGTCAGTGGTGAGTCTGCTTCTCCCTCTGTGATCTCTCTTGCTTTCTCTCTCTCAAATAAATAAATAAATTCTTAAAAAAAGTATGATTATAAATTATCAAAATAACAGTAATCCATTAGCTTTGTGGAAACAATAATGGAAACCTGTTTTTTGGGGGAAAGAAATCAGAAATGCATTACCTTTAATGAAGGGGATCAGCTTATTATTGAAGGAAAAATAGGAAGAAAATTATTTGCTTGTTTAGAGCCTGAGCTGTAAATTCTTTCTGTGTGCTAATGAGTAAACAGAATTTATGACCTAGGTAAATGAGTCAGTGGTCTCCAGATTTTTTTTTTTTTTTTTTTAAGATTTTATTTATTTATTTGAGACAGAGAGAATGAGAGAGAGAGCACATGAGAAGGGGGAGGGTCAGAGGGAGAAGCAGGCTCCCTGCCGAGCAGGGAGCCCGATGCGGGACTCGATCCAGGGACTCCAGGATCATGACCTGAGCCGAAGGCAGTCGCTTAACCAACTGAGCCACCCAGGCGCCCCTACAGATTTTTATAATACATCTTTTCCAGTAAATGTTTAAGTTATTGTATTAGTTTGGTAGATCTGCCATAACATACTACCAAAGACTGGGTGGATCAAACAACAGAAATTAATTTTCTCACAGTTCTGAAGTCTGTAAGTCCAAGATCAATCTGGAACCTTGTTGGCAGGATTGGTTTCTTCTGACACCCCTCTCCTTGCCTTATAAATGGCCTGCTTCTCCCTGTTTCCTCACATGGTCTTTCCACTGTGTGTGTTTATCCCTAGTGTCTCAGGGTTTAAATTTCCTCTTTTTATAAGGATACTAGTCAGATTAGATTAGGGCCCACCCTAAAGGCCTCTTTTTAATTTAATCACCTCTGGAAAGACTTTCTAAATACAGCCACATTCTCAGGTATTAGGGCTTCAGCATGTGAAGTTTGAGGGGATAAGTTTCAGCCCATAAGTTACATACATTTTCTATTGCACTTTGTACATATACTCCCCCCAAATTTTTTTAAAAGATTTGATAAAATTAAATAAAAATACAAGTTATATTTACTTCCCAGTCCCAGTGGATTGTCTGATAGAGTTTGTACACACCACTTTGGAGGCCTAAAATAATAAAATGAGAACCTCAGCTAATTAGCTATTCTGAAATGATAGTTCAAGTTTGCCTGTAACTAAGCTTTGTTCCCTTGCTTTGATGGTGGATTTCTCTGTTGTGTTTTTCTGCCATTCATTTTAAGGAGCTAATAGTCTCTTGACGTTGGATTGTTTTACTACAAAGTCCGTCTTTATCTTTTTGACACATAAACCTCCACGTGAATGTGAAGGGTTTTGAGAAATGTTTTATGTAAATATGAAAATTCATAAAATGCACAGAAGTCTATAAAGTATACTCATCCTGAAACACTTCTTATATCTAATGGCTTCAGAATAAAATTGCTTAGGTATGTAAAAATTATTTTCCTTTGTACATATTAAGCTGCTTTATTCTTTAAAATAGTAATAATAAAATATAATTTCTGGTATTTGTGTCAGCTCAATTTCTTATATCTGCAGTGGTTTAAAACAAGTCTGGTAACAGTTTCTATTTTTAAAATAAAGCGTGGAACTTTGTTTATTCTTCAGTAGGTATTTGGTATAAGGTAGGGGAAATCCACTAACATTCTCATGATACATTAATATTGATTCTAGATAGGTTAATGGGTTAAATATTAATGATCAAACTGTAAGGAAAAAAAGGGAGAAAGAAACAGAAATAATTGCTTGCATCTGTGGGAAGAAATTTCCAAGCCGAAAGCAATGGAATCAATTACAAAATCAAAGAACTGATTGCATAAAATTTTTAAATATTTTTACATTTAAAGGGTTATAAGAAAAAATGGGAAAGTACTTGAAAATGTGATATGGTTAACATCTCTAAAATAAATGTAAGTAAAAATAGCACTAAGACACAGATAAGTGGACATGAGGTGGTAATTTACAAAAGAACATAATTAGTACGATTTGAAACCTATTCAAACTAAGAACATAAAAAAATTATAAGGTTATCAGACATGCAAAGAACGATGAACAAGCATGTTTATCAACAGTAAGAAGGTAAGTTAGTATAGTGACCTCCATACCTTGGAATACTATGCAAATTTTAGAAATGATGTATATGAGGAATTTTTAATATAAGAAAATGCTTATAATAATAGGATACATTATATGTACTATTTGATCAAACTTGAAAATGCTTAAAACTAGAGGAATACATCAAAATGTCAATATTGATGATTTCTAGTGGCATTATGTTCAATTTTCATTCTCATAGGCTTTTGTTTTTACACTTTCTTCAGTAAGCATTAGCTTATTTAAAATCATAAAGTAGAAACATGCTAAAAAAAGGCAAAAATAATATAATAGAACCAATATGACATGACTTCTTTCCAAGCATTACACATCCCCTTTCCCTAATAGAAATATAGTGTATATGATTTCTACTATCTCCTTAAAAGTCTTTTAAATGTCTATTTTGCAATTATACTACCCTATTAATTAAATAAATACAACATAATGAGCACAGAAAAAAATTTATAAAATCTCTTATGTACAGAGGCTGAAACACTAATGACTTTTCTCTAAGCAACTAACAAACTGCATGCATTTAATCACTTCACTCCTTAATACTTTATTTTATTTTCCACCAAAGCTAAATTCATTTTTAGATTACTGGGGAACTTGTTTAAGTAAATATATTAAGCTTCAAAATCACATTAGTGGCGATATTTTTCTTTTTACATGGTTCTAAGATTTGTACCTATGGTATATGCCTATATTGATATTTTGAACATCAAAGGTCTCAAAATGATGCTCATTAAATATCGGGGACCATATGAAGCACTGATTTCCTGATGAATTGCTGATTGCTGTTACAAGGGAGCAACTAAAAAGTAACACTAAAGGAGCAAATAAACTGCCGTTCGTATCAGAATGGGTGTAGTACTTTCCTCAGAACATGTAACACTGCCCCTAGTAAAGGGTGGGAGGCTAGTGCTTAGGGTCATTCTGGTCTTCAGGTATTTGGTATCAGAACGTGATGATAATTTTGAAGATCATGATAGTGAAAATAAGACACAGCAGCAGCTAACATTTGGGCGTTTACTGTTTCCTACCTTTGGTGCTAAGTGCTATACTGTGTATTTCAATTAATCATTTAACTCTCTCAGTTAAAAGAGATTATCCCCATTGTTCATCTCTAGGAAATAACATGCCTAATTTCTTCATCATATCCATCCCTTTTACCCTTCGTTCTAAATATCTGAGCTAAAGGGAACTTATCAAATTTGGTAGATTCAGTAACTAGCTTAGCCTCTGAGAACATTTTACAATGATCATTATACAAAATCTAATAGTGGCAAAGTTACAATTCTTTTTACTGAACCACCAGCACGCAGCAACCACTGTTCAACGCAAGGCTTCACTTGAAGCTCCAGCCACTCAAGCTCCGCCCAAGGGTCTAGCTACGCCCTCAGGAGTAAGCACCGCCTCCACCAGGGGCCGGCGGAAGTAACTTTGCGCGCGCGTGCCTCTCGCGGGACCTACACCTCTTTTTGGCGAGATTTCGACGACACGGGCAAAGCAGTATCTCGCGGGAAGTTGAACCGGAAAAGCGAGGGGTAGAAGTGAATGCGGGTAAACCTCGGATGTGAAGCTGTGCTTTTGATTTGCTGGAGGTTTTAGATGCTCAGTGGTGTAGACCTTTTGTTTGGCATCTCGCGGAGGGATCATGTTGACCCGGGTGAGGGCTGGCACTCGACTGGGAGCCTCTGACTGAATCAGACACTCTAACGGGCCGAGGTGGCGAGGGAGGGGGTCGGGATGGGGGGACTTCGCGAGCTGTTGGTTTCTGTGGCTTCACAGTCCAAAGTCCTAGAGTAATGCTGAATGCTCGAACGCCTTCTCGTGAGCGTTCTCTGTCGGTTTCTCCCAAGACTCACCTGTGCCCCCCGTAACTTGTCTGTAATCCAAACGGCAGACCTGAATACCTATTCCCTTAAGCTTTGAGCCGAATACAAGCTCCACAGGGCCTGAGACTGTCAGCTGCTCCGTTGTGGGAGCTTAGAACAATGTTACATAGTAATACCTCGCTAAACTTTGCGTGAGTAAATGAAATAGAATTGCAAGGAAGTTTCCACAGGAAACGAGTGATTTTTTTTTTGAAATAACCTTTTTAGAATAATTTTACATTTACAAAAAAAGTTGCAAAGATAATACTAACTTCCATAGGCTTTTCACTCAGTTTCCCCAAATGTTAACACCTAGAGTGGCTTATTTAATTTTGTTCCTTTGACGCAGCTTCTGTTAAGTCCACTTTTTTTTTTAACGCCACAAATCCTTTAACCTTTGCTTTACATTTGAGCAATAATTATTTGAAGAAACCCTCTTTTATCATAAATACAATTTTGTTACATTTGAGGTAATGCTCCCTTGCAAGAACTAGTAATAATCGTAAAACATGTTAAGAAAAAAACCTGCTTATTTGAAGTTTAATACATTTGTAGTGTCAGATTGTGTCAACAGCGTTTTCTTGTCATCATAGCTGAAAGCAAAATCAGAGAGGAAGCTTGCAAAACAGATTTGCAAAGTTGTATTGGATCATTTTGAAAAACAGTATTCCAAAGAACTTGGAGATGCCTGGAATACAGTAAGGTTGGTATAATTCATCTCTTGATGCTTTATGATAGAACACGAAATAAATCTTTTTTGGGGGAGGGGTGCTGTGAGTATAAAAGATAAAGGAATCTAAATCTGGCTGCCCTTTTCCTACAGAGGCTACAGAAGAGAAGAACTGTGAAGAAATAGATGGAAAATCATAGGAAAATGAAAAGGGGAGAAAGAAATCTTTGTAGTAATAGTAAGGAAAAAATTGTTATGGCCTTGCCTTGAGCAATTGTTTTGATCTTTGAAACAGGAAATCCCACCAGTTTGACAAAATTAATTATACTGTAACAGAAAAATCTTAAATTTTTGAGGGTATTTGACTAGTTTCTGAAATTCAGAAGATAATAAATCTTTAAAGCTGGCACAGCTCTGTCTTAGCTAGAGTCACTTTATTTGGTTATCATATTTCTTCCCTGTGTTTTTGGCAGGCTGTGTTTTGAACACGTGTACACACACACAAATTCTTTGAATGTATTATTGAAAATAAATGTTTCATGCATAGAAGTAAGAGATAAGTTTGATTTGTATGTTTAGTGATTTTTGCCTTTGGTCAGAATGTTATTCCATGGGTTCTTTACATTGAGTTCTTTTTTTCAATTTTTGTTTAAATTCTAGTTAGTTAACATATAGTGTAATATTGGTTTCAGGAGTATAATTTAGTGATTCATCACCTACATATAACACCCCGTGCTCAGCACAGATGCCCATCACCATCTAGCCCATCTCCCACCAACCTCCCCTCTAGCAACCCTCAGTTTGTTCTCTATAGTTAAGAGTCTCTTATGGTTTGCTTCCCTCTCTCTCTTTTTTTTTTTTTTTTTCCCTTCCCCTGTGTTCATCTGTTTTGTTTCCTAAATTCCATGTATGAGTGAAATCATACGGTATTTGTCTTTCTCTGGCTGAACTATTTTGCTTAGCATAATACATTCTGGCTATGTCCACGTCATTGCAAATGGCAAGATTTCATTCTTTTTGATGGCTGAGTAATATTCCTGTGTGTGTGTGTGTGTGTGTGTGTGTGTGTGTGCGTACACATCTTTATCCATTCATCAGTCGATGGACATTTGGCCTCTTTCCATTATTTGGCTGTTGTTGATACTGCTGCTATAAACATGGGGTGTATGTGTCCCTTCAAATCAGTATGTTTGTATCCTTTGGGTAAATTCCTAATAGTGCAATTGCTGGATCATAGGGTAGTTCTATTTTTAACTTTTTGAGGAACCTCCACACTGGTTTCCAGAGTATGGCCGCACCAGTTTGCATTCCCACCAACGGTGCAAAAGGGTTCCCCTTTCTCTGCATCCTCACCAACAACTGTTGTTTCCTGACTTGTTAATTTTAGCCATTCTAACTGGTGTAAGATGGTATCTCATTGTGGTTTTGATTTATATTTCCCTGATGATGAGTGATGTTCAGCATCTTTTCATGTGCCTGTTGGCCATCTGTATGTCTTCTTTGGAAAAATGACTATTCATGTCTTCTGCCCGTTTCTTAACCGAATTAATTGTTTTTTTTTGGGTGTGGAGTTTTATAAGTTCTTTATATATTTTGGATACTAACCCTTTATCAGATACATCATTTGCAGATATCTTCTCCTATTCTGTAGGCTGCCTTTTAGTTTCATTGATTGTTTCCTTGGCTGTGCAGAAGTTTTTTGTCTTGATGAAGTCCTCATAGTTCATTTTTTCTTTTGTCTCCCTTGCCTACATTGAGTTCTTACATAGTACATTCCATTCCCCGTAGAATACAGAGAGCAAGACAGTCCCCATATCCAGTTTGCCTGCAGTCTGGTGTTCCTGGGGGATAGGCAGCTGGTTAAAACTATATAAACTATTAATTCCATAAATATCCTGATAGAAATAGGCAGGAGAACCTTGTCTTATTTAACAAAGCCTGAGGGTGCCAGCAAAGACCTGAGGAGAAGCCAGGCCTTGGTGACTTAACAGGAGTTACCTTAGCAAAAAGAACCAGGTAACTGAGGCTGAAAGAAGAGGGTGCTTCTGAAGCTAGGCTGCAAAAGCCCAATACAGTTTGCTCAGTAAAAAAAGGTTATGTAGCTGTAGACAATGGAATTTAGTCACATTGTTGTCTTATTAAATCTCTTCTTAGACCAACTCAGTAACACGTTCTCATTTACAAAGGACAGCTTTAAGCATTTTTTTTAAAACAGATTAAGTATTGGCTGATAATAAAGTCTGAGGTGGTTCTGAGATAATTTTAGGACAAATAACACTGTCTTAGAAACTTGTAAATACTGTAATATGAAAAAGTAGTTTATGGTTGTGGTTTCTATTTCAAAACTGGATTTTAAAATGGATGTCTTCTGTCACAGAGAAGAAAGAAGGATGATAGTGAAGTGTAATAAATTCAATATGTTTTTGTATGTAAAGTTACTCACGTAGAATAGCCAAACAACCACACACCTACTGCATGCTTATTATGTGCCAGATCGTATTGGCCTTATGTGATCCTCAGAACAAAGCTCTGAGGTCTGTTTCCCATTTTTCACATGATGAAACTATACAGTTTAAGTAATTTCCCAAGTTTACTTAGCTAGTAAGTGCCAGAGCAGGGATTTGTGTCTAGGCTTTCTGGTTCAAGAATTTCCACTGCTAACCCCTAATCTCACACCTGCGGTGTAATTAGGCATTCATGGATAACTTTAAAAAAAAAAAAAAGAGGTTTTAAAAGGTATATTGTCTTCAGATTTTATAGTAGTCTGGCTACCCATACCCTGTAATGAGTTATTTTTCTATTTAATGTGCTCAGACAGATTTGTAAATTATTGTTTGACCCTAAACAAAATGAGCAGTGAACCTCAAATCCATTTAATTAGGTGTGCCTTCTGCTTCATCTACCTTTTTGTTGGGTTTTCATGGTAATTTAAATTTTGCATAAATGTGCTAAATTTGCCATGGGCAAAATAAAGGCTGAGATTAGAAAGTAGTCTGAGCATGGAAGATGGCATGGGGAAGTAAGAACATATATATATATATATATATATATATATATATATATTTAACTTTTATTTGGAAGACATAATGTCATGCTTGCAGAGTCTGTTTACTTCCAGGGAAAGGTGAGTGCATTGTTGTCTTCTACCTAGAAAGGGATTTACTTATTTTTAGTTTCCTGTCTTATCTAAGAGATTTAGATAGTGGGGAAGATTTAGTATTTATTTAAATTTTATTGTTTTGCAATAACCTTTTTTAAAAGTTACCCTCTGAGCAGGCCTTTAAAGTTGTTTACAGTGGGTTCAAGTTTTGCACTGCTCATTACCTACATTATCTTTCAGGTAAGCCCATTCATGGCATGACTTTGAACTTCCCTCACTATGCTGCCATCTCAAGCTGTGCAGTCCCCTCTAAGCTTTGTTACATTCTTCTCAGTATTTTCTGGTAACTTCACTTAGTTTGGTACTAGGCAGTCTCAGAAGCATGCTATTTTTCCCTTCTAAACCTATGTTATCATTTGCCACTTGCATGTTTTTTCTCACTTGTTGAAGGTATCACCATCAGTATGTTTCCTCTTTTCTCCTCCACACCTTCAAGGTAAAGAATGAAACTTAATCAAAAATAAGTCTGACATTTACCCTCAGCTCCTAGGAGGTTACCTCTAAGCCCTTGGAATGTCCTGCCTAAGAGTGACTTTGTTTACCTGGGGCATTGGGCCACACTGGAAAGTCTTAACAGTGTGATTTGTGGTCGGGGCTGTGGGTCATGGTATCAGCTTGGCTTCCCACCTCTGACCTCTAAAGGAGCTGGAGAATAAAGATTAGCCAGTTGATCATGTTTGTGTGACTGGGCCCCAATAAAATCTAGATGCCAAGCTTTTGTTGAGCCTTCCTACTCGTCAGTATTCCTATGCATATGGTCACACATTGTTGCTGGGAAAAGTTGTCCTTGCTCATGATTCCACTGGAGAGGACACCTGGAAGCTTCATGCTTTGAATTTTCCTGTGCTCTGCACCATGTACCTCTTACCTTGAGTGACCTTGACAGTTTGGGGGCTCCAAAACTGTGGACTGCCGTACACCACTACTCTGCCTCCATCAAAATCTAAATGCCCACCAAATGCTTTTCCTTCTTCCTGAGAAATTTCTTAATTTGGATTTCATTTGTATCCCCTTTATTAGTGTTTCTCGGAGTCCATAGTCTCTCATGGTTCGTCTCCCCCTCCGATTCCCCCCCTTCATTTTTCCCTACTATTACTGTTTTTAACCAATTCTCCCATCAAGCTGTCCCATATACCCTTGACAAAATTAGTTCTGCCTTTGTGTTTCCATTGCATTTTGTTGATAACAGCTATTGTAATTCTTTCACGATTGTGTTGTCATAATTTATTGTTATTTTTTCTGACAAGGGAGGGTCTTGAAGAACCAATACCTTAAGACTTGAGCAAGTCATCTACTTATTCACAAGTTAGTGTTTATAAACCAGGCACTGTTCTAACCACTGGGGATACAAAGATGGATTATATATATTCTGCCCTCAAATATATATGAGGGGAGGATTAATTGGAAATCTTTATATGAACTTTGGAAATTTTGTGTGCACTTTGTAGAAAGCAAAGCAAACAAAAGAGCCTCAGTTAAGTCTGGCCTGTCTGTGAATATTTTTTTATTTAGACACTCTTCTCCAGAGTTCACATAGTTGACTATGAGGGGAAAAAATATAGCAGATTGCATTAGCAGAATCTGTGAATGGGATGGAGTGGGGTGGTTGGAGAAAGCAGAAATGAACTAGTATCTCTATTTCAATTTTGTCCCTTATGTTAGCTTTACACAAATATTCAACCTTAATTTGTGCAAATCCCTGTGAATTAGTAACTTTTAGCCCCTTTAAAAGTCAGAAGTTAAAAAGTACCAATTTTAATGGCCAATCCAGGCCTGTGACTGAATGAAAATAATGTCAAATAACATTGTCCAAATAATACATTAATACAATTTTTTCAAGGGATATGTGTGCACAGGCAAGTTACAGCAATCAACTTCCAGATTTTCAGATTTTCAGTTTTCATGTCTTCTCTTTCACAAAACTACTCTGATCCTTATGTGCCTAAGGGAGTACTTATTCTCCTTTCCCAACCTGCTTTTCTGTTGTCTTTCTCCCACTTTCCAAAAAAAGGACACACTTTCACCATCCTGACTCTTCCACATTGCATTTCTCCAGGGTGACAACACCTCTACCTGTCAGAGACTATTGGAATGTCATTTTAAGGGTTGAGAAAGTAAATGACTAATGACTAACAAATTCTTTGACAGTTCAGGTGGTTTCCAAGTTTTGCTTTTAACAAAAAGTAAAGGAGCTCCAGTTGAGTTGTCAACTAACAGGTCATTTAAAATATTTTTGAAGATAGATCATTAAGTGATTTGGGAATATAACTCAGAAAGAAATAGAAGTCAAAAAGAGAGACATTGCCGTAACAAAATATATTTAATTCTTACCCACTTATTTAAGTGAAGGTTTTTCTCAGCCCTTGTAAGAATACAAAACAGGAATGTAGTTGATTTGGACCCTGACTCGGTACAGCCCTAGGTAATATTCATCTCTGGATATATGGGGACCAGGGTCAGGGGGAAGCTCATTTCATTGAGATCCATTTCCTGACACTTTTCCTTTTTATGTTTAATAATTATGAAATCTATGGTAAATATTTTGATCAACTTTATACTAATAATTTTACTGATAACTGAATCCAGAAGTTACCATTTTAACACTTAGAGATTTAGGCCATAGTGAAAACAAATTTAGTATGTGTGTGTGTGTGTTTATGGCAGAGAAGTACGATAGGGTAATAAAAGATTTCAAGTACAAAAATGTGTTAAGATAAAGTTATATGGGGAAATAGAATGTAAACAGAAAAAGGAACTGTAAAATTTTCACCTGTTCAGGAAGAGTCAGTTCATGACAGTTTTTAAATGGATAATGATGGGTTTCAAAATCACTCTGGTATTTAGGTTCCATTTTATATACCATTTTAAAAAGTGGTATAATTTATATTTTAAAATGTCAGTTTTTATAGTATGCTGGAAATTACGTTCTTAATCTGTGGTTAAGATTTTGATGTCAACTTAAAACGTGCCAGAGGGTACATAGTTTTTTTCAAAATGGTCAGTGGAGGTACTAGCAAACATCTTCAGGTCACTTGTGGGTCCCAATTCTGCTCTCTGCTGATGTACTTGAAACTTCTGTCATTGAAGACCAGTAAGTGGAACAGCTTCAGACCCCTCATGAATCTTCAGAGGAGTCCTGGAGTGTAGTGCCTGGTGAGTGTCGTCTTAAGCCCTCTAATGTACGCTCCCAGTATTGTCTGCTGGGCTACTTGTCCATCCAGTCAGAGCTTTGGACTTGAGTAGCCATTGGCCTGCCAGCCCCAGGGGCATCATCCTGCCAGTGCACTGGAGTGTTAGTGTGTGTGCGTGTCTGTGTGCGCATGTGCTAAGGAGAGGGGAAATCACTGGTAGTTGGGTGGGGCAGGATGGGTGGGGTGCTGAGACCCACATTAATATGCAGTTTTGCTTTCTTAGGGGTAGGAAGCACCAGCCTGAGCAATCTGAGCAGTCCCTTCATCAAGTGGTCCCATTGCAGGTGCTCAGGGCAGCGTGTATCAGGCTATTCCCACTGTTAGGAGCAGTGGGAGGCCAGGGCACTGACACTAGGCGAGGGTTGGAGTGAAAATTCTCTGCCTCTCCCCTGTGGTATGCCGCTAGTGCTACAGTACCAAGGACTCACACTTCGTTAGACTTTAAAGTCAGCCAGATTTTGGGGCACCTGGGTGGCTCAGATGGTTAAGCGTCTGCCTTTGGCTCAGGTCATGGTCCCGGGGTCCTGGGATCGAGCCCCACATTGGGCTCCCTGCTCCGCGGGAAGCCTGCTTCTTCCTCTCCCTCTCCTCCTGCTTGTGTTCCCTCTCTCACTGTGTATCTCTCTGTCAAATAAGTAAATAAAATCTTTAAAAAAAAAAAAATAAATCAGCCAGATTTTGAATCAGGTATTTCTGCTTAATAGTGATAGAACCTTGGGTGAGTTGCCAGATTTCTGAAAGCTTCAGTTACCTAACTTCTAAAATGGGGGTAATAGCTGTCCTTCACAGTAGTGATTGTTAAATGAGCTAAGCAGGCAAAATGCATATTGTAAACATATGATCAGTAATTTTTATTATTAATATCAGGGTGAGGTGGAGCAGGTGGATTCGCTTGTAGGTAGAAAGGTTTCCCTGAGGAGATAAAGCCTAAACCGGCCCCTCAGCAGAGAGTAGGGGAGTCAGCCAGGCCATTGTAGGTCAGAAGAAAGGTCATTTTGGGCAGAGGGAGCAGTTTATCCTGAGACTGGTAAAGGCTAAAGAAAACTTGTTCCAGGAAGTTCAAGGACTTCAGTAAGGCTGCATATAGGTTAGGAGGAGTCAGAAAATTTGTTTAAGCAAGTTCTTATTTTATCTAGTTGTTAAAGAATGAGAATAATTTGTGAAGATTGCTGACTCACTCTGCCGTAAGTACATGTTTTGTTTTGTTTTTTTTTCCAAGATGTATTTATTTGAGAGAGAGTGAGTGCCGGGAGGGGCAGTTGGAGAGGGAGAGAGAAGCTTTAGCAGACTCCTTGCTGAGCTCCCCACGTGGGGCTTGATCTTAAGATCCTGAGATCATGACCTGAACTGAAACCAAGAGTCAGATGCTTAACCGACTGTGCCTCCCAGGGGCCCCAATAAGTATATGTTTTTAAATGCAATGAGGTTCTCTCCCCTAGAGTCCTTTAGTGAACTTTATCATATTATATTTGACCCATATAATCTGCCATGAGCCACACCAGACTACTTTTAATTACCCAAATGCACTGTCCTTCATACGTTTGTGCCTGGGCTATTGCCTTTGTCCTTGAATTTCCCTTCTCATTTTGTCCTATGGTATTCCTCCTCATCCTTCAAGATTTAACATATTGTATAATACACAAAAATACTGTTCCTAAACTAACATACAATAAGGTTAAAAGGAAATATGCAAGATTAATAACCTTTACTAAGGGATCTGAAAGAAAATGTGACTAAATGGAGAAACAATGTAGTCAGGGTTGGAAAGACTAAATACAATAAGGATATTAATTCTCCCCAGATTTACTGCATTTAATATAATTCTAGTCAAGGTTTCTGCTATCTACACAAATATTTTATAAATTATTTTTTAACTGACCCAACTGATTCTAAAGTTCATCTGAAAGAATAAACATTCTAAAATAGCTTTGGAAATTCTGAAGGAAAAAAAAAGAAAAGAGATTTGCTCTGTCAGATATTAACCAATTGAAAGTGTCCTACCTTTGTTAGCTAAAGAAACAAGCCACTCCAATCTGTATTAATTAAATTATGTTTCTGACTATTATTTCTCTGTTAAATGAGTCAAAACCCTGGGTAGATTTTCATCCAGTTTGGAAGGGTAAGATTAGGATAGACTGAAATAAAAGTTATAGCAGTGACATTTGCAGATCTCCCCTTTGGGTCTGTTTTAATGCAGTGGTTCCCAAAGTGTGGTCCTGAGGATTAGCAGCATCATTATCACTGGAGAACTTGCTAGAAATGCTAATGCTCAGGCCGTGCTTCTGGCCTACTGTGTCAGAAAATCCTGTGGTAGGGCTTAGCAGTCTTTTACAGACACTTGATGCCTGCTAAAGTTTGCAGAGTACATTCTTAAAAAAAGAGGTTGTCATCCTCCAAAATTCCTGAAACAGACACACTGGGCTCCTCTGATGGTGGACCATCATAGTAAGAGGCAGTGAAGGAGAAAGCAGTTTCACATATTAGCCCGCAATTGAAATTCACCTGGCACAGTTCCAGTCGCAGGTGTTACATTTCAGTCCAGCCATTTCTCACCTAGGCAACTCCAGGGTGAGTAGCAGCTGGGATTTATTTAATTGACCATGGTTAATGAGGCTCCCAAATAGCTAGAAAGGTGAGCTTGTAAATAAATTAAATATTTCCTGCTATATCATCTGTCAGTTGATGTGAGCTTCTGACTGTTAAGAGATCTAACTGTTGGACCGAATAAAAAATTAGGAAAGAGAATCTTCTGGTGAAGGCGGGAGGGTGGAGGGTGGGCGGTGCTGTCAATCCATAAGTGATTTTTAAACCATCCTTGGTTTTGTATCATCTGAACCACTGATTGCCTCATTAACTCTGTTACTGTAGGGTTCACTATAGTTTTCCATACTTTTATTTCATGAGAGGAAGACTTTAACACTCACTCCTTTAAATACCCTTTAATGATAGTACTTTTCCCTCCAATATTAATAGTCTCAGGTTTTAAATTTTGTCTTTTGAAAAACACTTGTGCAAAGTGATAGACTGACATCTCTTTTGATGTATTCAGAGGTATATAAAGACAGGCCATGTGTTTTTGGCAAGATGTTCTGCAGGAAGGGACTAGGCTGAATGGCAGGTGAGGCATTCCTCTCTGGTGCAGAATTTAAGGGGCCCCTAAAACTCAACAATCAAATAATACTTTAATGGGCACAATTCATACAAAAGAAAGAAAACCCATGATGAATAAAATACTAAAGTTTTACATAAAGGCAGGGTCGTAACAGTGGTAGGTTGAGCCATATTAGAGCCTATGGCAAAAGGGCAAAGTCAGTGATACTAATCCTGACTCTGAAAAAAATCACAGGTAAGTGTGAAACTAGGACCCCATTCACTTGATTAGTAATATAAAATTGTGTTTGTATATGTAATATTAATATTCTTTTGTTTTTCTATTTCTAGGGATATACTAATATCTCCATCATGCTGGCAATATGCTATCCTTCTTAACAGATTCAATTATTCCTTTGAACTGGAAAAAGATTTACATTTAAAGGGCTATCACACACTCTTTCAAGGATCTTTACCCTACTATCCTAAATCAATGAAGTGTTACCTTAGCAGAACTCCAGATAGAATGCCTTCAGAAAGACACCAAATTGGAATTCTAAAAAAATACTATCTCCTGAATGCTGCCTCTCTTCTCCCAGTATTGGCTCTGGAATTAAGGGATGGGGAGAAGGTTCTGGATCTGTGTTCTGCTCCTGGAGGCAAATCGATAGCTCTGCTGCAGTGTGCTTATCCAGGTAGTGTGCTTTTCTTTCAGTAATTGACAGCTTTTAAATATCCATATATTACAAAATACTTTTAAAGTATATGAGAAGAAGTGTAAGATTGAGTTTGCAGACTTTGAAAATCTGAAAAAACCAGGACAGTATGTCGAATGGAAGTTTTAGCTAAGAAATCAGTGTAATTTTTTTTTTTTCAGCTACATACTAGCAGATAATTTTGAACAAAACTACCACATTTTGTAAACCTAAATCTGTCAGGTAATATGAATCCTGATAAGCCAATAACAAAGATTTTTTATTTTATCATTGACTTTTATACTTGAGAGTCTTGTATTGACATCTCATTATACTTCTGGGCAACAAAATACACACATTTAAAGTCATTTTTTGTATCATTAGACCATAAGGTTATAAGGCAGTTCTGTCCAATAGATATATAATGTGAAGTGCATATAAAATTTTAAATTTTTAAGTACTCATTAAAAACAGAAACAGTTGAGATTAATTTTAGTAATACATTGTAACCCAGTATATCCAAAATATTATTTCAACATGTAATCAAAAGTTATTAAAGAGATATTTTGCATTCTTATTTTCTTACAAAGTCTTCAAAATGGGCATGTATTGTACAGCACATTTCAGTTTGGACTAGCTACCTTTTAAGTGCTCATAGCCACATGTGGCAAATGGGTATGATATTAGACAATGCAATTCTTTTTTTTTTTTTTTTTTTAATTTTATGTAGTTGACAAAGAGAGAGAGAGAGCACAAGCAGGGGGAGCAGCAGGCAAAGGGAGAAACAGGCTCTCCACTGAGCAGGGAGCCCAATGTGGGGCTTGATTCCAGGATCCTGGGATCATGACCTGAGCCGAAGGCAGATGCTTAACCAACTGAGCCACCCAGGCTCCCCTAGATAATGCAATTCTAAAAGACTTTTTAAAAAGTTTTTTGGAAGTAACTTATCATTACCATTATTAGTATAAAAATGATGAAATATATGTAAATGTACATTTTTATAAATATTTGTTAAAAGTAATGAGTCAACCAACATCATAAATTATTTTCCTAATTAATAAGACTTTTTAAAAAATTATTTCAGATTTCCGTGGGTAAATATTACTTATAGCTTGGTAAGACAGGGTTCAGCATCAGTTCTGTCTAGTTTTTGTTTATTTGATGGTTTTTATAAATGGAGATGCTGTTGTTTATTTTAGATAAGATGATGGAAATGGTAGGAGTTGTGTTATAATTGTGCCTTCATATCACTTCTAATATATGGACAGTATCATTATTCCAATTTTTACATTGGGGGGCATATAATTCCTCATAATCATAATTATAATCATAATCATAATTATGGCATCAGTGATAGTCACACTGTGTTCCTTAGATAATTAAGTAAGGAGTAATTAACAGAACTGAAAATAGGCAGAATTGAGTTTTTTCCAAGTTAGTTGCACCAAAATAAATAAACGAATGAAACTAGTAGCCCAATTTCTTTCCATGGACCAAAGGCTGCCTTACACAGATGTAAAGCCTCAATGACTTTTTCATATATTTTTTAAATTCACTCCCTTTCCTGCTTAGATGAAGAAATACCAAGATTTGGTTTATTTTTGACGATTTAAACATGAAGTTAATTCTTTTTCAATGTAGTAAGTCTTCGTATATATATGAAACTTGGGTTGTGATGTCTTATATTACATATTTTGAAAAGGTTAACCAGTCTAAGACAATTTCAAATAAAATCTACATCTAGGCCAAACAACAATATAACATAAAGCTGTATTTTAATGAAGTTATTTTAAAATGCTGAATTAAGAATCTTGACTAAAGCTGTAATTTAATGAAAAGCTGACCTGATTTTCAGTTTTAACAGTTTAAATATTCTTTATTATAATGCCATGTTTCAAATCAACTCAGCCACATTAGTGAGCACGTACTACGTGTGCAAGGCTTTGGATGGTAGGTGTGGAACTGTGAAAGATGCAGAAATAACTAAGATTTTGGTTCATTGTAGAATGACAAAGTAGGTCTCCTAACCAACCCTCCTGCTGAAAACAACTAAAAAATGTAGGATATAATATTAAAAACAGAATCTTTAAATGCATTGGTGATGTCCAAATATTCAGTGACCAAAATCTAAGAGATAATGGGAACCTAGAAGATCAGTTGAGCATCAAAGCTAGCTTTTCACTTGTGAGCAGTTGCTTAACCTGAAAAACTTGCATGTTGATTTTCATTGCTTCATGAAAATGTGGGAATAAAAGACAAAGCCAGAGCTTGCCCAAGAGATAATCTACTAGGAGGTTAACTTAAAGAAAGCTGAGATTATAAAATGGTATACCCTCCATGTAAGGTAAACTAAGAAGAAATTGTCCTATCCCAAGGAACTGAAAGGAAAACTGTCTATTTTCAACTTTGATGATGGAGGAGAAATGGAAATACCCTCTGAAATTGTGTGAGCACAGCTAAGCCAGTGTAGACCATTATAGTGAAGTTGCAGAACATTGAAAATAAAGAGAAGATCTTAATAGCAGCCAGAGAGGACAGATAGTTTACCTCCAAAAGATAATAGAATGAGGATTGACCTTTGAGGGTAACAGTGGAAACTAGCATTCAGAGGAATGATGTTTTCAGTGTCCTAAGAAAAGATGACTATAAATCCAGAAGTATATTCACCAAGATATCCCTGAAAAATGAAAGTGAAATGGACGTGTTTTTTTTTAGACAAAAAGAGAGAATATAAGTTTGTCACCAATGATTCTGAAAGATGTGTTTCAGGAAAAAGGAAAGCCATTGTAGATGGATGATAAAAGATAACAAGAAGAAATGAAGAACAAAGAAGATGGGAAATATATGGGTAAATCTAAAAGTCATTGACTATAGAAGACAATGATGATAATGTTTTGTGCAGTTAAAAAATGTAAGCCCAAATATACAGTAACAGCATCTAGTTTGGGAGGGAGAATTAAAAGATTCTTACATCTTTTAGGGAAAATGGTAAGGTTGACTAACCTTATATTTTTTTTACATATGCATGTTAAAAATTTTAAGTTTATATATGCATGTTAAAAATAATAGAAATGGAATATAAAATATTTAAACCAGAAAAAGGGAGAAGTGGAATGAAAAATAATTAAGACACAGGTCTTTCCTTTGAGTCTCTTAGTGTCTGATGGGGACAAGGTGTGACTTTGGGGAGCTTTCTTGGTCCCAGTTTATGCTCCACCACATATGTCTTTGGCTTCACCTTTACTCCCATTCCTTAAAGGCTTGAGACCCTTGAATTGTTTCCAGATTGGAGAAACCCTAGAAAAGATTCATGCTGTTCCTGCAGTTATCTGCTGCTGCTGTTACTACTGCCACAAATTGAGGAGCCTCCAGATAGCTTCCAGCTTACAAGCAAAAATCACCACACTTGAATGGTTGCTGTTACTGGCCTTGGGACTCTGGCTTGCCTGTAGGGGCCAGATAGCACAAACCTGAACTGTGTGGAAGTTATCAACTCTTGGAATGGACTTTAACCAATGAGAGGCAGGAGACAGGAAGATGACAGCAGATTACTTGTTCTTCCTCCTTACTCCACTAAACCCCATAGTTTCTTCCAAGGCTTAGCAATTTCAGACTATGGACATATCCTGAGAGACTGACCAGTGCTGTAGCCAGCTTGATTACAACCCCTTTTATATTTGTGCTCCATCTTTGTATGATTTACTTCCTTTTTTCTTTCACTCTAGTTTCCCTGTGGTTGCACCTCCTCCATAACATTAACTTTTGCCTTAGGTCATTTTCTAGTGATTTTAGGTTTTTAGACAACTGTCCGTAAGCTGCATTAGCAAATCCTCTAAAAGCCCCTGAAGTAAACACATAAACTAAATTAAAAAAGAGTATACTACCTGTGTAAATGTAGCTTTAAAGTGATTTCTTATTCCTTTAACCCCCTAAAAAATTGATGCCATCTCCTAAGTGCCTTCCATATAGAAATTGTGGTGTGGTGATAGTAGAAAGGGTAAGCAATGCACATGAACATCTCTTGTGGTAAAATATGGTTAAGTACTATAGAAGTGGTTCAAAGTATGTATGAGAAGTGGACAAGTCAGTCAGATTTGGTGGAGCACAGAGTATGTTGGTAAAACAGTGGGAGGTTAAAATTGAAAGGTTGTCTTGAGGTCTCATTATCACAGACCTTGAAATAAATCAATAGTTTGAATTTTACTGTATGATAGGAAGTCATTAAATGTTTTTAATCATGGATTGACAATCAGAGAAAACAACACATGTATAGATATATATATATAGAGAGAGAGAGATATGTAGATGTATATATATTTATACATATATATTTGAGCAAAGGGTTTACAAAAATATTTCCCCCTCTACATTACAATTTCACCTTCATGTAGTTCTCTAGCTTTGTTTCCCTGGTAACCTGACAGATTGTCACTACGTTTCCAGGCAACATTACTCATGATAAAAAAGACCCTGGTGGGTAAAAATGCATGTGCACTGGGAGAAAGATTAAATAAGCCCCAGAGACCCAATAGGGATGCCCTGATTGGGTCTTCCTGAGTGCATTGATTCTTGTTACTGGGCAGTCCTCTTGTAACTTGGGCATCCTCATGGGGATCCTGAAAGCTGTGCCTATGAAGTTGTTAGAAGAGGTGTCTTCTGTGGGACATGAAGCTTTTAAGCCAGGACAACTCCTACACCTGCCCAATGTGAATGTGGAAGATCCACAAAAGTGGCCAATCGTTAAGTGCTTGTATACTAGGTTGAACATAGAGTGCCAGTTGTGGAAAATAACTAAAATATGTGGGGGAGAAGACAGGGAGAATTTTTTTTTTAAGATTTTATTTATTTATTTATTTGAGAAAGTAAAACAGAGTGAGCAAGGTGAGGAGCAGAGGGAGAAGCAGGCTCCCTGCTGAGCAGGGAGCCCGACGCGGGGCTCCATCCCTGGACTCTGGGATCATGACTTGAGCCGATGGCAGCCGCTTAACTGACTGAGCCACCCAGGCGCCCCAGGAAGAATTTTTAATAAGGTCTGTTTGTACAGATTTCTCTTGGCCCTGACTCACCATCTCTGGTGATAAGAATATTTCTTTCCTTCTGGTGTAGGGAGAGTACTTTTCATACGGGATTTCATCTCCTTTTAGGAAAAAAAAGGAAGGTAAAAATGCCCTTCCTGCATCTGCTATTATTCAAGTGCCTTTTGCTCAAAATACTATCAACATGCCAAAGTGGCATATTTTGGAGAGGCATGTTCTGAATCCTTTTACTAGGTACAATCCCCATTTTACACATAAGGAAACGGAGACTTTTTTTTATGAAGTCATGAACATTTTTTATTAACATATAGTGTATTATTAGTTTCAGAGGTGGAGTTCAGTGATTGATTAGTTGTATATAACACCCAGTATTCACTATATCACGTGCCCTCCTTGTTACCACCTTGTTACCCCATCCCCCCACCCCCCTCCCCTCCAGCAACCCTCAATTTGGGAAACAGACTCTTGAGAGCTAAGTAACTTCCCAGTTATGGGAATTATGACAGTTCATACTTTGAGCGATGTCTTACTAATACCATGAGGTATTGGTTGTATAGCATATCTTTAGGAATCCATAATTAAATTTGAATGAATAAATGGTCAGAGCTTCTGACAGGCTATGTAGGCAAGACTGTTGTGAATGTTTTGTGTGTGTGTGTGTGTGTGTGTATTGCTGTTTTTAAAACTTAAGATCATTATATTTACCTCTGTGCCCTATTTCTGCATAATTATGATGAATTGATTTCTTTCTGAAATTTATTTGATCAAAAGTGGAAATTTAACAATTCCATTGCATTCATTTTAAAACTTTTTAATCCTTTATGTTTAGGTTACCTTCACTGTAATGAACACGATAGTCTGAGATTGAGGTGGCTGAGGCAGACATTAGAATCTTTCATCCCACAGCCTTTGGTAAACGTAATTAAAGTGTCTGAATTGGATGGCAGAGAAATGGGAGATGCCCAGCCTGAAATGTTTGACAAGGTATAGTTATTACATTGTGACAAACTGATGGGCTCCCAGTGATACCACTGTTATGTTGCTTTGTTGTTGTTGTCTTCCATCTGCTTCCAGACATAGCCTGATACAATTTCTCAGTACTCTGGGAAATTTTGATAAAGTGAACAAGGAAGCAGTTTTCATTTGATGGTCAGCATGGTTCAAAGGAAGCGGTAGTAACATTGGGATTGGGGATTATTGAATTTTTTTTTTTTTTAAGATATTATGTATTTATTTGACAGAGGGAATGACAGCAAGAGAGGGAACACAAGCAGGGGGAGTGGGAGAGGGAGAAGCAGGCTTCCCGAGGAGCAGGGAGCCCGATGCGGGGCTCGGTCCCAGAACCCTGGGATCATGACCTGAGCTGAAGGCAGACGCTTAACGACTGAGCCACCCAGGCGCCCCATTGAATGTTTTTTATTTCCAGGTGCTTCAGAGATACTCAGGAAAAGATCAGATGTTACTTGGGTCAATGCACAAACATGTACACTATATAATTGCTTTAATTCGGTAACATTTCATATCAGAGTATGACAGTTGAAGAAAAAGAACATTTCAGCAAACCAAAATTGAAATATTAGTTCTCAAAAATAAATGCTGAGAATCCAGAAATATAGAATGTCTGTTTAAAACAAGTAACTTTTGTAAAAGTTTTTGCTATAGTCATCAAGAATATGAAATATGAGTAGACATTAGTAGACTTTTAGTCCTCCTGTTCCCTCTCCCTGCCAAAAAACCAAACACTGAAAGTGCACAGGAAATTTTCCTGTAAAGTATTAGTGAAGAAATGTCATGAAGAATTTACCATAGTATATTTTTGGTTTTAAAAGAAATGTCTTTACTTACTAGCTGCTTATTGTCATGTTTTACATAGCTTCTCCATGTATTTTACATCTGAGACTATATTTTCAGTGCATGTTTGCATTATATATCCTTTTTTTCTCTAGGTGTTAGTTGATGCTCCGTGTTCAAATGATCGAAGTTGGTTGTTCTCTTCTGATTCTCAGAAGGCAGCCTGTAGGATAAGCCAAAGGAGGAATTTGCCTGTTCTGCAGGTAGAACTCTTAAGGTGAGGGCTATTAATACAAAAGTTACTCTGGTTTCTAATGTAATTTAAATAGGCATGACAAATCATGACACGGGATTCCCCAAATGGAGGGTTTTCTGTGTAGGTGTTGATAATTATTCCTCCAAAGGCTGTATCCAGAAAATTCTTAACCTCTTTCCTTTCAGCTCTCATGCTGTAAGACCCCACTGCCCCCTCCCCCACCCCCTCAATGAAATGTACTATTGCTGTGCATTGTCTTTTAAAGGATACATATGATTTTACTGTGGTTTAAAGTTGTTTGCCTATCAGGACCGTCTCAAACCTAGTGTTCAGCACCCTATTCTTTCACCAGAACCTGAACAGTCCCCCATAATAGTAGCTTTGGACCAAGATGTATGTTTTTGGTAATGGATACATTGTTTTGGATGAGTCAGCCTCCTAGGAAGTTGTAGTTCATTGTTAGCACTTACCTCCCCTTGAAGAATTTTCCAGAAGCATGTGACCACCAAGAGATACCTGGTTTTCTTATGAACAGAGGCATTTTGGGACATTCTGTCCTGGTTTCAAAAGAGATTTCTACTTATACTCTACTCCCAAGTAATTCCTGTTGTTCAATGCAGAACAAAAATTCTCTGGAATATTTTAAAATATAACTTAATGATGTATTATCACTTGTTACCTCTTACATGTGGAATGATAATGATTAACATTTTTTATGCACTTCTGACAACGTGGTTTACTTCCAATTTCTGATTGATACACAGCAATCAATACATGCCATTACCTAAGTAGTACAACCAACTAATATGTAGTCTTGTTCTTGTACCAGATTATGAAATCAGCTCATATGGCTGTTCTAGGTAGTACCTACCAGAGGGTTCTTCTAAACGTTACTCATCTGGCATTTAAACTATTTATATGCTTCCAGTGTCAGCCTTTCATCTACTAAACCCTAAGATATTTTGAGAATTTTATACCACCTTTCCCCTTCTACCTTTTGGATTATTAGCTTTGGCATGTTGCATAGATCCTGCTATAAGACTTCTTTCTCACCTAAATTTTCTCGATCTGGCTTCTTAGTTAATTATTCCAGCTACTCTGGGCCTTGCCATTGTTAACCTTACACCTTGTAACAGACAATAAGTTTTATGATGGGTTATTAGCTTTGTGACGTCTAATTTTTTTTTTAAACTGTGATTAAGCAACCAGGCTTTCTGAGAATATCATTTTTCTTTCTCTCTCATGAAAAATCCTCCCTTCACTTCTTTTTCTTCCTGTTCATTACCAAGCTTTCTGTGTTTTATATTCTGTTGCTTTTCCTCCCATTTTGTCTCAGTTCATTGTAATCTATTTTCTTTTCCCTTTATTCTTCCAAATTTATGCTTGTTAAGGTTACTAAAGATCTATTAAATTGGCAAATATTTTTCAGTTTTAATTTTACTTGATCTCTTGATAGCATTTTAAAAATCTATTTTATTATATAACTATTACAAGGAAACATTTTCATTGTAAAAAGCTCAAATAATAAAAATGAAGCAAAAGGCCCTCTTGGCCATGGACCCAACCAAATACCAGCTTTCTTTACTGAGTTATCTGTTGGACTTGTTTAGTGGACTTGTGTGGACTTACCAAATCAAAAAAATTTCCAAACTTTTTCTCTAGCGATTTTTACAATTATGTGTGCATAGAGAAATTCATTTAAAAATAATTGCTATCACTGTGTATATATTGTTCTGAAACTTGCTTTTTTTGTACTTAATTTTTCTTAGTTTTTTCCTTATAGATTTACTTTGTTCTCTTCAACTTTTGTGAAATATTAAATAGAATCAATCTATCATATTCTATTTAATCCTCTATTTTTTGAATACTTATATTATTTCCTTCTTTTTTTTTTTTTTTTTTTTTACTTTTACAAACCATCCTTTGTCTCATTGGACATGATCCTAACATTTTTCTTGATTAAATATCAAGAAGTGGAATTGAGAATCAAACATTTTAGATATATTGTTCTCTAAAATAGCTATACCAGTTTATACTTTCTATTGCATTTGACTTTATTGACTGCATGTTCCCTCTTTTTTTTTTTTTTTAAGATTTATTTGCGGGGAGGGCAGAGGGAGAGAGAGAGTCTTAAGCAGACTTCATGCTGAGCACAGAGTCCCACACAGGGCTCGATCTCACAACCCTGAGATCACGACTTGAGCTGAAACCAAGAGTCGGAGACTTAACCAACTGTGCCACTCAGGCACCCCTGCTTGTTCTCTCTCATAGTATTCTCTTCCCTTGATTTTTGTGATCATATGCTTTCCTGGTTTTCTTCCTACTTATTTTCTTAATTTACCCTTAACCAGCTCATCCCATAATTTCTGGGTTTCCTTAGGCTGCTGATGTTTGCTCTCTTCTCTATTTATCTGATGGCTTCAACTGATACAAGACGCTACCTCCCAAGTATGTATCTAAGCTCAGATCTTTCTCCCTAGCCTCAGACCTATATATTCAGTTATCTCTGACATATCTCCATTTGGAAGCCCCTTGGACACATAAAACTCAGTTTGTCAAGAGAAGAACTCATAATTTCAAATGCTATTCTGTCCCCCCCAAAATCAACACAACAAAAAATCAAATAGAAACCCCACTAATCTACCTCTCTTTTTCTCTTTTGTATCTCAGTAATTTCCATACCATCATACATTTGCCTAAGTCAGAAATCCACCTCCAACCCCCCTTTCTCTTGTACTCAGTCAATTGCTAAGATGTTTCAGTTGTACCTGTTCCGTATTTTTCAAGTCCATCCAGTTCTATCCATCCTGAATAGTCTAACCTGAGCCACCAGCATCTGTCATCTGAATCCTTGTAACTGGCTCCTAACTGCCCTGCATGTCTCCAGGTGTGAGCTTCACTTCACTCTTCACAGTAAAGCAAATCTGATCTGAAATGTAAATCTGATTATGTCATTCTCCTTTTTAAAATTCTGCAGTGGTTCCCATTACCATTAAGATTTCAAATTCCTTAGTATGATATTCAAGCCGTCTTTGGATATGGTTCCTTCTTACTTCATTTGCCTCATTGTCTCAGGACTTCTCTTGCTTTGTGTTCTACTGGAGCAGTTCTTCAAACTCACCTTACAATGTCATTTCTGAGGCCAGGGCATTTCCTGTTCCTTTTGATTGAGGGTTCTTCTTACTCATTCTCCCCTTTCTCTTGGCTAACTCTGGATTCATTAGAAATTAGCTCTGACTAGGGAGTGTAGGGTAAGGCTTCAATAAGAAGAGGTCAGGGATTGATATTCCCTTCATGTCCTTACTTTCATTTAAAAATATATTGTCAGTTTCTTTGCTTAACATTTGCCTAGTACTTATCTCTCTCTTCAACAAGACTGTTATAAGCCCCATGGGAACAGGGATAGTCTTACTGTTTTTACTGCTAATACATAATTTGGTGTCTGGTATGTAGAAGGAGGTCAGCAAATAATTGTTTTAAAACACTAAATTAGAAGGGCTGAGTATTTAGAATTTAAATCTGTAATTAAATTTATAGCAAAGTTACTCTCATTGAATGCTGGGCTAGATCACCAGACAGCTGTTTTCTTCTCAAGCCGAGCCAGGCCCACACAGAAGCAACCATGTCTAAGGGACCGGCAGTTGGCATTGATCTTGGCACCACCTACTCTTGCGTGGGTGTCTTCCAGCACGGGAAAGTGGAAATAATTGCCAATGATCAGGGAAACCGAACCACTCCAAGTTATGTCGCCTTCACGGACACCGAATGATTGATTGGTGATGCTGCAAAGAATCAAGTTGCGATGAACCCCACCAACACAGTTTTTGATGCCAAATGCCTGATTGGACGTAGATTTGATGATGCTGTTGTCCAGTCTGATATGAAGCATTGGCCTTTTATGGTGGTGAATGATGCTGGCAGGCCCAAGGTCCAAGTAGAATACAAGGGAGAGACAAAAAGTTTCTATCCAGAGGAGGTGTCCTCTATGGTTTTGATGAAGATGAAGGAAATTGCAGAGGCCTACCTTGGGAAGACTGTTACCAGTGCAGTTGTCGCAGTACCTGCATGCTTCAGTGACTCTCAGCGTCAGGCTACCAAAGATGCTGGAACTATTGCTGGTCTCAGTGTACTTCGAATCATCAACGAGCCAACTGCTGCTGCTATTGCTCATGGCTTAGACAAGAAGGTTGGTGCTGAAAGGAATGTGCTGATCTTTGACTTAGGAGGTGGCACTTTTGATGTGTCAATCCTTACTATTGAAGATGGGATCTTTGAGATCAAATCCACAGTTGGAGACACCCACTTAGGTGGAGAAGACTTTGACAACAGAATGGTCAACCATTTTATTGTAGAGTTCAAGCGCAAACATAAGAAGGACATCAGTGAAAACAAGAGGGCAGTTCGTCGCTCCATACTGCTTGTGAATGTGCTAAGCGTGCCCTTTCTTCCAGCACACAGGCCAGTATTGAGATTGATTCTCTATATGAAGGAATGGGCTTCTATACCTCTATTACTCGTGCCTGGTTTGAAGAATTAAATGCTGATCTGTTCTGTGGCACCCTGGACCCTGTAGAGAAAGCCCTTTGGGATGCCAAGCTAGACAAATCTCAGATCCACGATATTGTCCTGGTGGGTGGTTCTACCCGTATCCCCAAGATTCAGAAACTTCTACAGGATTTCTTCAATGGGAAAGAACTGAATAAGAGCATCAACCCTGATGAGGCTGTTGCTTATGGTGCAGCTGTCCAGGCAGCCATCCTTTCTGGAGACAAATCTGAAAATGTTCAAGATTTGCTGCTCTTGGATGTCACTCCACTTTCTCTTGGCACTGAAACTGCTGGAGGAGTCATGACTGTTCTCATCAAGCGTAATTTTACCATTCCTACCAAACAGACACAAACCTTCACTACCTACTCTGACAACCAGCCTGGTGTGCTTATTCAAGTGTATGAAGGTGAGTGTGCCATGACCAAGGATAACAACCTACTTGGCAAGTTCGAACTCACAGACGTATCTCTTGCTCCTCGTGGCGTTCCTCAGATTGAAGTCACTTTTGATATTGATGCTAATGGTATCCTTCGTGTCTCTGCTGTGGATAAGAGCACAAGAAAAGAGAACAAGATTACCATCACTAATGACAAGGGCCGCTTGAGCAAGGAAGACATTGAGCGCATGGTCCAGGAAGCAGAGAAGTACAAAGCTGAAGATGAGAAACAGCAGGACAAGCTGTCTTCCAAGAATTCACTTGAGTCTTATGCATTCAACGGTTGAAGCAACTGTTGAAGATGAAAAACTTCAGGGCAAGATGAAAGCAACTGTTGAAGATGAAAAAATTCAGGGCAAGATCAATGATGAGGACAATCAGAAGATTCTTGACAAGTGCAATGAAATCATCAATTGGCTTGATAAGAACCAGACTGCAGAGAAGGAAGAATTTGAACACCAGCAGAAAGAGCTGGAGAAAGTCTGCAATCCTGTCATTACCAAACTGTACCAGAGTGCAGGGGGCATGCCAGGAGGAATGCCTGGAGGCTTCCCTGGTGGTGGAGCTGCTCCCTCTGGTGGTGCCTCCTCTGGACCCACCATCGAAGAGGTTGATTAAGCCAACCTGAGAATAGGTCTAGCATTGTTCCACACAAAATATTCGAAGGACCCAAATTTGTAGCAAATTCCATGGCAGTTTTAATGTTGAGCTGCTATAGTAAATAAACTGGGCATTCTTGATACTTGAATATGGAATACGTGCACAGGGAAAGGAAATAAGCATTGCATTTATAAACACTGTATTGTTAAGTGGAAAATGCAATGTCTTAAATAAAACTATTTAATTGGCACCAAAAAAAAATTATAGCAAAGTTAATCTGCCAAAGATGATATAATCACTGTTGTGCTGCATAGTAATTAGACATAAACATAAAGCATTTCTGTAATTTATTTTGATTTGTATTGCTTTTATATAACCAAAGCATGGTTTTAGTTTCAGTTTAGTTTTTTTCCTCCAATTGATACATTTCTCTTAACTTCATTTAGCATTTCAGTCCTCGTTGTAAAGGTCATGCATTTATATAAACCTCACATAGGCACCTACTTATGCCCTAACAACTATGCCTCTTCCTTAGTGGCCACTCCACTCTCCCATCATCTTATTTTCCAAAAGGAATGGCTTTAGCATTACATCATTTTAGTAGCATATTAACAAGGTGCAAAACTGACATCTCACTCACTACAGGTGTAGATTTTTATGTAATCAGACGGGGAAGACCATCACCCCAGCCATCTCCTATTCTTTTCCTTGAGCAGCTACTCTCCATTTCCTGTCTCTGATGCTTGGTCTGTGTGAGAGATTTGGGAGCCACCTAAATAAAGTAGTTGAAACTTTGGGTCCCTTGGTTGTGTGGTTATGATGATAATGGGGAAAGAGTAGGACACCCAAGCTATAGGCACAGAGAATGGTTCTAATTCCCTGACATCTACAAGTCTGGGAGTTGAAAAGATGAAGGAAAAAATGATAATGCCAGCCACAATTTCTCTTTTACCTCCTGTCCTTGACCCTAGAAAATGAAATATATAGTAATAGTAATTTTCTCATCAGGGATAGCTCTATCACTCACCGTGCCACATACAAAGAAATTTCTTCTACTTTCTTTGGAATCTTTCTCACCTAGTTATTGTCTTACCTTCCTTTAACAAAAGGTAATCCTTTTATTCCACAATAAGAAATGAAAGGTTTCAAATGCAAACATAGGCAAGAAAGTAAATATATTGATGTGTGAGTTTTACTCAAAAGTATAAAGGATTGATAGTAGATCCTTATTTTCATTTGCAAAGAGCAATTAGAAAGCAAGAAAGCAAATATTGCCTAGCTTGATATTGTGGACAGATGATGGCACTCAGAAGGGAGAAAAGGAGTGGAATGGATAATTGAGAGGCAAATAAAGAAAACTTTTTGTACTGTTTTGTTGAAGACTAGTATTTGCATTTGTCAGCTGACAGATACGGTACTCAAAGATACTTTATGCCCTCTGTGGCTGTATATTCATTTACCTCACCAGAAATTTTTCATATTTATATTAATTAGGCAGTCTGCATAGTGTTCACAGTTTTAGCTTTTGAAAACACACAATACTGTACAACCAAATATTACTCTTAACACGTTTTTATGAATGTGATACTTAAAATTGATACTTTATTATTAAAGATTTTATTATTTAAGAGAGAGAGAGTGCACACAGAGCAGGGGAAGGGCAGAGGGAAAGGGAGAAGCAGACTCCCTGCTGAGCAAGGAGCCTGATGTGGGGCTCAATCCCTGGACCCTGAGATCATGACCTGAGCCAAAGGCAGATGCTTAACCGATTGAGCCACCCAGGCATCTCAATACTTTAACATAATAGAAGTTTGTTGATGTTACATATTTTTGAAAAAGAGTAATGTTAGTAGATATGTAAGTCTTTTAAAATTCTTTTAAAAATTAATATATGTTTATAATCATGAAAAGAGTAATCTAACCTGATTTTTCTTTTTACCATGGAAAGCTTCTTGGAAGACACAATGATGACAGGAGAGAGATTCCAAAGCATATGAGTTCATTGTACACTTATTGAGGACTCTTTGATTTATCCATACAGAAGTGGAAAAATTAGAATCTTCTATTTAACTTATAAAACATGAAGATAAAATTATATACAACTCTCTCACATATCTTCCCAAAAACCATTTCAGAAGATAAGAATGTGGGACAACATTATAAGGAATAATTGAACATAAGCCAGTTCTATTAATGGAGTACCATTTGAAAGTATATCTTTACTTTATTTCTCAAAATAATTTCTGAGACCAGTCATTTCTGTTACATACTATGTATGTACATACTACATAATCAGATTCTCTGCTTCATTTTAATTTAAATGTATTAGGAAAAACAGAGTGAGAAAATATGCTGAAAATAACACACATGTAGTCTTTTTAGAAAGTGGCCATGGTGTTTGTGCAAAAGAAGTTTACATGATTTTTAGGTGGGAAAGCACGAACTGAAGAGTATGATTTATAACAAAAATATTGGTATGTTATTGCAGTAATGTATCATGTCATCCCTTTCCTCAGAGAAAATCAATCACATTTAAAATACTGACCCCTTCTGGTTTTCTTTTCTCACTAGTTGACAAGTAAAATCCAATTTGTGAACCCATTGAAAAAGGAAGCTTAGATGATTCAGTTACATTTTGAAAATTTGTATAAATCATCCAGATAACTATCCTTAAAAAGTGGTGCTCTGACAGCAAGAACTGTGTTTTAAAAGAAACATTAAAAAAAAAAAATCCCCAACAATTCCTGTCATGCTCTTGAGCTGAGATAAGGGATACCTAGTGACTATGGAGCGTGAGTCTTCATCATTCATCATCATAGTGACCAAAATATTGATGTGTTCATGTTGGAAAAATATTTGGACATACAGTTCTATTAGAATGGAAGATTTCACCACTGTTTTGGCTATGTATATAATTTGTTTTTAAAGGTCAACTAATTCACTTAGCTTTGCATACTATCATATGCTTAGTCATATGTTTGGAATCCAGAAAACGAAAGCAAACCACTATTAATACTACTACTCTTGCTGCTACTACTACTAATACTTTTCTTCCTCCTCTTTCTTCTTTTTTTCTTTAAGTTAAATGGCAGGAGTCAGAGGTTCTCAGATTAAAAATCTGTAATTTGGGCAAAGTACACACTTCTTTTTAATGAGAGTGTGCAGATCCAAATACTTCACATTAAATGAAATTGTAAAAGGTTGAGGAGACATCCATAGTTTGTAGCTGTTGTATTTTCAACATTAAAAATATCTCAAATATAGATTGAGAGTATGAAATAAAATCTTGAAAATGAGATTTTATCAGCATTTATGAATTTATCCAACATTAAGTATTTTGCATCAGAACTTTGCTAGGCACTGCAGATACTAAAATATATACGAAATGCTTTTTGTTCTCAGGGCAATTGTCGTAACATGGGGCAAGAACGTGTAGTAACAGAATAGAATACAGAGGTAGCAAGAGTGGGGACACTAGGCTTTGGTCAGGTTAAGGATGGGGTGTGGGTTTACAAGTTATATTTTAACAAAATAAGCAGCAGATAAATATTTAAGCTAAAGATATTTATTCTAATAATTTTTCCTAACATGGAAATAATGTAGTCTCATACAGCATTTGAAATATAAAAAGAAATATAAAGAAAAAAATAAGCCATCCATTGAAAGAAATTTATATTGACTTACTTCCTTTGATTGCATATAGTAATTACAATAATAGAAATCATAGTGGTATATAATTTGTTATCTTTTTCTATTTAATTTATTATGAACATGTTAATAAGTAGTATTTGAAAATATACTTTTGAAATGGCTACATCATATTAAATCACTCCATTCATTCACATGTATTCAGGTAGCTAGGAGTATCAAAGACTTTCTGCTGATAGGATCTCATTAATGCAAGAAATAGGTACAAAAACCTCCTAGTGGAGATTAAAATATCAGCCTTTTCAATGATCCAGGCAAGAGTTTGATAACTCTTTGGGGAAGGAGTTAGCAGCTGGCCTGTGATCCATTTCTCTTGATTTCTAGGGAGGCAGTCCCATGGAAAGAAAGAAGGCGGGTGACCCAGTTAAACATGATGATAACTGACCTCCTTGGTAAATAGACTAATGAATTTTGTTGAGAGGAGAACTCTTACTTATGGCATGCTTTGAGCAGACTATCCCTGGTTAGGATTGCCATGATAAACACAACCTAGAATCTAGATTTATGAGGCCCAGCTTCCTGGAGAGTGTCATACAAGTATTCAACTCCCTAAGATATATTGGAGATGCTCCCCATTGTGTGAGGTGACCTGTGAACTTTGCTTAGAGAACTCATCTATTATCTGAGCTAGAAAACATTCTGAGCTATAAGCAAGACTGAGATAGCCACATTGGATGTCCCTGCCTCTTTTATGCCACTTGATTGCTTGTATATTTGAAATTATTAGTAAAGCTTGATAATGGCTAAGATATCTGGCTCATGAGAATCTGATTTGACAATCCAGTCCTTTGTGTTAGCTCACCCCTAAACCCCACCCAGGGGCCTCTGATGAAACCTTATTCCAGTCCCACATCTAAATCTTGAAATTTAATCGGCTAATCCAGACAGCTCTGGACAGTAAGTAAGAGCCCTCCCCCTTTATATCCTGTGCATGGAAACATGATTAAAAAAGTGAAAGGGTAGGGCCTGTTGTGCCAGAGCTCAGGCAGTTCCAGGAGAATAAGAGAGTTTGTGATGTTCCACGAATAGTGATTTTTCCATTTTGGTTCCACTCATTAGTAAAAATAATAACAATGGATGCTGTTCATTGACTACATTAGCTACTTCTCTCCTTGTTTGCAGAGGCTCAAGTAAATAGGTGGAGAGAGTCTTGAATTGTTTACTCCAGCAACATGCCTATCCCTGCCTTGTAGGTGGAGGAGGAAGAATCTCCTCCTCCTTCATAGAAACAGGATGCAAGGATAGTGACAGTTCTCCCCTAACTGTATTCTTTCTGTTTATTGTATTCTCAGTATTTATTGAGTGCCTTTTATATTCTGGGCACCAGTGGTGAAACAGGGCAGATTCAAATTTTGTTTGACGTGGCTGCCATTATTTTGTAAGTAATTAACCGTCCATCATTACTGATTTAGGAGTTTCATGACTTCTGTCAACATCCCTGAAACTGGCATGCTACCTTTTTAGCTTACAAGCAAGATAAATATCAGTCCCTTCACAGTTTTTGACTTTGTGGTACAATATCTTCTCCATATTGTGGCTTGGTGGCTTACCTTTTACTCTTTTTAGTGTTTTGGTTTTTTTGTTTTTGTTTTTATAAAGAAAGGTTATTGCTTTTTAAATATATTATATCTCTATCTTCCCTTAGGATGAATGCTTCTTTGTGTCCTGTTTAAGAAATATTTCCATAACTTAGATAATCTCTTGTGTTATTTTCTGGAAGCTTTATTTTTTAACTTTTACATTTAGGTCTATAATACATCTCAGCTAATTTTTGTTTAGTAGTGTAAGGTAGGAATCTATTTTCTTTTCTTCCTTCCCGTTTTCCTTCCTTTTTTTAACCTTGCACATGAATACCTAATTGTCCCAACAGCTTTTATTTTATTTTTTTAAAGATGTATTTATTTATTTTTAGAAAGAGAGAGAAAGCACATGGGAATGGGGGAAGAGGCAGAGGGAGAGAGAGAATCTCTAGTAGACTCGCAGCTGAGCACGGAGACCCACATAGGGCTCCATCTCACGACCCTGAGATCATGACCTGAGCCGAAATCAAGAGTCACACGCTTAACCAACTGAACCACCCAGGTGCCCCGCAACAGCATTTATTGAAAAGTCTGTCCATTTACCGGTACTCTGTAGTGCTACTTCTGTCATAAATCAGATGTCCACATTAACATCAGTCTGATTTCTGTTTATTCAATTGCTTTGTTTACAGATCCTCCAACTAGTGCTACACTAACTTAATTACCATAGCATTAATGTCATAATATGTAGGTGCAAATATTCCCTTTTGTTTGTTTGTTTCATTTTTTTTTTTGTTAAGAGTATGTTGGCTATTTTCGATTCCTTTGCATCTTTACATTTTATATTCAGCTTTTCAAGTTTCATAAAATACTTGTAGGGATTTTGATTGGAATTACATTAAACCTATCAATTTAGAGAGTTTTGACATTTTCCTGCTATTTCACAATATTGATAAATTTGTTAAGTTTAAAATTTATAGATTCTTTTGGATTTTTAACAAAACCCCTCATAATTCTGTGATATGTAGAAATATATAGGTAATTTTTTCTGGATTCTGTATGATATTTTGCTTAGGATTTTTTCATGTGTGTTCATGAGTGAAACTGGCCTGTAATTTTTCATTTTTGAAATAGTCTTATTAGAGTTTGGAATTAAGGTTATGCTGGCTTCATAAAATGAACTGAGGAGTGGGTTCTCATTTATGTTCTCTGGAACAGTGTATGGAAAATTGCAATTATTTTTTTCCCTTGACTATTTGACAGAAACTGCAATTGAAGCCATAATGGACCTGGAGTTCTGTGGGGAAATTTTTGACCGTTGATTTAGTTGTTTCTTTAACAGTTACAGGACTCTTTTTTTTAAGATTTTATTTATTTATTTGACACAGAGAGAGAGAGCGCGCACGCACAAGCAGGGGGAGTGGCAGGCAGAGGGAGAAGCAGGAAGCAGGTTCCCCACTGATAAAGCTGAGCCACCCAGGCACCCCACAATTACAGGACTCTTAACAGTTCTCTCTCTCTCTCTCTTTTTTTTTTTGAACCAGTTTAAGAGGGTTTTGTTTTTTGACTAATTTTCCCATTTTATCCAAGTCTACAAACTTACTGACATAAAGTTGTATATAGTATCTCCTTATTCTCTTTTTAGTGTCTGCAGGATTTATAATGATGTCCTCTGTTTTATTTTTGTTAATCAGTCTTGCCTGAGGCTTGTAAAATTTTTATGACTTTTCAGGATCCAGTATTTAACTTTGTTCATCTTTTTTATTGTAAGTTTGCTTCCTATTTCCAAACATATGGGGATTTTTTTGGTTATCTTATTAGTCTTTAATTTTTATGTGATCAGAGAACATATGCTATATCAGCCTGTTGTTTACTTCTAAAGAATTATTTAGGATAGTGGTTTTTAAACTTTGCTCTGTAAAGACATAGGGATTTTGTAGGATTGTTGTAGGAGCCATCTTGAGGGAAGGGAAAGGGATGACCAGGAGAGCCTTTTAGTTCATCACAGCAGATCCAGCTAGAGGTGTGATATCTTCATCTCATTAAACCTGTGGGATGTCATTTGAAGAAAATTTCTTGTTACTTAAAAAAAAAATAATAATGTTTGAAAAAACTTTAAAAAATCATTTAAATCAGTAATAAGCAATCTCTTTTCATTTATAAGCACATTTGCCATGGGCAAAATTAAGTAATTCTGGTGGTTTTCTTGAAAGCTTTTTAGTTCTTTTTCTTTATGAGTGAAGAGACAATATTTGATAGTAGATTAAAGATCCTGTGAAAAGGCAGGCCTAATGTAATCTGTTGTCACTCTTCCTAACTTAAGCAACACAAATCTGCATTTCTTATATTCAGTCTTAGCAGAGAGCTTTTAATCCCTAAGCCATCCTCCTATACCAATCTTAATGAGGTATTAACTGTTGGTGGGAAAGTATACTAAACATAAGATTTCCAAGTAGAATTGGAAATAAATATGTTAAAACTTGTCACTTATAATCTATTTCAGGAGTAGCTAGCATCATTTATCACTCTGCTCTACCATATATAAAAATACCATATAAAAAATATTCCTTCTTCAAGGTAAAAACTTACTGCCAGTGGAGAGAAGATAACTATCAGCATTGTTTTTGTTTCTTAGGCTGACAAAGGAATAGCTGCTGGGTATGGCATCTCTGAAAATAGCACGGTCGGTCGTGTTTCTTTATCTTGAATTTACAGAACTTCTTTGATAATAAACAGTTTGATATCTAGAAATTTGATTACTTACTGCGAGCATAGTGAAGGGTACCCTCAAGGCTTGTAAAATAATACTTTTAAAACTGATGATAGCACTGGGTAACTATCAACTTAGAAATATCTGTGTTTTAGATTCTTATGGTACCTGAAATTTAATTTTGAATCTGCATTTATTTGATAGATTGTACATGAGCTTCAACTTTTCACCTTAATGTTTTCTTTGGTCATAGTACATAATAGTAGTATTTGCTTTCTTCGCCAGACTGCTGTTTACCAGCAGAAATAGTAAACTGATAAAAACAGGGTGAAGTGATAAAGAACAGGCCATGGAAAAATGAAAGAAATAGGAACTGTTGAAAAGGAGCAAAAGTAGAAAAATTTGAAATGAATACTAGAAGCCAACAATGTAACATGGAAAAAAAATATGGAATGGTAAGGAAAAATAAATCAAACAGAAACCCCTGCAATACTTAGAGGAAAAAAAAGACAAAATGTAGAGGAATTAAACATTTAGGATTGGGGGTGGGGGGACAAAAAAGGAACAATTTAGACATATAAGCTTTGTGAACTCATAACAATTGGCTAAAGTTGTCATTTTATTATTTGTTAAATTATTTTGTAGTAATTAAAATATTTCTATTGGTACATCAAATTAGGTTAATTTTTTTTTTTTTTAAAGACTGGATTTATTTTCTTTCTTTTAAATCAGATTGCCTGCCTTCCACACTAACTTTCTCTTTTAAATTTCTTATGTTACCAGAAAAACAGTGTCAGGATAACCTTCATTTTTAAATGTGTCTTAATGGCATTTTTGGTGCCTAAAAGGGTTCTGGTACCAATTCCAATGTGGTGGTGGGGGTGGTTCCCCCACCATCACCAAGTAGTTCTCTGTGATACCAGTTGGGTGTCCTACAGTTTAACTCAGTTCTTGACAATCTCTACCCGGAGTGTCAAGAGTTCAGTCCTGCAAGACTGCTGTCACCACACTTCAGAAGCCAATCACAAGTCCATGTTTGTCACCTTGCTTCTAACCAATGGGCTATAAATCAGAGGTTCCCATGACCCACTTGTTGGTTTTGATTTGCTAGAGCATCTCACAGAACTCAGAGAAACATTTACTTGCATTTACCAATTCTATTAAAGAATATGATAAAGGATACAGATGAATATCCAGATGGAAAAGATGCAAGGTATATGGGAAAGGGCATAGAGCCTCCATGCACTCTGTGGGCATGTTACTCTGTCCCAGCTTCTCCACGTGTTCACCAACCCACAAGCTCTCTGACCTATCCTTCTGGGTTTTTATGGAGGCTTTATTATATAGGCATGCCTGATTAAATTGTTGGCTATTGGCAGTTGTTAAATCTTCAGCCCCTCATGCCTCCCTAGAGGTTTGGAGGGTGAGACTGAAAGTTCTAACCTGGTCACATGTTGGTTCGTCTGGAAACCAGTGCCCACCCTTAGTTGGTGTTCAAAAGTTCACCTGATTTGTGCAACAAAAGATACCTTTGTTACCCTCATCTCTTAGGAAATTTCAAAGCTTTCGGAGCCCTGTGCCAGAAAAAGGAATGAAGACCATATATATATGATTTTATATATATATATATGAAATTATAAATCACAAGATCACAGTACCACATATCTCAGTTTTAAAGTGGTGACCATGGTTTTCCCTATGGAAAGTCAAGTTCCCTGCTAAAAGTTAGTAAACTATTCCACTCAATCAGAATTGAGACCACAATTGCTATGTAGTAACCTTCATTAACAGATTATTTTACTTTCTTTTAGGAGTTTATCCACAACCCGTTTAGCAAGGAAAAAAATCTTCTTTCTCGTATTTATAAATTACTTGTTGGCAAAAACTTTATTATTTCTTTTTTTTCCCAAATAAAGCCTCTGGCCGCTAACATTTCCATCTGTTCTATAACGTGAGAGTTGTAGGTTGCTTGAGCTGTTCGCTATTCAGGATTTTCTTTTTTTTAATTTTATTTATTTATTTTAGAGAGAGAAAGCATGAATGGGGGGGAGGAGGAGAGGGAGAGAGAGAACTGAGCAGGGAGCCCAATGCGAGGCTTGATCCCATGATCCTGAGATCATGACCTGAGCCAAAACCAAGAGTTGGGCGCTTAACCGACTGAACCATCCCACTATTCAGAATTTTTGAGTGTTAGTTGCAATGAAATATGTTCCTTTTGTTTTACACTGAAAAGTTCTCTGCTTGACCTACCTTTTAATTAAGTAGCATTCATTCATTCACTATTTAATAAATATATTTTGAGAACATACTTTCCAGTTGTGCTATATATAAACAAGGCAAAATGAATGTAATATAAACCATGTTTTCAAGGAGCTGAAAATTTATTGTTTGGGAAAAACAAGAGGAAGGAATTCCATGGGAAGTCAGTGAAAGTTTTAGAGGTTATATGAACTTTGAAGTAAGTCTAGAAGGATGAATGACAGTTTGATCAAAAAGAAACTGGAAAATAATTATGTAAGCATTGGAACTTGCTAAACATCTAGAAAGATGAAGCAAAGAATGTATTTTAACTCCTTGACTTGAGAATTAATTACACACATTGTCTCATTCTATAAGGAGCAGAGGTATTACAGACTGACACGGTTTGGTCAGAGAAGAATCTAAGTGATGTAAGGGATCTTACAGGAATTAGATCTTGCTGAATCATGGGAGCTGGTTAAACAATCTGTAGAAGTTCTATATAATTGTGCCCCTACTTCTGGTGTGGGACCTGAAGTTAACCAGGGCTAGTAACCAGCACACAAAGTGGGGGAGAACAAAGACAGACTATAACCCAGAAGGACAGAGGAACCATGTCTTTCTATCACCAGAACCTTCATAGGTCTCCTATCACCTCTGAGCATCTGATCTTAATGATGTGGGTGGTCTGCAGAATAGCTGGTGCATTTCGTTATGGAGCTGCATAGGAATGTGGCCTAGAATTCAGAGAAGCTGAAGGAAGATCCCATGATTGCTGGAGGAGCTTACCCCCACCCCACCTACAAGTTGAGCCACTGGATCTGTAACGACATGTGTGTGTACTAGGCCATATGTACGTTTTAGGGAATTTTGACAGTTACAAAGGCATGTGTAACCCACAACCCTATCAGAATAGAGAACATTTCTATCACCCCAGAAAGATTCCTGGTGCTTCCTTAGAATCCATTTGCTTCTCTCACCAAAGGCAACCACTGTTCTGACTTCTCTTACTAATAGATTAGCTTTGCCTATTCTCAAACTATGAAAATGTAATCAGACAACATGCATTCTTTTTTATCTGGAATTTTTCTCTCAGCATAACATTTTTGAAATTTATTCATATTGTGTATATCAGAGGTTTGTTCCATCTTATTGAGTGAGAAACATCTTTATTTTGGGACTAAATCCCACTATCTGGATAAGAACATTTACTCAGGAGTGCTTGAGCAAGGCTTGAGGCCACAGTCTTATCTGTAAGAGCTGCCTATTCAGGGATACCTTTTTATCACTACTTTACTTTGGGGCACAGAATCTCTTGACTTTTTCAACCCTAACAAGGCCCAAATTATTGAATTCTTTGTCGATTTAGAATATGATCTACAGGCAGAGCGCCTTCCTTAGCAGAGCTATATTCCTTCCATCTCTTCTTCCAAATCCTAGGATCTTTTCTGAGCCTTCTCTCATTAATATGCACTGACATTTTGAGATTTTTTTTCTAGTCACCTTAGAGTTATATAAGCTTTGTTTAGCATGTGGTCCATCTTCCAAGATATCATAAACAATGAATTTATTAAATGTTATCCCATGGCATAATAAGGGTTATTGGCTGTATTAATCTGGGTTTTGTGGAGAAACATAGGATGTATGTATATATACAGAAAGGGATTTTTTAAAGGAATTGGCTCACACAGTTATAGAGGCTGGCAAATTCAAACTCTGTAGGATGAGTCAGCACACTGGAGATCCAGAGAAGATTTGATGTTGTGGTTCAAGTCTGAATAATCCTAGCTGGTAGAATTCCTGTTCAAAGGAGGTCAATCTTCTGTTCTATTCAGGCCTTCAAATGTGACTGGCTGGATGAGATCCGAACACATTATGGAGTACATTCTGCTTTGCTCAAAGTTCACTGATTTAAATTTAATTTTATCCAAAAATACCACCACAGAAACATCCATAATACTGTTTAACCAAATATCTAGGCACAATGGCCCAGTCAAGTTGACACATAAAATTAATAGTCACTGGCTTTCTAGCCAGTAGTTATTTGTTTGAATATTCTCTCTATTGCCTGCTTACTAAGCCAGTTCTACATTTTAGATGCTGCTAAGGCAAGTCCACATTTGGTTCCAAATTCAGTGTAAGTGAAGATAATTTTTCCTCTAATATAACAGAAAGAAATAGACTCAAAGTAATAGTGACTTAAATAAGTAAAAGCCTGACTAGGTTTCTCAGGGTTGTCCTGGCAATCATTTGATTGCCAGACTCCACAATCATCAGGGATCCAGGCCCCAACTTTCTTCCACTTTGTGGTCTAGGATGGCTTATTTCAGCTCTTGCTGCCTAATCTGCATTGCAACTAGTAGGAAGGAACAAAAGAACATACCTCACATTACTTCTGCTCACATCTCATGGGTTAGACTTAGTCATAAGACTATCTTTAGTAAAAGGCAGTTTTGGAAATTAGCCTTAGCTATACCCAATTAAAAACTGTATTACTACAGAAGGAAGGGAAAACTGGTATTGAGGAACAGTTAGAAGTGTTTGTCACAAATTGGAAATCCCTTGGAGGGATTTCATTGGAGGTTGCAAAGAAGATTTACAAGAAAATCCTTTAGCAAGAAAACCAATTTGAAAAATTTTACAACAGTCAAGAATTAGATGACAAAGGCCTTAATGAAGTAAATGATAGGGAAATAGGGACATGTGGTTAGATTTGCAAGATAATTTCAATGGAGAATTAATAGAACTTGGTGATTGATTGGCTCTGGAGTGGGAAGGAAAAAGTGTCAAGGATAACACCTTGGTTAACAGCATGAGCTATAGAGCTCTATTGTCTGGATTTGATTCTTGCTTTGGATATTTACTGAGTGGCCTTGTAGCAGTTGCTTAACTCTCTTGCCTTGGTTTTCTCATCTGCAAAGTGGGAATAATAACTAATGTCTAAAAACTTAATTGAAAGATTGAATGAGATAACATGTAAAACACCCAACTTTGGGAAAAAAAAAATAAACCAAGGAGGGGCACCTGGCTGGGTCAGTCGGTAGAGCATGTGACTCTTGATCTCAGAGTTGTAGGTTTGAGCTCCACGTTGGGTGGAGAGATTACTTAAAAATAAAATCTTAAAAAAAATAACCTAAGGATAAAATTCTCGGGAAGACTGATATTTTAATGGATAGAAAGAAGAGGAAAGGTGGTTAAGGAGGCTAAAAGGGAACTTCAGAGAAGGAGGTGTGAGCAAAGGAAGAGTCGTGTCCAGGAAGCCGCAGTGGGAGAACGTTTCTTGAGGTTGAGGATGAATGACAGAATCAAATAGTATAGTTAGATGAAGGCTGAAAATGAACCTTTTAGGCTGGTTTTGTACTCATTTTATCAGCAAGCTTCTGAGGAAAACGTATTTTTTATTTAAAGTTATGGAAACAAAATTTGGTTAAACGAATTGCCAGATGATTTGGAATTCGGAATAATTACTGAATTACCCCAAATTATTTGGAATTTTAATGGAGGTTCTCACTTAGAGGTTCTAACAGTTGAGTGTAGTTTGTTAAAATTCTTCAAAACTAGATGTCATTCTGTGATGAAGAGGTTCAAATTATGTCTCAACATGAGGTATTTGCTTTCATTTACCTCATCATAAATTCTGTGCTGTATCACCTGAAGAGGTGAAGGTTGTATGTTCTATAAAAGGAGCAGGTAGCCAAGATTCTCAGGTCATAGGGTCAGACCTATTAATTCTTAGTTTATGTTAAAAATGCCTGGAAGTATATAGTTACCCCTTACCTTCAGTGAGTATTTGGGACAGTTGGGATGATAAAATGTGGCATCCTCTGTTTTATTGCCCTAGATTCCATACTTATTTTAGTAGTGGTAACATTTGCTTCAGGGTATGTAGCAGTGGTAAAGCTTGCAGTCCTTTTCCTGGTATTAGGTTAGGGTGGCAGTCTTTGTGCTGCATTATTTAGCTGTGTAATTTTGAATAAGTCACTGAGTCTTTGTGACCCTCCATTTGATAAATTGGGTCAGACTATTTACCTGGTGCACCTCATAAGGTTTTTTTTTTTGTTTTTTTTTTAAAGATTTATTTATTTGAGAGAGAGAGCACAAACACAAGCCAGGGGGAGGCAGAGGGAGAGGGAGAAGCAGCCTCCCCACTGAGCAGGGAGCCCAATGTGGGGCTCGATCCCAGGACCCCGGGATCATGACCTGAGCCGAAGGCAGCCGCTCAACCAACTGAGCCACCCAGGCGCCCCCTCATAAGGTTTTATTAAGACTCCATGTGTGAGGTGCTCTTTAAGTACAAAATAAACATAAGGTAACATGACTAATTAGACTGATTGCTTGTCCTTCACTTGGCTAATATAGGGAATCATATAGGAATCACATCTCATTTGATTCCTGGACCAAATCCATATTCCTGTTGATACAGGAATCTTCTATTTTATTCGAAAGAAAAAGGAAAAATTTCTTCCTGGAGGAACATGTGCTGTGTGTGCAATGTCCTCTGGAAGCATTTAACCTTTTCAGTTTGGGATTTAGTTTGTCATTTGAGTAGTAAGATACAGAGACTGCCAGTAGTTTTCATACATCTTTCATATTAATTATATAAATGTTTTTCTTTTCTATGTAAGTTGAAAGTAACCTTATAAAGTAGCCTTACATAGAACCTCTGAAATGCTAATTGAATATTAAATGGTTACAAGGGACCAATTGCAGGATTGATGCTCCTATGCCCCTTTAAAATTTTTAAAGTTACTACAGTCTTACTTGGTTTTTTTTAAAAAAAAAGTTTAATACAAGCGTTTCTAAGATGAAGGCAACAAGATTGAGAATATTGTGGCAATAAAGGAATCTTTAAGTCTCTTTCACTTGATTGCTTCCCCATATTTACATCTGAAGAAAAGGTAGCTATTGCCTTAATGCTTTAACGTTGATAGAAGGGACTTGAGGAAAGATGAAGAATAAATACATTAATCATTAATAATGTTTAGCTGTAATCTTAATTTTTCAAAAGTACAGACATCTGTGATTGCTTTACTTCTACACCAGAAATTGTTGTAGGAGGGATGGTGACTGTAACTTCAAACATGTTACAAGGAAGACATAAAAAGATGTTGTTTATCTCCTGATAGTAAATCATGGGGAATTAAAGGGGAAAAGAATCACTTTCTGTTTTGGTCAAAAGATGGCACTATTGCTGTGCTGATTGTTTTCTTCTGCAGTTTGCTTCAGTCTTTTTAAATGCAGAAAACAGTTAAATTTAGTGATCTAGTTAACACTGACCCTCCCAACAGAATGCCAGATTTCTAATCAAGGAACAGAAGAATAGCCCAGGAAAATGGAATTTATATTTTAAAAATGTCTTAGGTTGTTTTAGTAGCTATTTAAATAACATTTTCTGAGATTCAGAGATTTTACCTTAGGAACAACAGGACACCCTGCATCATGTTTTCAATTTTGGTTAAGTTTGAAATACCTTTACTTTGGAACCTTGATAGCTGCCAGGGTTCCAAGATGTTTTAGTTTGTTTTTGTTTTGGGGTCTTTTTTTCTTTTTCTTTTTTTAGTTTTTTAAGGTCATTGAACTTGTGTTCATGAAGGTAATAATACTTTTTTCTTCAAAGTATTAAGGTCAGGTAATCATTTTTTTTTCCCCTCAACCATTATACTTTACTTCTTGAGGGTTGGAAAACTATGTGGACCAAGCTGGAAATGTAAAGGTGGTCTCCCTTCTTGTGCTGGGAATGCCAGCATCTTCTCATCGTATTTCTGAGCCAGTACCTTAAATGGCTCTTGGGGCTTAATTCTATGTTTTTCTTTGAGCAGATCTTTCAGGGGTGGAGGAATTCAAGGAAAAGCACTGAACAAAATGACAGAATAAACTCCTGAAAAAAAGGGCTTTCTTATTGATTGTACAAAGTGTTCTTTAAAAAATACAAAATAAATAAACAAAATACACATACCAATCAAAACACTTTTTGGGGGGAAGGAGGAATCCTTGGTGTATTGAGAGAACACAAAACAATCCAGTTTTTTTGCTTACTCTGTATTAGAATAGGAAAACACTGACGGACTCCTGCATATAGATTGCAGATTTACCTATCTGGTGCTTTTTAAAGTTAAGATTTAAATGGTTTACTTTTAAAAGTAATTAAATTTAGCTCTCATCAGTTAACTATATGGCTAGTTTACCATGTAGATAATAAGACAGACTATATTTTATGTAGCTTTGCATTGTAACTCATTTGCATCTAAAATACCATCCAAAATCTTACTCAAAATGTTTGAGGCCAGATATGTTTCAGAATTCTGATTTGTTTGGATTTTAAAAAGTAATCTAGTAGATATTTGGTAGAAGACATTACCCACTTCCCCCAGTAGGGTCCAAGGCAGCACCCTGTCATCAAACATTAATATGTTTTCAACAAAACCTCTGAATAGTTATATCACATGGGCTAAGTCTTGACCATAAATAGCCTCACATGAGTTTAGGTCAGATTTTGAGGCCAAATGAGTCTGCCATAAACTTAAGAAAAAAAACTGTAGGTTGCAGAGCTTTTGGATTTCACAAAGGAATGTAAGAGGTAGTAGAGAGGCGCCTGGGTGGCTCAGTCGTTAAGCGTCTGCCTTTGGCTCAGGTCATGATCCCAGGGTCCTGGGATCGAGCCCCACATCGGGCTCCCTGCTCCGCGGGAAGCCTGCTTCTCCCTCTCCCACTCCCCCTGCTTGTGTTCCCTCTCTCGCTGTGTCTCTCTCTGTCAAATAAATAAAATCTTTAAAAAAAAAAAAAGGTAGTAGACCTCTCATTCAGATCTCAGTTAGTTAGGTCAGTAGACCTATCATTCAGATCTACTCTGTGAATTGCCAGAAATCAACTAAGGTTTTCTGTTTGTAAACAGGAAAATTTAATTTAACATTTTATTCTATTTAATGGTTTCTTTTTTTAAGAATATGTTTTATTTTGTTTTTAGCTGCTTCATTAAGAGGTGGTTCAAGCACAAAATGCATCTGATCCTATTCCGTAATATGCTGAAAGACAACCAAAGATTTGGAAAAATTTGTATAGCCAATATCTGCCATAAAGCAACAGGCTATCTAGCATAAGTTCTGTGGTAAAGAAAGTCATCATTCTTTTTCTGTTAGGAATACTTGAGGTAAAAGCATTTCCCATTTTATTTTATGCTGTACTATTAATCAACACCAGCTTTATTTCAAACTACAGCAGTGTTGTGAGATAGAATCTTATTTCAGATTTAAAGTAGGGTTAAGCCTGATCATGACTTAGGTAGGGGGTTTCTGAGGAGAACGTATGTTTCAGTTAATGATAGAGGGACTGTATTATGTGGCAGATTGCTTCCTTTTGAAGTACTTCCCCTGGTTCTGCATTATAGTTAGGCATTGTGTATTCAATAATGTATAAAACAAGATAATGTCTACTAGTTTCTATTTCAATTTAAAGTATTAGGTTAACCTTCCACCTAATCTGATCGAAATAATACTTTTGCTCCATCTATTGTAGTTAGTCATGACATCTTTTTCTGCCTGCTGCTGGCAAGTATGATTAGAAAGCTCTGCTGACCATCTCTCTAGCATCTGTTATAATTCAATGGTAAATAATGCCATTAATACAACTTGGTTTGTTGTAATTTCATGTAGTATAGTTAGTGATATAGCATAGGTGAAAAATATCCTATTATTCAGGTTCTTGTTAAACGATGAAATTTATAGTCATTGAGAAGCCAAGGGGCCACAGCTCATTTGGAGAAAATTAGAGGATACCATTATGCCAAAATGGATGTTGCCTAGTTGTTTAGTTTTCTTTCCTATTATTTAAAAAAAAAAAAGAAAAAAAAAAGTTTGCATGGTATAGAAATTTACATAAGTGTAGAGAGAACCTTTTTTGCCTTCTTCCAGACCTCAGATCCAACATGTCTTATTTTTCTTCTCTAATCCTGACTTATATTTTTATATGGTCATGACCACAACTTTGCCACTTTACTTGTATTATTCAAGTTTCTCTGACTTCTAAATGTTTTTTTTCCCCTTTCCAGAATTTTAAGTTTCTTACTGGGCTTGTTAGACCTACTAAGCAATATCTTTCTTCTATTCTGATTGTAATTATTTCTGTCCTGAAGCATCACACCCTTCTCACACCCTCCTGTCTAACTATTCTAAATATATATATATATAGTCTTTTTATGATGTGGACGAAATAATAATTACTTGGTTCTTACGGGCTGTTTCAAAGTATGCTGAATTATGGAAGCAGATGATTTATTCTAGACACCACTGTAGTAGGCAAAGTAGTGCATGTTTACGTACTTATATTTTAGAAATGTGTTAATTATCACTTAGTATATTGTAAAACACTAAATTATCTTTTAATTTATTGGAATGCCAATACCAGAAGTATTGGTTTTTAAATCATTGACTAATCTATAGAGTTGTTAAATACTCTGTAGCCTTAACTAAAATTAAGTACCTATTGCCACTTATGTATCAAAAGTGAAGAAACTCTTACATGTATTGATAAATGCTAATTATAAAGATATCTTTATACTTTCTAATAATTCTCAGCTGTTTGAACCCTGGGAGTGAGTTTTCTTCACATGCCTGTTTTCCTTGATCTGTGAATACAAAATTACAGTATTTATGAAATCTATAACTACTATAAGCAAAAGGACAAAAAATGGTGTTTAAACAACAATCATCAGCAGCAAAACAACAACCATTTGACAGAAATCCCTAACATTTTGCACTAGGGTGTTGAGATTAACCCAGTTTGTAAAAAAGCCTTTGTGTTGCCACACACAATTTTCTTGTTTAGAAATTAATGTGACCAGTTAAGTTATACCAATCTAATTTTAGAAACATAAATTATGAATGTTGGAATGAAAAAAAAAACCAGGAGAATTAGCCAACATTGTAGAAATTAATTTAAATTTCCATCAAGCCAGGAACATATTGTTTGTAAATGATAAGGCTTCTGTGTACTTTTGTATAACTGTAATAAGAATCGTACTTACTTGATTAGGCATTGGCTTTGCTAATTGTGGAAGTAGGAGCAAAATAAGTCCTTTTAGCGGAGGTTTAAAAAAACTGTATTCAAACTGTGTACATCCCCTCCTTAGTAATCTAAGTTTTTTAAAGGAAATCTTAAACCCATTGCTATAGTCAGAAAATAATCCAAAATGAGTGTAGTTGTAACTTACACAATTTCAGCAAAATCTTCTGATGCCTTAGTATGTTAGCTGTATATAAAACAAAAAAGCTATCACCAGGTGTGTATTAATTTCCTATTGCTGCTATAACAAATTACAACAAAGTTAGTGGCTTAAAGTAGCACAAGTTTATTATCTTACACTTCTGGAGGTTCTAAGTTCAAAATCAAGGTCCTGCAGAGCTGCAATTCCTTCCAGATGCTCTAGGTGAGTGCTATAGACTGAATGTTTGTATCCTCCCAAAATTTATATGTTAAAATCCTAATCACAAAGGCGATGGTTTTAGGTGGTAGGGCTTAGGGGGTGATTAGGTTATGAGGGTGGAGCCCTCATGAATGGGATTAGTGCCCTTATGAAGGAGACCCCAGAGACCTCTCCGACTCCTTCTGCCCTGTGGGGACACAAGGGCCATCAGTGAACCAGGAAGCAGGTCCTCACCAGACACCAAACCTGCTGGTACCTTGATCTTGGACTTTCCAGCCTTCAGAACTGTGAGAAATAAATGTTTATTGTTTAAGCCACCCAGTCTATGGTATTTTTGTTATAGCAGCCCAGAGGGACTAAGATGGAGAATTGCCTTACCTTCACCGGTTTCCAGAAGCAGCTCACATTCCTTGGCTTTAGTCTTTGGCCAGCAATCCTGTCACTCCTGCCTTAGCTTCAGTCATCACCTCTTTCTCTGACTCTCCTGCCTCCCTTTTCGATTTGTAAGGATCTTTGGGATTACATTGGGCATACTCAGATAATCCAATTTAGTGTTCCTATCTCAAGTTCCTTAATTTAATCACATCTTCAAATACCCTTTTGCCATGTAATGTGACATGTTAAAAGTACTGGGGATCAGGATATGGCCAATTTGGGGGGCCATTATTCTTCCTACCACAGGCTATTCACAAATGTGAACCTATGAATGGTTCACATCTCTGGTGTCTAGATAGGAGCCTTTTTTTGTTTTTGTGGGGGAATATTTAGAGGACAGTGAAAAGTAAGATACATATAAAAATTTTTTTAGAGACTGCCAACAAACACTAAAGGTTAAGTCGGCCTTCAGTGGTAGGCACTTCCCCAAATATTTTTTACAATAAATGAATACATGAGAAGACTAGAAATTCTGAATACCATAAAATTTTAGTTATCTGGAACCTCAGGGAATAAGTTTTCTAGAGAGTTAATCCCTTAAGAGTAAAAAAAACAAAAACAAAAATTAACTGACATCTGTGGGAACATTTTTCATATTTATCCTACTGTCATAGCTCCCCTTTAATTTGTGTTATCATAGAAATACATCATATGGGTAAAAATTGAAAATAAAAATGAACTTTTAGTTAAAAGAGATTTACTCCTACCACTCCCCACTCTTTCCCTAGTCTTATTCCTCATAGGCAACCACTTCTAATTACTTCTGTTCTTTACCTATTCTGCATGTTGCTCCCAAACTTCTAACTAGTATGTTTATCTTTTATTTTTTAATTTATCAACTTTAGACATTGACTACTGACTTCTTGCTAGGGTTTCTTTCACCTATGCCACCCTTACCTCCTCACCCCACTCTGCACCCTGAGTTCTTACGCTGTTCTCAGTTTCTCACTCATTCAGTTCAGAAACAGCACTACACGCTTAGATTTACACTTCTTATTCTGTTAGTAGTGGAATGGGTCTCTGAACACACTTCCAACTTTATTCTTCTTTGAAATAATGAGGCCACTATCTCTTGGTTTCTCTTTTTGTGATATAAGAATATTTGCAGTCCTACCCTGTCTTCCATTTCTCCCTCCCCACTTCCCAGTGGCTTACAACTGCACCTTTACTGTCCAGTCCACAGTATTCTTTCTGAGATGTACAGATCTGTTCTGAAGCATTACTAAGATCAGTCTATGGAATGATTCTGAACATTGAAGACCAATAATCAGTATATATTTAATTCTGTAAATATTGTTCACTGCAGATACCTTAGAATTGCATTTCCTTTTCTTTTGGTTCAGTGTTATGATAGAGTGCTGAAAGGAAAATGTTCCTACAGTCAAATTTGATGGGAAAATCTCTCTCTCTCCTCTTTTTCTCCCTCCCCCCAACCCCAGCCCAGTTACATATACCAAATCTTCAAGATTTTCTCACTTTTCAGTCATTTCATCTATTCTATCCCTTCTCACTTCCTTCTAAAGATCTCCCTCTTATTCTAATCTGGACTAGTTACCCTCTGGGGCTTCTGAGTAATTATCATTCTGAGATTTCACTCCCTCCACTGCTTTCCTATGTTACATTTACTACATTCAGTATCACATTTCTCCCCTTTCTTGATTTACCTCCTCATTTTGCTAGAGGTAACATTTCTGAGTCATCAGATATCTGAACGTTTCTGTATTTCTCCTATATATTTATTTGACAGTTTGGCAGTAAATAGCATCCACTTTAAATTGCTTTTTTCCAGGATTTCAAGTGAGCTATGCCATTGATGCCAGTCTGTTTCCTGGAGCCTTATTGGTGACCCATTTTTCTTTCTGAAGGCTTTTAGCATCTTTTGTTCTTGAAGTTGTAAAGTTTAATAATAATGCATCTAAGTATGGATGTTTTTCATTCATTATAAGATTGAAGTGCTTACAGTGTTAATATAAGACCTTCTACACCCCCTCCTCTTAACTCTCTGATCTCATCTCATTCTGCCACCCCTTTGCTCACCTTGGTCCAGCCACACTGGCTCCTCTTTCCTTGAACATGCCTCAGGGTCGTTGCATTGGCCATTCCTTTTGGTGGAATGCTCTTCCCTCAGATATCTGCATGGCCACTTCCTTACCTCCTCAGGTCTTTGTTCAAATGCCGCTTCCTGAAATGTCATCCTATTCTAACTACCCCATGTAAAATTGTAATCCGCCTCCCCGCCCCCCACCATCTAAGCTCTTCTAATCCTGTTATTGTGATTTAATTTTCTTCATAAACCTATTACTAAGTAAAAAAATATATATATATGCAAACTGTGATGTTGTAAAGATATATTTGGTCTTTGTTACTGCATCCAGGCCAGAGCTCCTAAAACCCTTGTAATTTCTTAAACGATATGAGAGATAGGACCATCTTTTGTTACAATATTTGCTTTTTGTTAATACGAAAGCAGCAACATTTGTTATTTCTCAGCCACACCTTAGTATATTTTAATGAGGTGGCTTTTGGAAAGCCTCTAAGGATGTCAGGGGAACCAACCTTGTGATTACAGTGTTGGAGCTTTCAGCACCCCTCCCCTGTGCCTCCCCCTCCAGAGAGATTGAGTTAAATTACCAATGGCTAATGTTTTAATCAGTTATGCCTACTTAATGAAGCCTCCATAAAAAACCCTAACTGAAGGGATTTGGAGGGCTTCCAGGTTGGTGAGGGGGTGCTGGGAGGGTGGCATGCCTGGAAAGGGCACAGCAAGTCTGCACCCCTTTTCCCATACTTTGTTTTATGCATTCCATCTGGCTATTCCTGAATTGTATCTTTTTATAATAAATCAGTAATCTAATAAGTAAATTCTTTTCCTGAGTTCTGAGAGCCATTCTAGCAAATTGTTGAACCCAAGGACAGGGGTTGTGGGAACCCTTAATTTATGGCAGGTCAGTCAGAAGTACCAGAGGTGTAGATTTCCAGTTGGCATCTGAAGGGCAGCCTTGTAGGACTTAGCCCTTAACCTGTGGGATCTGACACTAACTCCAGGTGAATAGTGTCAGAATTGAGTTAAATTGTTGGACATGCAGTCAGTGTTTTCAGAGAATTGGAGGGAGGATTGTGTGGTGAGGAAAAAATACAGAAACACATACGTGTGTGTGTGTATTTATGTGTGTATATGTATGTGTTTATATACACACACGTTGTCCTTTGGTGTGTATATACTTAGTATTAGCTTTCTAGGACTACCATAAATTACCACAGACTGAGTGGCTTAAATCACAGAAGTTTATTTTCTCACAGTTCTGGAGGTTAGAAGTCTGAGACCCAGGTCCCCAGGGTTGGTTTCTTCAGGCCTCTCTGGTTGGCTGGTAGATATCTGTCATTTCCCTGTGTCTTCATGTGGTCTTCCCTCTGTAACTCTGGGTCCAAATTTCCTTTTCTTATAAAGACACCAGTTATATTAGAGTAGGGCCTACCTCATTTTAACTTAATTACCTCTTTAAAGATCCTATTTTCCAAATACCATCAGATTCTGGAATACTGGGGGTTAGGACTTCAGCAAATGAGTTTGTGGGAAAGGGGGACACAATTTAGCTCATGACAAACTTACTGTCAATATTATTATTATTTTTTATATTCTGTCTCCCCCAGCCAGAATGTTAGCTTCATGAAGGCAAGGAGTTTGTTGTTGTTGTTGTTCTATTCTAGTATATGCCTAACATTTAGAACAATGCCCAGCAACATAATAGATGCTCAATAAATAATAAATAGTCTTCTAGCCTCTTCATGAGTTCTTTCATCTTGAACACTCCTTTTATCCCTGGAAAATTCTCTTATTATTTCACTGATTTAGTGTCCCCCCACTTCCAGTTCTCTATATTACCTTTCCAGTACTCCTGTTAATTGAAATTTGGACCTACTTGACTGATCTTACTTGTCTCATTTTTAGTCAATATGTTGTTCTACTTTTTTGGATGATTTCTTCAACCTTAACTTCTAAACTTCTACAGAATATTATTTATTTTGTTAAACATATATTTAACTCCTATGAGCCCTTTTCTTGGTCCTGTTTCATGGCATTCTGTTATTGTGTTATGGGTGCTATATCTTTGCTGATCTTTTTGCATTTAATTATGTCTCTTGTTTTCTGAATTTTCTGTTTCTTCCTAGGCCATTTTTTTGTTTATTTTGTTCTTACTCTTACACATTGCTTAAGCATTTCTCGCCCAAAATTATCTGGCAATCCTTGGTTGTACATTTTTATTTAATGGGACAATAAAAAATAGGTTTATTTTAGAGGTGGGATTTTTTTGCCTAGTGATGTCACTTTATGATGAGCTGGTAATTACTCTGGAGGCTCCCTTCAAGGTAGAATGTGGAGGTCATTGGTTTTGGGGGGCAAATACTGACAGTGGCTGACCTAGGTCTCCCCAAATAATGTATTCAACTTTCTTAGATGAAAACCTTCCAAACTTTTTACCTGGCTGCCTGACTTGCCATATATGGGAGTATGGAATCCATGGTTTCTTATATATGCTCTGAATTAATATCCTTGTTTTCACTTTTTACTCCCATCACATTATATCTGGCATTTCCAGTTCCCAAACTTCTCTATATTTCCCCAAATTATGCCCTCTGTGGCTGTTGTCCTCACCATGAGAAGCTCTCTCCACTCTCTTGATCTGCTGCTACGCCTCCATCTGCATATCATCTTTCAGAAATGTGTTGAAATCTGTTATTAGTTAATAATTCTATCCTATTTACTTTATTGTTTTCAGTTTTAGTACTTGAAAATATATGTATATATTTTTCACCTTATGTTTCACGGTGTCACCTAAGGATGTTTGAGGAAAGAAAACTTTGTCATCAGTTTGTTGTCTTGAATTAGGATTCTTTAATCCTTTAATAATTGGACTTAGGGAATAGAATTTGAACTTACTTTGATGATGTGTATCTTCATTATAAATCTCCATTATTGGCATGTAGTCTAGGTTGTTAAAATATAGATTGAGACATGGGGCTCTCTGTATACTTAAATCCGGTAGAGGTTTTAGAACATGGATTCTTAACAACAACAACAACAAAAAAAACCTCGAGTAGTAATTGCTCAGGGGTTATCACCACAGCAGCAGGACTAAAACTTCTCTATTTTCTCTCTCATTGATTACCTTATCTCCCACTCCACTATTATTATCAAGGCTTTCTTTTTATCATGAACTTTTATTTATCTTAAAACATCCTGGTTCCCTGTTCACGCTCCCATGTTGTTTCAGATGAAGTGCTGGGACCCCATCTTTTCTGAAGCTAACTCCTCCATTAGCTGTCTGAAGCCCTAGGTCTGTTCTTCTCCTGGATCTGCATTTATACATATGTTCAAGTCTTCCCCTAAAAAAAACAAAAAACCAAGCCAAAACAGACAAACAAAAAACACCTTTCTTTCCATCTTTTCCCAAAGCTGCACTTTTATCGGGTGAAGCCTTTGTTATTTCCTTTCTGAGTTTTGTCTCCCTTTAAATAAAGGTATTCTCTTAGTGTCTGTCTTTAGTCCACTTATTTTCTTGCTCTTTTCTGGGGAAATCCTATTTACTCCCATGACTTGAGCTGTGACTGAACCTTAACTCCTTTCCTGAAGTTCAGATGTTTTCTTCCCACCAACTCAGTACCACTCAGTATATTCAAAGACAAACCCATTAATCATGTTCTACCCCCAACCTCCTATCCTTAAAAAACAAAACAAAGAACCAGCCAAACATATTCTCTGTTTTTCCCATGTTGATTGATCTGATTATCATTTTTTGAGTCATCCAGGGACACATTAGAAAGAAATAGTTGTAAGGCTAGAAAACATCCAGAGTTATTGCAGCCTAAGTCACAGTAAGTTAGTTTCAAGTATAAGTTTCCTTGCCCTCTGACCTCATAGTTTCCTTTTCCTGCATCTAACCAAACTTCTCCATTTTCCTGATTACACACAGGTCTGCAATTAAGGCCTTACGCCCTGGAGGGTTACTTGTGTACTCTACATGCACACTTTCCAAGGCAGAAAATCAAGATGTCATCAGTGAAATTTTAAACTCCTACACGAACATCATGCCTGTGGACATTAAGGAAATGGCAAGGACTTGCTCCCAAGACTTCACATTTGCTCCCACTGGCCAGGAATGTGGACTTCTGGTAATTCCAGATAAGGGCAAAGCCTGGGGCCCAATGTATGTAGCCAAATTGAAGAAATCATGGACTATGTGAAGTTGGTGATACACATTTTGTAAGCCACATCAGTGTATTATTATATTTATTTTCCTGGGCTCTCTAGGTGTTAACATTTAAATAATTATGGAGTCATTTTCCTTGGGTCTGTTTGGAATCCTGTTTTACTTAATACTTGGCATCTCAGAATCTAGGCTTGAGAATTTTCCAGGTGTATTTTTTTCCTAGAAATATATCTATAGCACTGGTTTCAGGTGTTGCAGATGGTGTTTGTTCTGTATAATAAACCTGCTGTCTTTTAGTTGGCATTTTGTAGTTAAATTAATCAGAATATATGGTTTTATGCATAATATGTTTAGGAATACATTCTATCCATGATGTTGGTGTTTTGAACCTTTAAAAATGCACATTTGGCTGGCCCTTTTATAATTTTTTTCCTTATCAAATATACATATTCTTTCAGAGTCCCACCCCCCCCACCTTTTTCCATAAGAACTGGTTAGTATTCTGAGACTAACTTCTTAAGCGGCACTATTTCTAGTTCTAGAAAATAGGTTTCTTATTTGCCACCTTGTTTTCCACTAAGGACTATCTTCTGTTTACTGCAAAGGTCAGTGACCCTATTGACACTAGCTTTATTTCTCCACTTTTTTTTGTATTCACAAATACAAATTGAAAGGGTAAATTATGTTGAAATGCTGTTAGAACAGCAGATTCACATGCACAGTTTGACTTTCGACATTCAGCTCGCGAATAATGGAGTCTATCCAGCAGGCTATAAAACAAGTACTTGAAACAAAACCAGAATGATTAATAACTGCAATAACTGAACTATATTTGGAGAGTTTTGTTACATAATTGCAGTCATAATGAGCACTACAGAATCTGATTATCTTACAGTTGCAATCTGGAGGAGCTTCTTATTTCACTCCGTTATGAAATGTTATATGAGAGTATGATGTCATGTATTAATGCACAAGAGGGAGATGCCTAATGAGAGTGGATTATACTATTACCAAAACCCAATACATTTACTATGTGGCTCTCCCTGTTTACATATATCCTGGGAATATTGGGTACATTACTGTATATGTACTTAGGGTTTTAGCTTCAGGTTTGGATCATGTAGTTTTCTCTAGAAATTGCTTCACTTAGAGTCCAAAGGTACTTTTCCAACTATTAAGAAAAATTATGCAACATACTTCAAAAGATAATAATCTATTTGGAAATTAACTTTAAGAAAAATAAACTGACTATAGAAATAGGAAATTCTGCTGAAGCTGAATCCTTTTGAATTTGTTTACTATATTCTACATATTTAAACCAGAGACTCTTTTCTCCCGAACTGTTTTTTTGTTTGTTTGTTTTCAACAAGCATATATAACCAGTTTCTTACAGCTGGGAAAGAAAAAACTGGATCTCTTGGACTCAATGAAATATACCGGATTAATACAGAAGATTAAAGATAATGGAAAATATATATATTTATTTATTTATTTAAGTTTTTATTTGTTGGTTTGTCTCTTTCAATTTACAACCTTGTCTTCGGGGCGCCTGGGTGGTTCAGTTGGTTGGGCGTCTGCCTTCGGCTCTGGTCATGATCCCAGGGTCCTGGGATTGAGCCCCGCATCAGGCTCCCTGCTCGGCAAGGAGTCTGCTTCTCCCTCTCCCTCTGATCCTTCTCCCGGCTTGTGCTCTCTCTCTCTGTCTGAAATAAATAAATAAAATCTTTAAAAAAATAAAAAAATTAAACCTTGTCTTCACAGGGCGCCTGGGTAATAACCCAGATGGTTAAGCGACTGCCTTCAGCTCAGGTCATGATCCCAGGGTCCTGGGATCGAGCCCCACGTGGGGCCCCCTGCTCAGTGGGAGCCTGCTTCTCCCTCTCCTCCCCGCTCTGCTCTCTTCTCCCTATCTCTTTCTCTCTCTCTCAAATAAATAAATAAAATCTTGAAAAAAAAAAAACAAAAAACCTTGTCTTCAGATACTGTAGGTTAAAAAGTGCATTTATTCTGTGTAGGTTAATCACAAAGTAAATTTTCACAGTGTCCTTGTTGAATGTCATTATTTTTCCAACATGCTGCCATGAAGCCTAATCTGAATACTCAGTGCCATTGGATTTGACCTTCCTATGATTACTGAAAAATGCAAATATAGATACATACATAGCTTACTTTATTATTAACATTAATTATAATGAAACAGCTCGCCTTTATGGAGCATTAAATATTTGATTAAGTTCTTCATATATATGTTATCTTTTCTGATCTTTAAAACAACTTGAGTATTATGACCACCTTTTGTGAATGAGAAAGCCTAGCTCAGTGCTGTTTGTGGCTTGCCAAGGCTACACTGGTAGGTAAAGAGTGGGGCCAAAGGCCAGGCCCTTCTCACTATACTATGCTGTCTCACAAGATAGAGATTATAGGAACCCCCAAGATTACCAGCTGGCCCTCCCTTATTCTCCATCACTCAGGTTCTCACTTATATGCAATTCTTTAGTCACAGAGCATCAAAGGGTTAATCAATATTTGAGGGGAAAAACTGCAGTATTTCAGGGTGTGTTCTGAACTACTTCTTGTGATTGCAATACTCAGAGATCTCCCATGGAGGTGCTCTGTGCCTCTCTTTTCTTTGCAGATGCTAAACTGAAGAACAAATTTGGAGCAGCCTTGCAATGTCAATTGAAAAGCAAGGAGTAATTGATATTACTTTCTGTGGCATTGAGTTACTTTCAAAATAGCTTTATAAAAATTTAGTTTGCTTACCAACACATTAACTTCTCTCTGCCTTCAGCACACTGAATAGCCACTAGTTTCAGAAATAGGCTATGAATAAATGTAATGCATTTAAGTGGTTTATACTGAATTTTTAAAGCATTTGATATTATCTGTGAGTTGAAGTCAAGGCGGCCTACAGAACTTCATCCTATTATATGTATCCATATAGCCTCATATGCAAGATTGCATGTTACTCCCTTAGCAGTATTGTGAAAAATATCCTTTTATACAATGTGAGTAGGTGTAAAATAATAGGTACCAGAACACTTGCTACATGACTAAATAAAGTAATCACAAATCTAATAGGCCCTCATCCAAGAAGGCTTTATACATGGAAGATAAGCATCAGATGATCTGCATAGGCTGATGCAACTCGTCTGGAATACAAAGAGAAAATAGGAACCAATAGCAACAGTTTTATTAGATGCAAAGAAGTCCTTTGATGCACTTGAATGGGACTACTTGTATTATGTGTTAGGTATATTTGACTTTGGGGACAAATATAACATATAGCACAACCCATTTATATGGTTCAAATCAATGGTTTACAATCTCCCTTTCCTTGCCTTACTGCTGCACTGGGGAGTAAGTAAGGATGGTACCCATTACTGATGTTACTTTTCAGGCTGGCATTGGAGTTATAATATCACCCAGATCCCATGGGTATCTGAAGGATATTCAGATGAAGGTTCACAAATTAACTAATGTCTGCTGATAACCTACTACTTGTGCTGAAAGCCCTAACCAGCATCTGTCCTGAAAACATTAAAAGTAATGTCAGTATTTGGAATGGCTTCAGGCTGCAAAGTCAATGGGAGAGAATCAGAAATACTATCTTAACAGAATAGTTTCTATTAATATTACTTATTGTGTGACATTTAAAATAAAATGAAAATTTAACAAGAATTGATTTGGGATTCTTATTAGGGAATGATTAAACAATAGAATAAAAAAACAAAACAAAAAATTGACCTGTAATTCAATGCTCAGATTTCTAAAAAATAGGTTTCACTAAATCTAAGGAGGAAGAAAGCCTGGTAAAGCATATACCTCTTTGAAATTTAATTAGCGCAATCAAATATTAACTCCTACCTTTCTGTAACTTTTCACAAATGAAGAAAGTAATTTCCTTAGTCATGTGAGATCATATAGTCATGTTGAAACTGGGTGAAAGCATATGTTACCTTAGAAAAAGGACTTTTTGCCTCACTGGAAGCTATTTGATGGCATGTGTCATGACTCAAACTTGCTATGGCTTGTCAAAAGGGATTTTCTGCTGCATATTGCTATGGAAGAGCCTATTACACACAAATAACTGTACAACCTAGCAGAATCAACAGAGACTAAAAAAACATATAGCCTATTGAAAAATAAGCAGGGGCACCTGGGTGGCTCAGTCGGTTAAGCGGCTGCCTTCAGCTCAGGTCATGGTCCCAGGGTCCTGGGATCGAGCCCCGCATCAGGCTCCCTGCTCGGCAGGAACCCTGCTTCTCCCTCTCCCACCCCCCTGCTTGTGTTCCCTCTCTTGCTGTGTCTTTCTCTGTCAGATAAATAAATAAAATATTTAAAAAAAAAAAAAAAAAAGAAAAATAAGAAGCAGGACCCAGTTTCTTCCTAGTTCTTAAAAACAAAAGTACAATTGCAGGTATTAACAAGAATGGACAAAGTTAAGAGGGATTAGCACTGGTGATAGAAAAGGGGACTGAGCTTATTCCAGTTTATAATGACTAAGTTATAGAGAGAAAGATTATTCATCCACTCATCCAAACAAGGTATTAACAACCTTTCCAAAACAGTAAACCTTTTTCTCCTGGCATTACATTAATCACTGGGGTGAGGGATGGAGAAATGAGAAGACCAAGGAACCAGTGCTGACTCATGAACTGTTGTTAGTAGGGATGGATTAGTGTGGGCTTGTAGTTCATAACTGTAACTTTTAAGAAAAAGGAAAAGGGGGGGGCGCCTGGGTGGCTCAGTCATTGCGCGTCTGCATTCGGTTCAGGTCATGATCCCAGGGTCCTGGGATCGAGCCCCGCATCAGGCTCTCTGCTCCGCGGGAAGCCTGCTTCTCCCAATCCCCCTGCTTGTGTTCCCTCTCTCGCTGTATCTCTCTCTGTCAAATAAATAAAAAATCTTTAAAAAAAAAAAATTAAAAAAAAAAAAGGAAAAGGGGACATGGTGGTGGCAATTAGCTCTAATGCTACGGGAAATTGTTCTATATGATACAGCCATGAATAGCCAACTAGCTATACCACATTTCTACAAATAGATATCCTTCTTGACTTGATTATAAAAAAAAAACACTTTAAGTCCTAAATTATTAACAAATGTGTTTAATAAACAGAGCAGACATACACAACCTGTGTTCTTCAATTAAAAAAAGATTGCTTTTGTCATATATTCTCCCACAGATAATCTCTATTAAATATTCTATATGAAGCTATAGCTGTGCCCACAGACACATTATTTTCAACTACCTACTTAGCATTCGGAGTTAACAGGTTCCTTTCTCATCCCACAGTACTGAGTTGGCTGAAGCAAGTTGATGGAGTTTCACAAGAGGTGATTATGAACCAGGAGAATGGTTCAGAGGCGGTTTAAGTGGGATCTGGAATATCACTCTGGGGTAGGGTCTAGATTGAATCAGTCAAGCATGCTTGCAAGCAAAGGACACTACAGTAGTCCTAAAGGATTGTAGGATACACTGCCAGGAAGCACATCAGTTTATGTGTTCATCTATCTGGTCACACCCTCTGCATTCACTGAGGGCTTCAGTGTCTAGCTCATATTTTCTCCATTGGAACTCCTGGCAAAGGCTGGATTCAACACCTTTATGGAAAGCCCATCCAATATCCTACCTTTCTGATTCTTTTACTGCCTCTCTCTCAATGGCTTTTGTCTTCATTGTCTTCAGTATCTTACATTCTTGGGCATTTCCTAGAACTTGGCGTTAGCTAGAGGCACACTCTCCAATGGAGCTTTCTACATGATGGCAATGTTTTAGCTGCCCTGTGCAATATGGACAATATGGTGGCCATGCATGGCTACCGAGCACTTGATATGTGGCTAGTGTGACAGAGGAACATAATTTATATTTTAATTAATTTAAATATAAGTAGCCACCTGTGGCTATTGGCTACCATATTGGACAGCATAGATCTAGAATTTCTCGACTTAGGAAACTTTAATCTCAGTATCTTCTATCCTTTCAGCTTTCTTACTCTCTCATTCTCATTAAAACTGCAGTCCAATCTCCTTGACACCTGTAGTTTTTAAACCTTTTTCCCTCTGAGACTGTCCATTCCTCTCATGGTCTCCTTTCCTTATCTATCCTAAATCCTATGGTTGATGCCTTAAAACTTTTTTCTGACAGTGCTTTTATCTCCTCATACTTTTGGATTCTATGGCATCTGACATTTAAAATTGCAACTCTGGATCAGCCCAGTAGTTCCTGCATCTACCTCTGTCATATCTAGATGGCTGAGCATTGTTTGGAAAAAAGAAAACCATATAGCAGTGCAGACTGATGTCACTACATGTTCATACACCTGTGCAGATTGATTTCACTACAGATTCACGTTCCCCTGCCTCCCCTAAGACTTTTACACCGCTCAGTAACTTTGGCCATTCTTTGGCCAGCTTCCTTCTCCATTCCCATTAGTGACTTTTCCGAACTTCCACTATTTTCTGCAACTGTACTATATAAACACTCTCCTCTTTTCTCTCGGAAGATGCTCCTGCCTCCTAGTTCCTTGAGAAAATTATGGCCATCAGAGTGAATGTCCTTAATCTTTCCTCATGCATACTCCTCATTTTATTTAGAAGTACCACCATCCATCTGGCCTTATAAGCTAGAAACCTGGGAGCTATGTTCAATTTTTCTCTTTCCTTTTTTTCACTCTCACCTCCAGATAATAACCAAGTCTTACCTTTTTAAATTGTTCTCTCTTAATACCATTGGTGTTGCCTTAGTTAAGGCCACCTGACTATTGAATTTTCTTTCCAATTCATCTTCCTACCTCCTGCCTCACACTTCACAATCCACACTCTCTACTGCTGCTGAAGTTCTGTTCCTACAATAAAATCCCATCCCATTACCCTGCTTAAAATTGTTCAGTGATCTTTAAAAAAAGGAGGGGAGTGTGCCTGGATGGTGCAGTCAGTTAAGCTTCCGACTCTTTGGTTTCAGCTCAAGTCGTGATCTCAGGGTCATGAGATTGAGCCCCAAGTCGGGCTCTGCGCTCAGCGCAGAGTCTGCTTAGGATTCTCTCTTTCTCTCCCTCTGCCCCTCCTGCTCATGCTCTCTCTCTCTCTTTCTCAAATAAATATATAAATCTTTAAAAAAAAAATTCTTAAATGACTCCCTATTGCCTACAGGATGAAATCTGAGCCCTTAGTATTTCATGCTAGGTCCTCATTTTGAGATCTGTATCTCTCTCTCTCATTCTCACTCTCTTTAACACACACACACACACAGACACACACACACAATTCCATCCTTGTTAACGTCATCAAAATTTGAATATTCATGTTAAGGAAACCCAATACCATAATGTGTGAAGTGTCCCAGCTCATTGTTTGGGATATCCTTTAAATAACTTGCCAGTGTCTCCACTCTAATTAGCTAGAGTTCTACTAGAGAGCCTGATATGTTGTTGTTTTTTTTTTTTCAAAGTGATCTAGATTTTTAAGAATATAGTCTTCTTGTTCTTGTACTCTTATCTGAAAACAATAAAGGCATATTTTAGGCTGCAATACTTGATTTTTCCATAGTGAATTGAAAGAATAGTCAAATCATTTTCAAAAGCTTGTGCATTGGACTGAGATGTAAATTAAATAGAGAATCCACTATATTATGAACATGCTTAGGCATGCATACAGTGTGGGAAAATTTTAAAATGAAATAGGCTCAATAAGAAGGTTGGAGTGCCAATGGATAAATCCATAATTGTCTTCTAGAGGATACTTCAAACCTACAAGGAATATCCAAGGGCAGAACAGCAGATGAGAATGTCTTAAAATAGAAAAAGAAATTGTACTTCAGCACATCAAGGACAGTCAAAAAATAGATTATTAAAGTGGCACTTGCAGAAACTATAGAAAAATCTTACCCTCTATAAACTTACCAGTTACTCCAGAGTTTTTTTTTTTTTTTAATATGATTTGGAACTACTTCTGCCTTTAACTTTATCTGTAACATTAAATAGGTCTCTAACTTTCTAAATCTTGGTTGCCTAATTTTTAAAGTAAGATAGATTATCTCTAAGGGAAGTGAATATGTTTTGAGCCATTACAATATTGCAGGCATTGTTCTAAGTATTTACATACTTGTTATCTTATTTGGTCCAGTTTCTTCTCTTTTTATAAAGTTCTCTGACCTGAAACTGAAATTGAGTTAAAGAGTAATACTGTGTACTAAAGTCAAGAGCGAAAATAGATGGTAGTGAACCAAAATAGTCTAGGAGGAGTTGATAAATAGAAGAGTGAGACCTGAGTAGGCAAAGCATCGACAAGGGAGAAGCAGATGGGAGAGTCTGGTTGAAGAGGACAACTGCCCATGTTAGTTCATATTCTTGGCAGTTACATTCATTTTGCTAAACTGGCATTTCTGTAAAGCCAAGATGCCAGAAAGCCTGGTTGTTTCTATTTCTTTTTCATAGAAAACCAAAGCATGATGTTTTTCACTCTAATGTATCTCAAATTTTTGTAATATGAGAGCCCCCTTTTTAAAGAGCAAAAATATTTTCTGAGGCTCCAGTGTTTTCTTATTTATTTTAAAGTTGAACAGTATATAGGGGCACCTGCGTGGCTCAGTTGGTTAAGCGTCTGCCTTCAGCTCAGGTCATGATCCCACGGTCTTAGGATCGAGCCCCACATTGGGCTCCCTGCTCAGCACGGAGTGGGGAGGTGTCTGCTTCTCCATCTCCCTCTGCCCTACCCCCACTTGTGCTCTCTCTCAAATAAATAAATAAAACCTTTAAAAAAACAACAGTGTATAAAATTCTGTATACATATTGTTTTACACAACTCTAAAATCCACAAACCCTATAAAGATTTTAAAAATTGAAAAATAGAGTTGAAACAAATAGCATTAATTAACATCGCAGATGACACTGTTCTGTTGAAACTGTATCACCACTTGAGATCTGAGTGTGGTATTAACTGTTAAGGTGTAGGGCTTTGGAGTTCAGCCAATCTTGGCTATCAATTAATTTCTCAATTCTTCCACCAATTTTCTCTATTTGTGCTAAAGAAAAACACATCATTTTTGTGTGTTCTATGATGCCATTTTGTCTCCAACTTTTCATGAATAGAGAATTTATATATTAAAAACACCTTTAGGATTCTTAAGTTATGTCACAAATATTAACACAGTACTGCTTAATTTTAATTTGACGATAACAGAAGTACCTTAAGCACTAGAATCTTATTGTGACCATTCAGATAATTCAGAGTATGCCTACGTTCTATTTCTTTTTTTAAAAGATTTTATGTTTAAGTAATCTCTAAACCCAAAGTGGGACTCAAACTCACAACCCCAATATCAAGAGTCACATGCTCTACTGCCTGAGTGAGCCAGGTGCCCCAAGGTAGGTTTCTTTCTGAGGACTCTTTTCTAGGCTTGCAGGTGGCTACTTTTTTTTTTTTTTAAGATTTTTTATTTGTTTATTTGAGAGAGAGAAAGACAAAAACAGTGAGAGAGAAGGAGAGGGAGAAGCAGGCTCCCCAACGTGTAGGGCTCGATCCCAGGACCCTGGGACATGACCTGAGTCAAAGGCTGAACCACCCAGGAGCCCCAGGTAGCTACTTTCTCACCATGTGTTCACGTGTCCTCTTTGTGGGAGAACCATTCTACTTTTTAAAGATTTATTTTGGAGAGAGAGAGAACATGCGGGAGGAGGGGCAGAGGGAGAGAGGGAATCTCCAGCAGACTACCAGATGAGCTCAGAGCCCCACACAGGGCTTGATCTCATGACCCTGAGATCATAACCTGAGCTGAAATCAAGAATCAGACCCTTAACCGACTGACCACCCAGGTGCCCCTGTATTTTTCTTTTTCTTTTTCTTTTTTAATTTAGAATAGCTTCAGTGAACTTTGGTCTGAGAAATACTTCTCTGGTCTTTATTACACTTCTGAATAGGAAAACATGGAGTTTCCTCTGACAAGTATGTCTCAGAGGGTTTACCAGGAGAAAGAGAAGCATGTAGAAATCATAATTTGAGTAAAAGTATAGAATATCTCTGGTACACAGTTCATCCCTACTAATATTTCCAGGCCAGGGACATTTTTCCTTGCTTATGGCAAGGGTGGTCATATAATTTGTCATCCATCCAGTGCTCATCATGATAAGTATACTCTTTAATCCCCATCACCTATTTACCCCATCCCCCCACCCACCTCCCCTCTGGTAACCATCAGTTTGTTCTCTATAGTTGAGAGTCTGTTTCTTGGTTTGCCTCTCTCTCTCTCTTTTTTTTCCCTTTGTTCATTTGTTTCTTAAATTCCACATATGAGTGAAATCATGTGGTATTTGTCTTTCTCTGACTTATTTTGCTTAGCTCCATCCATGTCTTCACAGAGGGCATGATTTCATTCTTTTTTTAGAGCTAAATATTACTCCATTGTGTATATATATATATATATATCACATATACATTGTTTTTTAAAAAATATAATACTATTGCACACTTAATTGACTACAGTAGAGTGTAAAGATAAGTTTTATATGCACTGGGAAACCAAAACATTCATTTGACTCTTTTATTGTGCTATTCTTTTTTATTTCAGTGGTCTGGAACCAAACCCACAATATCTCCCAGATATGCTTGTATTTATTTTTGAACTTGAGATATACCCCCCTCCCCTATATATATATAATTTTTATTTTATTTTATTTTTATTTATTTGAGAAAGAGAGAGAGAGCAGGAGGGCTGGACAGAGGGAGAGGGAGAGGAGAATCTCCAGCAAACTCCCCACTGAGCGAAGAGCCTGACATGGGGCTTGATCTCAGGACCCTGAGACTATGACCTGAGCCAAAATCAAGAGTCAGATACTCAACTGACTGAGCCACCCAGGCACCCCATATGTCTGTATAATTTTTTTAAAAACTGCCTGTGACTCACTTGGTTGATTTAATGACCCATGCATGGTTTGTGATCTGTGGTTTGAAAAGACTGCTAACCAGCCATTCCGACTATGTCAAGTTAAGTAAAAAGGTACATAACAGTACTATATTAATTCACTTCTACATGCCTTCAAGGAACTTCAATAGACTATTTTGTTCTTGGTTTAAAAGTTAATTTCACAACACTTTTAAAAAATCTTATATAAGACATAGTATACTATGGTATTCAAAATCTTCCCATGTAAGGACCCTAATTATGAACTTTTCTTAGATTTCAATGAATGTTTTCAGATTAGGAAGACAGTGTAAATCAGGTTATTTCCCATTTTGCCTTGGGTGCTGAGAAACAGAGCTGAGTTCTGCGATCAATTGCAGCAAATATCTCTGTCTCCCTTCACCTACCTCATTTTCTACATGGCTTTTCTTCTCCTTTTCAGATAAAATGGTCCTGTTGTGGAATGTGTTAACCTCTTTGTATCTTATCTTTCCTCATCAAATAATTAGAATAACAATCATAATTTCTATTTTATAGGTTTTTGTGAGAGCTGAATGAGATAATACTTGTAAGTACTTTGAGTGTTGCTTAGCTTGCAGTAAGAGGACAGACAATACATGAAGTTATTATTGGTGTCATCTAAAGTTTCAAAGCAAACATACAATTAGGTATTTATTATTTATTTCCCAATCTTACGGAGCCAGCAAACTCCCATAAATATAAAATCTTATCTGAGGTGAGCATATAAATGTGTCTCTGCATCTTATCCCATAACTATCCCTTTATCAAGTGAATTAATAGATGAATGTTTTCTCTTGGAATCTCAAGGCTGGGTAGTCCCCCACCCTCCTCCTTACTCACTCCTTTGTGATATGTATGTACAAGGTTGTCTTCCCACTAGTATGCAAGAAACTTGAGGGTCAGGGTCTGTCTTATCAGTCTTTGAATTCCCCCAGCACTTTATTCAGTGCTTTGCTACAGTAGGTATTTCATAAATGTTTAATGAAATAAATTAATCTAACTGGTTCTTTTCAATGTCAATAAAGTAAGGAAATTCTCAGTACGAAGTAAAAAGCCACACAGAGTTTGATGAAAGCACAGAGAGTTTGGTATTCAGAATGTTAGCCGAGGCAGTAAGGCCAATTTAGAATGCCCAGTTTTCCTATCAGTGGTGGTTAAGAACATGGGCTTTTTGGTAAATCTGGATATAAAATCTTGTCTCTGTTGCTTCCTAGTTATTCAGATGTGGGCAGATTATATGCCTCTTTAAACTTCAGATCCCTTTAAGCTACGGTAAAGATAACGAAAAGATCATATTTAAAGTACTAAGCACGTGTCTGATATATAGGAAGCTGACGTATTAGGTTTTCTTTTGCTGTGTCACAAATTACCACAAACTTACCAGTTTAAAATTTATTACTTTATAGTTTTCATGGGTCAGCAGTCCAGGACATTTTAACTGGGCCCTCTGTTTATGATTTCAAAAAGGCTAAAATCAAGATGTAAGCCAACTATGCCCTCATCTAGAGATGAGACTAGGGAGAGATCTGTTTCCAAGCTTTCTCAATTTGTTGGTCCAATTTTGATACTAACTGTTGGCTAGAATCACTCTCAGCAACTAGAAGCCACTGGCAGGTCCTTGTCACATGGCCCTCTCCACAGGCCTGCGCACTCTACAAATCTCTTAATCCTCTCAGTTTCTTCCTTCAGAAAAGGCTCTCAGTCACTTTGAGTACTCATGTGATTAGATCAGGCCCGCCTAGGGTAATCTCCCTTTTAATGAACTCATAGTCAACTGATCACCAACTCAGACTTGGGAGTGATAGTTCATCATATTCATAGGTCTGGCTCACATGCAGGAGGAGGGGATTATACAAGGGTGAGGGTCATGGGGGGGTGGGAATCTTAGGGGCCATCTTAGCATTCTGCATAACACAAGATGTAATTTCAGATTCCCTCTGAACAAGCATTTAAGTTTTGGGAAACAGTAAAGAGAGAGAGAATCACATTTCATTTCACCATTCCACATTCAGTGAGTTTGTGCACTGTAGTAAGTATGAGAAACTTGTGGTTGATGTTCTCTCGCTGCATGCCTCTGTTACTAATAAGCATCTTGCCATTCTGAGTATGATTACACTACTTATGTATACAAATTAATTATATAGCATGGCCCTTAATTATTTAATCAGGGGGTAAATGGAAGAAACAACATTTTTTTAAGATTGGAAGATAAACTGGTAGATCTCCCACAAAGCACTTTCCTAAGAAGTTTTTAAAGGTAATTTTGATTATATACTATTTGTACTTAATACCGTTTCTATAAAACAACAACAACAACAAAACTCTACTGTATTTTTCTTATTATCATCTTGGACCCCTTAAGATACCAGATGAGACAAAAATGATTGAAAGGGTGTAGAGTTAGGAAGGTATGGGTCCTCTTTGATATCCCTCCTGTATCAAGTGGTTTAAATGGAAAATTTGTTGTAGTTTTCAGTTGTGTGAATTATATTCAGCGTTGTAGAAAGTACAAAGAAATACGAAGTTACCTTTATTGTCAACAAATTTTCAATGTTGCTGCAAAGGTAAGACATAAATATGAAGAACTAAGTCACAGTGGAAGGCAGTATATAATTATAAGCCGATGAACAGTGATTATTAAATGATAGAGTCATAATTATAGGCTGGAGATGTTGAGGTTAGCTAAGGGGAGTAGGGGACCACAGCTAAACCTATAGAGATGGGAAGGATGTCACCAGATGAGGAGAATAGAAGAGGACATTTCAGGAGGGTGGAGTGGCATGAACAGAAATGCAGATGCACATACAGTGAAAGATATTCATGGAGTGGCAGTCTGGCTGGAGTCCAGAGCTCAACTAAATGAATAGGAAGAGATAGAGTTGAAAATGTAGTTCTTCTTTGGAACTTCAAGTGGGAATCCAAAGACTTTAGACTTAACTAAATAGGCAATGGCAGTCCATTGAACCTTTTTCAGCAGTGGAATGTTGCACAGAATAAATATCAAATAAGCATTGGTAGAAAGAATGAATGAATACATAATAATATTTTAAGAAGAGTAATAGTTTGGGGAAGGTTGAATTGGAGGAAATAGGATGTTGGTCTGGTCTGTATTATGTTAAGGATCTGAGACATGGCCTGTGCAGTCATAGGATCTGAGTTAGGTCATATCCTAGCAATGAGATTTCAAAGGGAGGGATAGATGGGAAGGAAGAATTAATAGGGTTTGAGGACTAATTTAATATGGAGGGGAGGAAGAGAGAGAGGAACTGAAAATGACTCTGGATTTCTAACCTGGATAATTAAAAAAAAAATGATGGTAGCACTTTACAGTTTTCCTACATGTAAAATGAAGAAAATAAACAGTATTCACCTCATAGTAAGCACATTTCTATTATTATTGTTATATACCTAAAATATCTAACACATTGCTTGAGTGATTGTTGGTTTCCAATAAATAGTTGTTATTGTAATATTGATGTCATCATTAATATTCTTTAATTCACAATCCCTGAATCCAAAAAGCTCTGAAAATTTTTTAAAAATTTTTTGATAATACGTTTGGTAACCTGACCTGAAGTCTTTTTTTTTTTAAGCAATAGTCTTTCTTTAATTCCCCTGTGCAAATGGAAGCCCCTGAGCTGGTCCCCACCCCTGCAACCCACAACCTGGGGCCCCCCCAGATGCAAGGCCCCACCTCAACTTGGTGGGAAGAAGAGAGGAGCACCCCCTCCCCAGGTTGGCCGACCTGAAGTCTTTTGATAGCAAAACCTTACCTGAACTGACTGAGAAGTTATTTCTATCTTTATTTACCGTGTAAATAATGGTACTTTTGCTCCCTAAATATTAACGATACTCCTGGGAGTGTTAAAAAAAAAACAACATGTAGTATATGTAACATGTTACTCTTCTAACATTTGAAAATACCTAATTTCAAGTTCCATTTAGCTCGGGGGTGTTAGATACAGGATAGTGAACCTGTATTACTGTTGACGGGAAATGAAAAACAGAGCTACTTTGAGGGGACAAATAATTGATTTAGATATGTTGGGTTTGAGGTGGTTTTTCCCATCCAAGTGAAACTATTTTTCAGGCAATTGGAGGTAAATGATTGAAATTTCAGGCAAATGAGTGAGAGCAATATAGAAGTGAATTTTTAAGCCATGAGTAGGATGGGATCTTCTAGAAAGATTTGAGGAGGGAGGAAAAAAGCAATGAGGGATTATGAAACCTGGGGTATGCACACCATGCATGTAATGAAAAGCCCTGGCTAAGCTATCAGAGTGCAGATGCTTAGTCAGGATGGAAGCTGAGTCAGTAGGAATAGTTAGAAATGGAAAAGAGGCAGGATAGCTCCAGAGTTGACAAGGAAAGAACTAATTTTAAGAAGGAGCAGTTGATCCCTAGAGTCACGTGTGACAGAGAGGTCAGGGGAAAGGAGCACAATAACAACAGATTAGAGTTGGTAATTTTGAGGGTTCAAAGGTGGTGAGCATGTATGTTGAACTGCTATCAGGGAGGTGAGCACAGAAGCCTCAAGGATTTAAGTGGGGAATGGCAGTAGCCTAACTGGATCTTATTACTTCTTTTTTATTCTTAATTATACTCATTCTTGCATATTCCAGGAACAGAAAATTGAAAGAATCGTAGAATTTCAGAGCTAAATGGGATCATGTATTCTATCCCTCTTGCTTTGCAATTAAGGATGCTGATACGCCCAGAGTAGTTAAGGTTCTGATAATGATGAGTTAGTGGCAGAGCTAATACTAGAACATGAGTACTGAGAGTCCCAATTTAGTGCTATTTCTGCTATGCCTTAGATGTCCAAGCAGGAGACTCAACTAGCGGTGCTATCTGAATGATGCCTGTAGATATCCTTCAGTCCCCTTTAGTACAGAAGCAGGATACTCCTCCACCAACCAGTTCAAGGATAAAAAGGCTATATACAGGCGACATATATCTTGTCTATATGTGTTCATATATACATGTATATATGTGTGGTGGTTTTTATTACAAAGCATTTTTCTTCACATTAATTTGCCTCTCATACGATTGGTATTTTATAGGAAATTGAAAATCTTACACATTCATATATTTTAACTTTCAGTGAGCCCAAAGAACCGTTCCTTTGTATCAGTATCCATGACAGAAGATCAGTCACTCTGTCCATAAACTCTTTTAATAGTTTCATTTTTCTTCGGCTTAATCTTTATAACTTGCAGAATCCCAACAGCTTTGAGAGGAGCACCACAGGATAGTGAGCTTCTTAAAGGCAGAGACTTTATCATACTTATCTTTTATCTGTGGCATCCTAGAACAATGTCTGGAACACAGTATATAGTCAATGAACTTGTTGAATGAAAGAATGGGCAAAGAAATGAGCAAAGGAAGGAATGAGCGAATGTTCAGTAAACCTCATCCAGAAACTGTGGTGAGAAAACATATTTGGTTCAATCTCCTGACCTAGCTTGTGCCTGTTTTTCTGACTCAATTCCAATAGAAATAGCCCTCAGCACATTTGTAAATACAACAGCAGCGTCAATCAAAGCATTAAATCTGAAGTGTCCCTCAGAATTATTGTTAACAGATTTACTTCTTTGGGTGCCAGTAACCCTGAATAAAAATTGGGGAATTGAGGAGATCATGGTGGTGGTGGTGGAATGCATTGATCCTGCTCCTCTAACATTCTGGTTATACATTTCTTTGCTACCCAGTCTCCATTTGGGCTTCTCGTTTCTTTTGAAATGCAGCCTGGAGAGCAAAAGGATATATACCAGGAAGTCCAGCCTTATTTGGAAGATCTCTGTCAAAAATGGCTTATCCATACTTAGCATTTTTCCAAATTTGGTGCACAAATATGCCTTATTTAATGAAATTAAATTAATTAATTAATTAATTTATTTATTTATTTTAAAGATTTATTTATTTGACAGAGACACAGCAAGAGAGGGAACACAAGCAGGGGGAGTGGGAGAGGGAGAAGCAGGCACCCCGCGGAGCAGGGAGCCCGATGCGGGGCTCGATCCCAGGAGCCTGGGATCATGACCTGAGCTGAAGGCAGAAGCTTAACGACTGAGCCACCCAGGCGCCCCCAAATATGCCTTATTTTAAAAAACGTGCCGAGTACTAATCATATATTTCACACTGTACTATAAGAATAGTTTTTTTTCTTCTCTCAGTGTGATGTGTTTTTAACCTATAACATTTAATGTCACAAATTTCTAACACTGAGATTAAAATTCCTCAGAGGCCTGATTCCCAAGTATCTCACGATAAGCCCATTATCACTAAGGAGATGCCTATGCTTTGCCCAAGGACCCACGCATCACATTGGCAGGCTGCCTCCCTGGTGAGTCACCTTGGAACAAAAGCTTGTCAACAATGGAGCACTCATTTTCTCCTTAAAACCTTTTATTTGCTCCCCACTTCTCTCCCCCCACCTAGGTCATCCTGTATTTTAAAGCAATGATCATAAAGTACTTAGCTATTTTGTCAGGATTTCTAGATAAATTAGCTTAAGCAGCTACGTATCTCCCTGGCTTCTCTGCCAGCCTACCCTGAGATCATTTGGGCTTAATTCCTATCTTTAACAAGACCAAGACGACAGTCTTTGCATATCCATGTGCAAAGTATTTACATATTCAGAAATCAACTTGGCAAACCACAGCTAAGAGTATGGGGAATAAACATTGTTTCCATTCTTTCTTTCCCTCGTCAAAGTGAGAATTTGATTCTTGAATATGATAAGAGCTGAAAATTGGCAAAGGGGAGAGGACAACGGTGATGTGACATCTGTCAAAAACTCATATTGGTCAAGGAGGCCTCTCTGCCTACCCTGTGTATCCTTGGACTCTTGTGAGCTTGACAGGTGTTTCCCTTCTTTCCCTTTCCTTCCCCTGACCTGGCTTCCATGGGCCTGACAGAGGCAGAGGCAAACATTCCACAGCTCATACCACCTGATTTAAAATGCACGGTGGGTAGAAATTAAAATTAAAATGAGTTCTTTTTTAAGCAAAAATGTCACCATTCTCTTGCAAAGATGAGAATGTGAGTAATGACTCAAGAGAAAAGATTGGTGTTAGATTATGAGGTTGTGCTTAGTGGGCTTATGATTTATGTATAGGAATACATAATTTTTAAATAAAGAGCAAGATGAGGTTGAAATTGTATTTATTTGGCAAGCTAACATTAGCTTCTTTTACTTTTAAGCCATTGGCATACATTTTGTATGTCATGTACACTTGTCCAATATCATACAGCAAGGACATGGGTGTTCATGCTCAAAACTAGGGCAGGCACTCATCTACTAGACCACTGTAGGAAGTCTCCAAAGAATTCCATGGAATGAGAGCTATTTCTCTATTTCATGATGTATCTAGGCTCTTCATTTTGTTCTTAGAAGTGTGATTTCTGTAGCTATCTGCTCTGTCTCTCCCTCTTTGTCTATTAATGCTACAAAGAGTGGTCTTTACCTCGGGCAAGCGGAAATTGATATAAGGACCACTAGCTTTTAGAAATTCTTTGGAAATATATATTCAGTTCTCCCTATTTCTCTCCCCAGAATGGCATGCTATTTTAGCAATCAAGCTATTTGTATATCACAACTAAGAATTATAAATAACCTAGTCTGTCTTCACTAAGTAATAATCATGAGTATGATTACATAGAATTTTCCTCTGTGAGCTCTTGAACCCCTGGAGGCTGTGCCATCACCATCATCATCATCATGACAGTTACTCTCTAAGATGGCTCTTACGGATCTTTGCCTCCTGGAATTCACACTCTTTTGCACTCTTCAGTGTTGAATAAGGATGACCTGTGCAACCAATAAGATATTGTGGAAATGATTATGTGTAATTTCTGACCGTAGGCCATAAAAAAACACTGCTTCAGCCTTTCTCTCTTGGATCATTTGCTTTGAGGGAAGCCTGGTGTCATGGCATGAGGACATCAAAGCAATCCTCTGGAGAAGACCACATGGCAAGGAAGTGACACCTCCTGCCAGTCGCCCTGTGAATAAACTGTCTTGGAAGTACATCCTCCAGCCCTAGCCAGAACTGCAGCCCAGGCCAACATTCTGTCTACACTTTCATGAGAGACCCTAAGCCACAACCATCCAGTTAAGCTGCTTCCAAACTCCTGACCCATAAGAACTATGAGATGAAAAGGTTTTTTGTTGTTTTAAGCTACTAAGCATTGAAGTAATTTGTTACACAGCAGTAGATAGCTAATGTAATCATCACTGCACTTCTTGAATGCCTTCTGTATACAAGCAAGTATATGATTTCATTCTTGTCCTAATCCTCTGAGTTTGTAGTCATATCCTCATTTTACAAATGGGCAAATAGAGGCCAGAAATGGTTACATCACACATCTAGTGAATAGATGAGCTAGAATTTGAAGACAGACTTTATTTTTAAACGGTGTTCAGTGTTCTGTTCTGAGTAGTATCTTTAGACTATAAGGCTATTGCTGGCAGTGTCTGAACATGACCTGGGGAACTTGGTATCATAGACCACTTTCAGTAATGATATTCCTTTTAAGGCACAAGGTTAGAGTCCCTAAGTACTTTGAATTTCAAGAATTACTCAAAGCTTCCCCGAGTCTTCTAAGATACATGCATGGGTTCTGTAGAGTCACAATCTTTATCTCATGCTAAGTTCTTAATCAACTAGCTAGTCAGCTAGCTGGTTCCCAGTGGAATTAAACACAAGAGAAGGAAGTTTGGATAGTGTAGGGGTTCAGGGATAATGACATTGAGAGAAGGGAGAGATACACAGAAATCATGATTTTAAAATGTGGTAAATAATCTGTCATTTCACAAATTATCCACCAAGTCTGGCCTTCAAAGAAAGGTATACTTCTTCAAAAGTAAGTGACTAGTAGCTTCCCTTGTTTTCCTGGGTTCACTGCTCTAGTATTTTATCTTAAAAATGATTATGCCTAATAGTGGAGGGAAGAACATAAGAAATAAACAAGAATATAAGAAATCCCTGACCTGAACTTTATTCACATCCACTCCCCTTATTATATTACATTTCCTCTCTACCAATCTGAAATAGAGTTAAATGTAGTTAAAGTAATTCTCCCAGTGGAACCCGAGCAAAGTAATGTGAATTATATATTCTGATTGTTTCAAATGTTTACATGAAATTAAGACACAAAGCTTATGTCTGTGAAACAGGTGCAAGCTTGAAATCTAACTGATGAGTGCTTAAAGATGACAGTCTAATTTCCCCAAATATATAAACCACCTCATATGGCCATTTTTGTGCTCAGTACTCCTATTGTCCTTTGTGTTTTAAATTCTTTTGCTGACTTATTTCCTGTGTCAGTTTTCCACAGTCAGCATCCTTTAAAATTGGCTTAGAATTTTGCTACAGAAAATGCTGAAAAATCCCTTGCTGACTGTGTATGGCATATACCCCACATAAAATACACCATATCTCATTTTCTTTTTGAACAGTACTTCTTATAAACATGAAATTACAATGGAGTTGGGGAAACTATCTAGAAATGAACAAATGGCTGACATGGGTGTATGGTAAACTCTTTTCTATGGGTACCAACATTATATAAGACCCTGAATCTAACTCCAGAAATACAAGGACATAAGTATAGAAAAGAGGAGATTGGATATCCATACAAATAGCCAAATGGGAGATGGATTCAGCAGGAAACTTACTGAACCTATGGGGTGTTGTGGCAGCCAATAAAGCTAATGGGCATTAACAGAAGAATGCAATTTAGAATGAGGAAGGTGATAACCATACTCTGCTCAGACATTTGTTGGGATATTGCATTATATTTTGAATATCAAATTGTTAAAGGAATAGAAACAAGTGAAGCTTTATTCAGAGAAGAAAATTTTAAACGTTGGATTATTTCATATCTATGTCATATGAGAAGCATATTCAGATATTTAATGATCTCTGTGGATTCAAGGTTTGTAGTTTTATTTATTTTAATATTTTTTAGGTTTTTTATTTAAATGCCAATTAACATACAGTGTAATATTAGTTTCAAGTTAGAATTTAGTGATTCAAACACTTCCATGCAATACCACAGTGCTCATCACAACAAGTGTACTCGTAATCCCCATGTCCTATTTAACCCATCTCCCTCACCTCCCTTCTGGTAACTATCAGTTTGTTCTTTATAGTTAAGAGTCTGTTTCTTGGTTTGCCTCTCTCTTTTTTCTTTTGCTCATTTGTTTCATTTCTTAAATTCCACATGAGTGAAATCATATGGTATTTTTCTCTCTCTGACTTATTTCGCTTAGCATAATACTCTCTAGCTCCATCCATGTTGTTGCAAATGACAAGATTTCATTCTTTTTTGTGGCTAAATATTCCACTGTGTATATACGTATGTGTGTGTGAGTGTGTGTGTGTGTATAACACATCTTCTTTACCCATTCATCAGTCAGTGGACACCTGGGATCTTTCCATAATGATGCTATAAATATCGGGATGCCTGTATCCCTTTGAATTAGTATTTTTGTATTCTTTGGGTAAATACCTAGTCATGCAATTGCTGGATCATAGGGCAGTTCTGTTTTTAACTTTTTGAGGAACTTCTGTATTGTTTTCCAGAGTGGCTGCCCCAGTGTGCATTCCCACCAACAGTGCAAGACAGTTCCCCTTCCTCCACATCCTTGACAACAACTGTTGTTTCCTTTGTTCTTAATTTTAGCCATTCTGATAGGTGTGAGGTGATATCTCATTGTAGTTTTGATTCGTATTTCCCTGATGATCAGTAATGAGCATCTTTTCATGTGTCCATTTGCCATCTGTATGCCTTCTTTGGAAAAATGTCTATTCATATCTTCTGCCCATTTTTTAATTGTATTATTTGGTTTGGAGGTGTTGGGTTTTATAAGTTCTTTATAGATTTTGGGTACTCTTTATCAGATATGTCATTTGCAAATATCTTCTCCCATTCTGTCAGTTGCCTTTTAGTTTTGCTTATTGTTTCCTTCACTGTGCAAAGCTTCTTATTTTGATGGAGTCCCAATAGTTTATTTTTGGTTTTGTTTCCCTTGCCTCAGACGATGTCTCTAGTAAGAAGTTGCTATGGCTGATGTCAGAGAAGTTACCGCCTGTGTTCTCTTCTAGGATTTTCATGGTTTCCTATCTCACATTTAGATCTTTCATCCATTTTGAATTTATTTCTGTGTATGGTGTAAGAAAGTGGGCCAGTTTCATTCCTTTGCATGTGGCTGTCCAGTTTTCCCAACACCATTTGTTGAAGAGACTTTTTCCCATTGTATATTCTTTCCTGCTTCGTCGAAGATTAATTGACCATATTGTTGTGGGTTTATTTCTGGGTTCCATTGATCTATGTGTCTATATTTGTGCCAGTCCCATACTGTTTTGCTCACTACGGTTTTGTAATATAACTTGAAGTCTGGAATCGTGATGCGTCCAGCTTTGCTTTTCTTTTTCAAGGTTGCTTTGGCTATTCATGGTCTTTTGTGGTTCCATACAAATTTTAGGATTGTTTGTTCTAGCTCTGTGGAAAATGCTGTTGGTATTTTAAGAGGGTTTTCACTAAATGTGTAGACTGCTTTTGGTAGTACAGACATCTTAACAACATTTGTTCTTCCAACCCATGAGCATGGAATATCTTTCCATTTCTGTGTCGTCTTCAATTTCTTTTATCAGTGTTTTACAGCTTTTGGAGTACAGATCTTTTTCGTCTTTGGTTAGGTTTATTCCTAGGTATGTTATTGTTTTTGGTGCAATTAGAAATGGATTGATTCCTTAGTTTCATTTTCTGCTGCTTCATTATTGGTGTATAGAAATGCATCATATTTCTGTACATTGACTTTGTATCCTGTGACTTTACTGAATTTATCAGTTCTAGCAGATTTTTGGTGGAATCTTTTGGGTTTTCTATATATAATATCACGTCATCTGCAAATAATGAAAGTTTTATTTTTTTCTTGCCAATTTGACTGCCTTTTATTTCTTTTTGCCATCTGATTGCTGTGGCTGGGACTTCTAGTACTATGTTAAATGACAGTGGTGAGAGTGGACATCCCTATCTTGTTCCTGACTGTAGAGGAAAAGCTCTCAGTTTTTCCCCATTTGAGATGATATTAGCTGTATGTTTTTCATATATGGCCTTTATGATGTTGAGGTATGTTCCACAAGGTTCAGATTTTTAGTTAATTTTTCAAATTATGGACCAGAACCTATGCATAGAAGAAAATAGGCTGAATCAAAAGAATTAAGGAGATAATTAGCTGCTTCAGGAGGTATGTACTTGTGATTATTGAAGGTGCTCAAATGTAGAAAAGTACTTGAGAGAAAAGTACTTTTTTCCCTTCGCTGTACACAGATGTATCATCTTTTAATATAGAATTGCCTCGTGTACTACTGTTTTGCCCAATCAATGTTCAGGATTTAGATCAATCAGATTAGCAAATCCTCACTGCTTAGGAAGGGGGTTTGCTTAGTGGTGGTCAGAGCAACAAAAGCATGGAGGAGGGCTGGGTTGCTGTTATTTATACCACTACACACACACACACACACACACACACACTCTCTCTCTCTCTCACACGCACTACATTGGTATATTTATCTTCCCTAGGAGAGAACTAGAAAACTATACGGCAATAAATAGTGGGAACTTTAAAGATGCTCATGTCATTTGATCTAATAATTTCACTTCTAGAGTATGAAAGATAAAAATGGATATTGTGAGAAAACTTTATATACAGAAATGTTCATCACAACATTATAATAGTAAAAAAGAAAAAAAGTGGGAGACCCTTTCAATTTAGGAAATATTTACTAAACACCTGCTCTGTTATAGATATTTTATAGGCGCTTGGGATAGATCAGTGAGCAAAATAGTTTCCTGCTCTCAAGGAGTTTATGGTCCAGCAGGTAAAAGTAAATATAAATACAATAAATAAATATTTATATAATACTATTTATATAGTGATAGAAGAGAACAAGTGCTATAGGGCAACATAAAGTAGAGACAATAGTGGGCGTTGGGCTTGGTGACTGCAGAATGACCAGGGTGGGTGTCAGGGAGAAGGCAATGTGACCAAAGACTTGGCGATGGTGGTAGCTATGCAGATATCTGGAGGGAAAGAGCAGTATGTAAACTAATAGGAATGATTCAGTAGAAAGTAAAAATCTGATGAAATAGGATTTCTTTTATTAACATAGGAAATGCTAACAATATAATGTTCAGTGAAACAAGCAGGGTATAAGCTGTATATTCAGTATTACAGTTTTAATTATGCACATGTGTATATACTCATTTATTCCATAAATATTTATTGAGTACCTATTTATTTCATAAACATTTATATAGCACTTATTATCTTCCAGGTGCTATTCAAAGCATTTCCAAATATTAATGTCACTAAATCTTCATAACTTTATTATGAAGTAGGACTATTTCAGGAATGGAAAAGATTCTAATTAATTACCTAAGGCCACATTGTTAGTAAGAGCAGACCACAGTTTTGCTCTGAGTCTGTTTTCTTTTCTTTTTTTTTTTTTAATGTTTTATTTATTTATTCATGAGAGTCAGAGAGAGAGAGAGAGAGGCAGAGGCAGAGGGAGAAGCAGGCTCCCCGCCTAGCAGGGAGCCCGATGCGGGACTCGATCCCAGGACCCCAGGATCATGACCTGAGCCGAAGGCAGACGCTCAACCATCTGAGCCACGCAGGCGCCCTGAGTCTGTTTTCTTAATCTGCATGATTCTGCCTCCTCTTTGCTGGGCACTGTTTGCATGCTGGGGAGGAAGTAAAACATACATATATGCCTAGAAAAAAGTTTTGGAAAATACATACCAGGTGTTAATATTGATTTTTCTGTGTGGGTGGAATTGTAGATAATAGTCATTATTTTGCATACATTTGTGCATTTTTCAAATTTTCTATAATAAAGACATTTAAAGTTATAACTAGAATATTACATATGTTTTAATAGTATGGTGCATTTTACAGTGCTTATAATGCTTATAGGAATAAAAGCATAAACAGTTAAAGCTTTAAGGAAGAGCTGAAACAAGATGTTGGTCTCCCTTATTTTCGTTCAGTTTTTTTTTCCTTTAGCTGTGTTTCTTTTACATTGTATATTCAACATAATATGATAGAAAGATGACTCTCCTGGAAGCTAGCCTCCAGTCCTGCTTCTGACTCTCCTAAGCTCTGCACCTCCAAACAAGTTGCTTCTCCATATGGGCTTCAGTTTACTCTTTTGTAAAACTGGAGAATTGGACTATTTGGTATCTGGTTCCTTTCATTTCTGACTTTCCAGGATTCTATAGCAGCTTTACATTCTTATCTTAACCAAAAGGCCAATTATTCTGAAATAGACCCTGGAATTCCAGTTGATTAGCTTGCAAAATAAGTTAAGTGGTGTGTGAAAAAAACCTTTGAAGTCTGTATTATTAATTCATTTTCTTAATGTAGCCAAGCTATCAAAGTATTGTTTTACAGATCAAAAAAGTAGGCAAATATTAACAAATTCATAACATTTGACTTAATACGTGGAAAAACAATAATAACCAACCTCTTTATTGATTAAATTTGAACTTACTGTCACATGCCTAGCGATACTTGAGGTTTGGATAATTAGAAAATTCTGCAGTATAGACTGACCAGCTTTGGAGTCTGAAGTTTGCCTGGTGAGGAGAGAATCAGAGTAAGAGGTATCAGAAGAATCAAGCTGTCTAATGACATCAGGATAAGATAGCCCGAAACATCTATGTATCTACCTGGAGATTCAAAATCTGTTGCCTATAACCTCCATATGCCACCTCCACACAGCCTTTCCGATGAGACTAGAACTCATGCAAATCTGTTCAAGTGTTGAAGGCTCTCTTTTTTGGCACATTGTCAAAGTTAGGCTCTGTCCAGACTGAGAGACCTGGACCTTTATTTCTCTGCTTCCTGGCGGGACCCAAACTTCTCTCTCTAGAGGATTGGCTTCTTGAGTTACTTTGCATATCTGTATCATCCAGGTTACAGTTGAACAGCCTAAAGCCTTTTTCATTTTACTAATTTCCTGATTTTTGAAAGAGGGTAGCAATTCACTGTTAACCTGCAATTATCAATGACACAATTTGCCCCTTTGGTCCTTCTGGGCTAGGAGAAGCAACTTTTCTTCAAAATCCCAGGCTGAAAATAAATTAAAGTTACCTGTAAAGCCACCAGAGCACCCAGGCACCTCTGCAAAGCTGTTACTAGCAACTTTGCTGTCCAAGAAAAGAAGCACCAAATGTACCCGCAAATCAGCTTCATAAGTCACAAATGGGAGTTATTAACAATGTGCACCATCTGGCAGCTTCCTCTCTTTGACTAATTTGTCTTGCTAACTAGGCTCAGTTATGGTCTATGCTGCTGAGGAAGTGCATGGGCTGTCAACATGTATATATAACAAACTTGAAGACTGTACAACCTTAAAGTCATTACTTTGAAAGTTTTTTTGTTCTTTAAGTTTTCATTGCCCAGCGCTAGATATAGCTTTGCTTTTGGGTATATATCCTCAGTTTTCACATATCCTACGTTGACAGGGAACTTTTATTTTATTTTATTTTTAAGATTTTGTTTTTATTTATTTGACAGAGAGAGACAGCGAGAGAGAGAGCACAAGCAGGGGGAGTGGGAGAAGGAGAAGCAGGCTCCCCGCGGAGCAGGGAGCCCAATGCGGGGCTCGATCCCAGGACCCTGGGATCATGACCTGAGCCGAAGGCAGACGCTTAACGACTGAGCCACCCAGGTGCCACTGACAGGGAACTTTTAGAGAATTTTTCTTTTAAGCAATATGGAGAAATATCTATGGAGCGCTGAAATAATAAACAGTGAAAAGTTACAGAAGCCCCCAAAATCCAACAAAATTATTATATCAGTTATTGTCTGTCTTAGAGTTTCAAGCTCCTCATCTGATATGAATTCTGTAGACTCTCTCAGGTGGTCTATACATCTAACATTATTCTATGGCACTTCTATTCTGAAAATAGCTATCATTAGTCTCCTCTTTCTTTCTGCTCAAGATCCTCTTTATTTTAACTAGGAGAGGGCAAATTATATCATTCCCTGGTATACAGTTGCTGTGGAATTAATTAAATACAGTTTCACTAACTTCCCTATCATAGCTAGACCTTGCACTTTTTATGAGAGATTATCTTACCTACTAACAGATTGTCAGATCCTTTTAAGTTATAAGGGACAGAAACCCGACTCAGACTAGCCTAAGCAAAACAATGGACTTTATTGATTCACCAACTGGTAGAAAAGAAAAGGAAATGGCACCAGGTATAACTAGATCCAGCATTTAAGTGATATTTCCAGGATCTCTTTCTCTCTCCTACTCAGCTGTTTCTCTCTGTGTGTGTTAGTCTCAATCCCTCTATTGCTTCCCAGCTTTCTTTTGCTGGCACCGTCAGGCCCGTAGGATACCAACTAAGCATCTTCAAAGATGGGAGAGCCAACACTTTCCCCCCCAGTGTCCATATTGCAATTGCAGGAAGAGACTCTGCTGGGCCTTGTTAAGTCACTTACCCACCAGTGAACGAATCATGGCGACCAGAATGATATTGTGAATTCATTGTGAATGGAGGCCAGAAGGGGAAGGCTCCCATGACCAATCCTTGGTTATTCTTTTGGCAGGGGATGGGGGACTGGGTTGTATTTGTCAACAGAAAAGCAGGAAGAGATCCTTGCATATTAAGCAGACAAACACAGTAGTTACCATAGTGTACTACAGTGTCTAAGAATAAAGTCATTTTCAGTATTTTTTTTTTAAAGGTTTTTTATTTATTTTTTGACAGAGAGAGACACAGCGAGAGAGGGAACACAAGCAGGGGGAGTGGGAGAGGGAGAAGCAGGCTTCCCGCGGAGTAGGGAGCCCGATGCGGGGCTCAATCCCAGGACCCTGGGACCATGACCCGAGCCGAAGGCAGACGCTTAACGACTGAGCCACCCAGGCGCCCTTCATTTTCAGTATTTTATATATATATATAACTTTTCATTATGGTAGCCAAACATTCTAGATTTTCTGGAACAATCCTGATTTCAGATATTCTATCCCACTGAGTGACCATGTGTCCAAAGTTTTGAACTGGAAAATTACATCATTCTGCTCTAAGACATGCAGTGATTGGCTCTGAGGGCAGAACATTTTTATAGCTTTTATGTGACAATCTACATATTTTTAAAAAAGCTTTAATTATAATGTGCTGGAGTATAAATCCAAGGGGAATGTAATCAACAATAGGTTGTAAAGAATGTAGCAAAATACTTTTATAAAAGAAAACGATAATTTGAGGTTTTGGGTAAGCCTTCAAACTTGCCAGCAAATATCCTTTGCCATATTGAACTTGTGTAACTCTCAACACTGACATTTAAGCTACTGTTTGCTTGGCACTTTTCACAAGCTCATTAATTATGCTTTGAAATTTTACTTTACAAAATATTACTTTTTAATGAGAGAGCTCATTATTTTCCATTGGAAGTGCTTCCTTGCCAAGTGCTACCATTTCGTGGGAGGTGGGCAGACTTTAAGTGGCAGCACAAGGCTCCATTATGCTTTTCTGTTCACATTGGCCCCAATCCACTGTCCTTTCCCCTCTCTGCCCAAATAAACATTTCTCCCCACCAGGCATACATTTTCAAACCTTGGCCCTTGAAGCTGCTATTGGGAGTCTACAAATTAATCTGTTCTGCCTTCGCTAACAGATGCCACACTGGTGCCAGGCACGTAGTCCAAACTGCAGGGATTTGTAACATTAAGAGTAAGTGCAAAAACTACAAGCATTCGAAAGGCACTCATTTTATTTAATTCACCAGACCTTGGCGTTTTGTTGAAAAAGGGAAGTATAAACCCCTTTCTCATTACCCCTCTCAAGTGATTCTCCTTTATTGAAATACGGTGCTCTTTTTCTTTCCTCCCCTCTTTCTTTCTTTTTCTTTCTTTCTTTCTTTCTTTCTTTCTTTCTTTCTTTCTTTCTTTCTTTCTTTCTTTCTTTCTTTTTTTAAAGATTTTATTTATTTATTTGACAGAGAGAGTGAGCACAGGCAGGGGGAGCTGCACGCAGAGGGAGAAGGAGAAGCAGGCTCATGGAGCAGGGAGCCCAATGCGGGGCTCGATCCTAGGACCCCGGGATCACGACCTGAGCTGAAGGCAGCCGCTTAACGACTGAGCCACCCAGGCTATTGAATTATGGTGCTCTTTCTAATTAGGCCCCCAAATAAGCACAAGAAACAGAAAAACTGCGTGAGGCCATAAAAACTAATTATCAAAAAATGCCACCAAAAGCTTCAGGACCCAAGGGGCTTTTCTTAAGGTCACCGCCCACCATACTGCTACAATGTACGCATCAGGAGGACAGAGGAAGAACTAACAGATGAGACTAAGACGTGCAAACTCTGTGCCTTTCCACGCAAGGTGCTCAAGAGGCATTACCAGGTGGCGGTGTGAGAGTGACAACGTGTTTTGGAAAGTGAATTTCAAGTGCGAGAGTACTTTTGCCATCTTAACACCATTAAAGGGAGAAAGTACACAACAGGCTTTTAGGAATCATGAGAGAGTTGGGGCATGCAGTGTTCTGATTTAAAATCCTTTTAACGACTGCCCATTTTTTTTCTTACTCTTTTTCATTCCCGACGCTAGAACAGAAAGCACTCCATGGGGTGCAAGTGACACATCATTTTATGCATCCAAGTGCTTTCTTCGCCTAACCATTTTTTCCAGCAATTTAAATAAATCACAGAGATGGAATTAGATTTTCCTGAAGAGCTAGAGAAAGGCAGTGAGAGGCTGAGTCACAGTTAATTTCTACTGCGCTGATAGGAATCTCACTCCCTCCATTTAGGTGATACTCATGTAGTTTGGAGAGTAATGTGTGTCATCTTATCAGCCTACTATAAAGGCTGCTTAAGCTCCTGGCTAATGAGTATCCGAAATGTTTTTAATGAATGATGGGGGGAGGACTATGAAGGGCCCTCATGTTTATTCATTTCCTCGTTGTAATGCTGGCTGATAGACGGACTAAAAGATTGAGCACTTAAATAATTAACTCATTTAAAATGTGAATTATATGCATGATTTGCCTGACATGCTACTTATGAAGTGGAACCCACACGGAAACCAATCTACACAGTAGTAAAGATAGGGAAGAGAGCAAGTTACTTGAGGTCTGGTTAATCTGGGGAGGAACATTTAGTGAAAGGATGAGACATTAAAGGGAATGAAGAAGCAGAATATCAGATACTCAGTTTTCTTCCTCCAGGATGGGGATTTACAGTCTTTTTAGTGAAGGGCCAGGTAGTAAATATTTAAGGCTCTGCAAGCTACGTGGTCTCTGGTGTATCTCCTCACTCCTCGGGTGCAACACCAAAAGGAGCTGAGAACAGTATGTAGATGACGAGACGTGGCTGCCTTATAGCAAAGTGTAATTTATTGGCATTCAGTCTGAATTTCATATAATGGGAAGTGTCGCAAAATATGATCCTTCTTTTGACTTTTCAATCAGTAAAAATGTAGAAGATATTCTTAACTCACATGCAGGACAAAAACAGCGCCCCTGTGGGTGGCAGTTGACAGTCTCCCTCTGGAAGACTGAATATGGGTTTCTCCACTTAATTATGAAGGGACTGTGTCCGGGGCTTGAGGTAGGACATAGAGTTATAAAATTCTAGAATCTTAGATTGAAGTGGCTTTTAAAGATTGCCCAGTCCATCACCCTCACTTGAATGATCATCCTTAGCATTTCTAGTTCACCATTAAGTATGGTAGAAAATAAAGGGGCACCTAGGTGGCTCAGTCGGTTGAGTGGCTGCCTTTGGCTCGGGTTATGATCCCGGGGTCCTGGGATCGAGCCCCGCATTGGGCTCCCTGCTCAGCGGAGAGCCTGCTTCTCCCTCCCACTCTGCCTGCCGCTCTGCCTACTTGTGGTCTCTCTCTCTGTCAAATAAATAAGTAAAATCTTAAAAAAAAAAAAAAGAACATATATGTAATAGTACAGTACAAAGAGTTGTCAGATCGTCAGTGATTTGGCTTGGTTTAGGATCTGCTTCTTGGCTTTGCAAGTCCAATAACACTTGTCAGTGCTTTTGATTTTCTTAGAGTAGGTGAGGCTGGCTTAGGGTAATTCATTAGGAGTAATTAGCCTTTTAAAGCCCTTTTTCCTTTTGCAATATTATGGAGCCCAAGGATCTCATCTCAGAATAATCTTTTAAAGATTTTATTTATTTTTATTTGCTAGAGAGAGAGAGAGAGAGCGCGTATGCGCACGCGGGAGAGTGAGCGAGAGCACAAGCAGGGGGAGCGGCAGGCAGAGGGAGAGGGAGAAGCAGGCTCCCTGCTGAGCAAGGAGCCTGATGCAGGACTCCATCCTAGGACCCTGGGATCGTGACCTGAGCCAAAGGCAGCCGCTCAACTGACTGAGCCACCCAGGCGTCCCTCAGAATAATGTTTTAAAGGCATAAAATAAAATGCACTTGCCAGTGATTGTTTATAATGAAACAAATTATGTTAAAATAGTTATAAAACTATAAATTATAAATTGTGCTATGGTAATTGGTGCTTGTTTATTAACTCAAATAACAAGATCTAGTGAAAGTAGTGATGAACATAAATGGTATTTTGCAAACAGTATTTTGTGTCACAATGTGATCTAAAAAGTTCTGTGATTTATTTTAGAAATGAAGACTTAGGTCCTATTAAATATCTCATAAAATAGTGAAGTATATAAACAAGAATCCTAACGTATTGATTTTCAATCAGAAATATAAATATGAAGCAGACCACATCTTCATATTGTCTTTACAGTATTGTTCCCTCTATAGGCCAAATGCGTAAGAAGTTAAAGCACAGGGAGTTTGCCTTATGAGCAGAGAAGTGTAGAGCAAAGGTGGTTTCGATTCAAGTAAACTGATTCTTCCATCCCCAAAGTAGAGAGTCATGGAGACGAGAAGGTCCACTTGGCAGCCTCCTCCCCTAGGTAGTACTTGGCTGGATACTGCCAGTATTTCCCATCATGACAGCTTTTTTCTGTTCCCATTTGAAACAACTACTCTGAATGACATAACTCTTTACATAACAGATTTTCCTCTAGTTCATCTACTGTGGCAAGCCTCCTGACCATATCTGGAATCCTTTAGTAAATACCTTACATATACTCCAAACAAGAGCCCTTCCTGTGTTACATTCCAAAAGTGGCCATAAATACACACGCACACACACACACCCCTTCTATCTATAGTATTAGCGTCTATCCCCCATAGCTCCCACACCACTTCTTAGCCTAATGGTGTGGTTTGCTTTGGTCAATGGGACATGAGCAAAATGACATAAGCAGGGTCTTGAAAAGCACTTGCACTTTGGTGTTTGCTCCTCTCTTCTTGAAACCTAGAAAACTCTACATGAGTAAGTCAGGACTCGCTGGCTGGATGATAGAAGACACATGGCTCCTGACAATGAGACTATTCCAGACCATACAGCTCCTTTCCAAACCACACAAGTGAGCCGAAGACATACCAGTTAAATCTGTCCCAAAGCTACAGAATCTCCCAGCTGATGCATGGATTCCGGAGCAATAATAAATGTTGGTCGTTTTAAGCCTCTGTGTTATATGATACCTTGTTCTGCAGCAAAAGCTAACTGCTCACCATGCCATTCCCTTTGCCCTCCTACTGCATCCCTTTCCAGTATGCTGTCCCCAAAGTTTGTGGAGATAGCATTGAAGAAGTGCTCTGAAGGCACCCTGCTGAAGTACAACATTTCTTCCCAACCTTTGCCACCATTCCTCAGTATTACATTCTCTCTCTCACTGAGATCCCAGAGAAGTTGCCTCAAGCACCCCAAATGTAACACAGATATGTGGAAATAACTCACTGGTTTGATTCCAAAATGTACCTCTTCTGTTAGAAGGAAAGCATATGATAGTATACTAAACTCCTCTTTAGGGGCATTTGAATGTAGAAGGATATATCACAGAGAGAAGGCAAGGCTTTGCACAAAGGAATCAACTGCTAGTGATAGAATTTCAAGAATCAGTTGAGGTGTTTATGGGCAAAATAGGTTTCCTAACACACTTTAAAATTAAATAAATGCATTTATTGAACGTATTATATCATGTCCATAGCCAAGACCAAGGCTAGGGTAAAGCCAGCCAATGTTTGTAGGACACAACATTTAAGAAGGCATTTACTCGCAAGGCTCTGCAAGGGTACAGGGTGAATGCTTCCTTAAATGTTGTGCCCCCGGTGCCCTAATCTCAGCCCTGGTCTGCAGCATTCTTCAGGGCATTGTACTTACCAGTATTTGCTCTGACGGTGGCAAGACACTCTGCACAACTGCAACGGCTATTTCTCTCCACTTCACTGTGCTGATACAGACTGAGTTTTGTGCAGGTGCCTTCACGGAGCTCTGTGTTCATGAATGGGCTCCTGACCTACCCTAGGAGGTGATTAGGATAAGTCTCAGGCAAGCATGGTGCCCCATACCCCTTGCCAGTGATTGGTTCCCATGAGTGGATCTAATCTCGGTGAGTGGGACCTGAGGGAATTCTGCTGGGGTGCTTCTGGGAAAAATATGTTCCCTAATCCTCTGTTCCTCACTAACATGGTCTTGTTTGCAAATGATGCCCGGCCCTACTACAACCATTTACAACTATGAGGGATGGATCACTGACATGCGGGAGATGGCAGATTAGAGCGGTGTCAAGCACCTGGATCTTTAATGACAAGGCTGAGCCACAGAATTAACTACAAATGAGTGCCACCTCTGGACTTTTAAAGTATGAGATAAGAGTTTTAAGCCGCTTCTAGTCAAGTTTCTGTTAACTGAAGCTGAAAGTGTATGTGATGCAACTGAATACTATGAATTTGCAGAAAGAGAGTTTTGCTTATGGGGGAGATTGCACTTCCTTAATGCTTTAATTAAACAGCATACAAAATATCTCCTTTCATTTCAAGCATGGTTAAAGAAGCAACAAACAACTTATGAGACCTGAGATCTTATGAACCCATGTAATTTAATTTGTGGAGTGAACTGTATAGCCACAGGTTGGTTATTATTGAACACAGAAAGGATTCTTCAACCTTGGGTTCTAGAGAAGGCATCTCAGGCCACCCGGGTGAGAAACACAGGTACTCATAAGCAGAGTACCTCTGTTTTATAGTATGGGAACAAGATGAGCAACAAAGAAAATTGGTGGAGAAAAAGGAGCCACACTTACATTTAATCGACTGAGATAAACCTCAGCAATGATTTAGAAAAATTGATGGCCACTTAACTATAGAAATAAATCAACAAAAGACATCTCCCTCACGGAGACTTTATTTTCAAGAGAACTTAGAGATACGAGAAGAAGACCATGCTATCGTAACTGCACATGCTGTAAGGTGTGGGTTTCTCTCCACAGCTCTACCCCATCTCTGCACTGGGACTGTGAAGCCAGGGAGGAGTTACTAAGAGGAGGGAAGGGAAACTAGAGCACTGGTGGAAGGAAACTCGAGAAAATATAAAAGCACACAAACAAAAACGATGCACTGTGAAGAAGACATGAGAGAATTTAGAAGAGAAGACAGGAAGGGAAACTGTTCATTGTCTACCTACCACCTGCCACGTTTGTTATCATGCTTCTTCATTTAATTTCCACAACAATCTTGAAAAGAAACGATGTTTACCTCCATCTTACCGATAAGGAAACTAAGTAAGCTTATATGACTTGCCTCTCTGGGTGATAGGGTTGGGATTCAAATTCAGGTCCAGTGTGTCACACTGACACAAAGAAAAAGTCTTTGAATTTATTTTTATTTTTTTAAAGATTTTATTTATTTGAGGGAGGGAGAGAGAGAAGAGAGAGAGAGTAAGTGAGCACAAACGGGGGAGAAGGGGCAGAAGGAGAGGGAGAGGGGAAACAGACTCCCTGCTGAGCAGGGGGCCCTAGGCGGGGCTCCATCCCAGGACTCTGGGATCATGACCTGAGCTGAAGGCAGATGCTTAACTGACTGAGCCACCCAGGTGCCCCAAAAGTCTTTGAATTTAGAAGTGAGCTGCAGAGTCTGTAAAATGGGAGGAGAAAAAAATAAATCTGTCATGAGATATCTGTATCTAGAATCTTTCAAGTTGTGAGTGAACACAAGACCAAATGAGCTGACTGATCTAAGGCGGTGGGAAAGAGAGGTGCCTGGCATGAAGTGAGGGGAGAGGGAAAGGTGGGTTTCTGAGAGGTGCAGATTAGACATGAAGTGGTCTTGAGTAATTCAATTTCATTGGAAGAGATTCTTCTGTGAGGTCGGGAGACAGAAAAACAGAGGAGGCCACAAGATGTACTGGGATTGAGGGTATGGGGGTATGGTCAGCTGCCCTATTTACTCAGTGCCTGGAGCTGTCCCACATGGTCAGTAGAAAGGGAGACACAGGGAGACGGAGAAGTAATTGGCTGGGTTTGGCAGTGGTTCTGTGACGCACCACAGTTTTATCTGCAACATAATCCTATTGGCTTCTCTTTGCTCCTAACTATTGTCCAGCTTTCTATCCAAGGTATAAGGGCCTTCCTAGGAGGAAATATATCCCAAGTGCAAGAGGAATATGCTTCTGCTTGGATTCTCTGCGTTAGTTCTTCCTGGGGCAGGTAGCCAGGAAAAGTTGCTGCAAGTTACCAGAACAGGAGGAAGATGGCCATCAAGAGAAACCCCAGAGCCTCAGTCTCATATAACCTCTCTTTGCCAGACCATTTATTTTGGATGTTTCACAGATACCTTGCTTTCAACATGTCCCAAACTGAACTCATTTTCTTTTCCCTAGCCCTGCTTTTTGTAACCAGAGGTAATAACATCAAGATAGGCATGCTAGAAACCACGGTGTCATTCCCGAACTCTTCCCTCTCCTCCTCTGACACATCCCAGGGTCCTCCACGCTTGTTTCCCTCTTCAGTCATTCTTTCCTCTGTTAACTCCTTTCATACACACTGTCATTGCCCTGCACCAGATCCTCATACCATATCTGGATCCTTCTAGCTGGCCCCACCCTTCTCATCCAGTCCCTTCTCTGTTCAACCTCCCCTCCCCCAACTGCCCAGGGTGAACTTTCTAACACACTCGGCTGCTCTGATTAGCTCCTGGTGAGTTACAGCACCAAGCCCAGGCTCTTTGGCTACTCACTGTGGTACATGAGTCTCTCCCATAACTGGCTTTCAGTACTTCTTAATCCTTGTCCCCCCCTGTGATTTGTTTTGAACTTTATTATTTAGTAATATCTAACAGCTTATGCTTCTCAGAACATACCATCCTGGTGAATGCCTTAGGTCTTTGTTCATGCCTGGATGTCTTTCTCATCTTTTACCACCTTGCTCTTTACTCATCCTCTCCGGTACATTAGCCATCTTCATCTTCAGGAATCCTGAACCAAAGATGAGGTTAATGACTGCCCCTTCCATGCCCCCTTCACTTTTGTGCTACAAATAGAGCCCTCATTCTATCTCTAATTTAACATATAGAAATTTTCTGTCTGTGTGTCTGCCTCCCTCAGAAGATTATAGAATTCTAGATGGCCGGACCTGGGACTTGCTTAGTTTTGTATCTTCAGGTGTCTAAAATAACAGATAGATTAGGCAGATAATAGATGTTTAATAAACCAAATGAAAATTCTCTGACCAAAGTTTGCTGTTTGCCTTCACCATAGACACAGGTCTCACACTCCATAAACATACTCTGAGCTGGAGGGATACCCTTAGGCTGGTGGCCTAGGTAATACTTGTTACACTGTCCAATTAATAATCCTTAACTCCTTACCGTTATAAAAGAAGCAGACAGAAGTGTTCTATTTACAAATACCTTTTTTAAGTTGTGCAAACAAGATTTTGGGGACTAATGCCTGAATCATTACAAAAGGATATGCTACAGTTATTTTTTTGCTAAATTATCATCTGCAAGTTGAACTCAACCATGAACCTTCAGGAGACATCATTTTGAAGTCAATGTATATCTCCTTGTGTCTTTTTCTTTGTTCACCTATAAAAGCTAGTTTAAATCTTACATATTGCAGGCTAAGTGTGGCGTCCGTGGACTAGGCTTGAGGTCTTTAGCAATCTGTGAGAATATTTTTTCTGAACTTTCAGTGGACTAATTTACATCATTTAGGCCTTTTGATAAGGCAGAAGAGCCCTCGGGACTGAGTTTTAAGAGCTTACAAAGTGGATGACTTACAGCCGTCATGCTTTTCTTGATATCAAGGATAGTTGAAAAATTGATGTTTTTCTCTTGCAAAAATAGACTTTTTGCAAACTATGATACTGGAGGAAATGAATTTTATACAGCTTATGCTGCAGGCATAGGTATAAGGTGTTTTTTTTTTCTATTTTATTTGAAGGATTGTCTTTTTGCTGATCTGCATGTACACTTTCGATCGGTTTCATAATAGGAGGTGTGAAATCATAACAAATAACGATTATACACCCAGAGTGGTGAATGCCCTAAGTATGTGTGGACCCAGTAGATGTTGGTTGTTGACAGTGCAATATTTTACCTCCCTCATCACAGTGATTGGAAAAGCACTGGAGATGGAAGACCTCATTTCTAGTCCCGGCTCTATAGCTAATAAGTTTAGTGCCCTTAGAAAAGCCAGCTGTATTCTCTGGGCCTTTGTTTTCTCATCTGTAAAATGTAGAGAATGAACTTAATGGCCTCAAAACTGTCTCTCTAGTTATAAAAATTTATATTTGGTACTAAAATATTAAAATTTTTAATGCTTGGATGATGGATTTGTGATCACATTTACCTTTCTTTTCTACTTTACTGTGGTTTCTGTTTTTCTCAGTGTTTTTTACTGGCTTGTTCTAGAAAACAAAAATAATATATGGAATTACATTGGTTCTAAACAAATTAAATAACATTATTTAAATATCCATCATACATATCATGATAGCAGTACATAAATTATCTCATTTAATGATTACATCTGCACTGAGAGTTAATTATCCCCACTTATGATAAGGAACCTAAGGGATAGAGAGATGAAATAAGTTTCCCGATGCAACTAGTTAAGTTACAGAATCAGGATACTAATAAGCTCTACATACAAATTCCTAGAAGACCATGCTGCTTCTGTTTAAAATATTTTAATATACAAGGAATTGGAGGAGAAAAAGGACTAGTCTAAGGAAGTTAGCTGGACTGTTAGGGACAACGCTAAAATAGGCTGTGATTAAAATGCTTTAGGGCGGGGCGCCTGGGTGGCTCAGATGGTTAAGCGTCTGCCTTCGGCTCGGGTCATGATCCCAGGGTCCTGGGATCGAGTCCCGCATCAGGCTCCCTGCTCAGCGGGGAGCCTGCTTCTCCCTCTGCCTCTGCCTCTCTCTCTCTCCCTCTCTCTGACTCTCATGAATAAATAAATAAATAAAACATTTAAAAAAAAAATTAAAAAAAAATGCTTTAGGGCATTTTCTGTTTCCTAGTGGTTGGATTTTAAAATTTACCAATGTCATAGCTGGCTGAAAGTACATTTGCCATCTGTTGTTAAAATCTCCAATCTTCTGGCTGTCCTTTTCAAATCAAGTAGTGTATGCACGTCTCATCCTTAGTGATGTATGCTGTGCTTTCTATGAGCCACCGATCCGCCATCAATCCAGCTTCTCTACTAGCTGTTACCCAGCATCAGTGACAGATTTCAAGCAAAACTCTGCAGACTTGGCCTACAACCAATTCATGCTGCCTGACTTTAATTGCTTCTTAATCCTTTCATTAATCTCTTGTTGATCCTCTAACATAGTCTGCACAAGAGCTATTCCAAACCTTCGCTCACTTCCGATTCAGGGGCCCATCCTTCCTTTTCACCTTGAAGTGGACAACTTCCCTTCTCTGTCAAGAAGTTAGGGACTATCCTATGGGAGCATTTTTTAAAAAATTGCCTCTTCTTTTCTTTTCACATGTCTTTTTTTCTTTTTTTACAGTCTGAGAGTAAGAAGTGTTTTCCTTTAGAGCTAATGCTTCCACTCGAGTCCCAGGTGTCATGCCTTAATCACCTCTCACTCCAGCATGATTAATCTTTTTTTTTCTTATTTCCACCATGTTGAAATGTACATTCCTTAACCCTACACTCAGCATCACCCAACTTTCATTGAACATCTTTCTTTAATTTCCAAAATTGTTCTATTTATTTATATTCAGTATCCCCAAATGTGCACCATCCATCCCCTCCCCACCTCCTTAAAATCTTTATTTCAAAGCTCCCTAGTCTAGTGAAGCTACTCTCTCAAAGGCTCCCGTGCCGATTTTCCATTTTCTTATGAAATATAATGACTTTTTTTATAGTTCATCTTTCTGACATCTCTTAAGTACTTGACTTGGTTTTCAATTCTCTTCATCATGATTTTTTCCCCTCATTTTTCAAGACCTTTTCATGACTCTTCTGGCTCTGCCACTGTTCTTTCCAGCCTCTCTACATTCTTCTGTTACATGATGTTTTGTTTTACAATGAGTCACTGAAATACTTGACAACAAACTTGTATCTCTTCTAAGTTTTAATCATAAGGTATTTAGGTATTCTATTAGTTTTAGTGGTCTAAAATAATTTTTATTCCTCCCATAATTTTTTTTCTTTTCTTCATGTCTGGAATGATAGAAATAGTACTGCCAGTGCCCCCTTTACCCAAGTTTCTCTTCACCTGAATCCAAGCAATTACCACCTAATTGTATTAGTTTTCTATGCTGCAGAATAAATTACCACACATTTAGCAGCTTACCATAATATACATTTATTATCTTGCATTTTCTCTGGATCAGGATTCTAGGCATGGCTTAGCTGGGTCCTCTGCTGAGGGTCTTATAAGACTACAGTAAAGATCCTGGCTGAGAATGAGGTCTCATCTGAAGTCTCAACTGGGAAATGATCCACTTTTAAGTGCCCACAAGCTGTTGGTAGAATTATTTTCCTTTTTTTTTTTTTTTTTTTTTTTCGTGGGAAGGATGTATATAGCTTTAGAACTAATGGTGTCTTGCTTCTTCAGTGCCATTGTGAGACTAAAATTGATAGGAGATCTATTGCATCTATCTATGTGAAACAAGAAAGTGGTATCCAATCACTCTTACCATGTTTTGTTTTGTTTGGCTAGAGGCAAGTCATAGGTCTTGCCTACACTCAAAGGATATGGATTATACAAGGTAGAACACCAAGGGGCTGTCTTAGAATTTTGCCTACCACGCTGTTCTTTATACAGGACTCAAGCAAGGGAAAGAAGTGCCTTTTGTCCATGCTATTGGAACAATTTTGTAGCCAAATTGGATAAGCATACAAAATGCACAAAAGACACTTTAGTTTACTACTGAGATTCTAGGGAAGGAATCAAATTGGGTTTAGAAAACAGATAAGAAGAAAGAGTAGGAGGTGAAAATGGGTCGAAGGGGAGCTGCCATTTTCCTCGAATGGTCTAATTTAGTGCTTAAAGTACCTGTAATAATGGGCCAGGATTTTTATTTGTGTGTTTGTTTATAATACATCAAATCTATTACATACCAAAATTTTTGTAAAAATAAAAAAGATTTATATTACTGAAAAAATGAAATAAAAAAAGAATAACATACAAAATATGAGCTCAATTTTTTTATCTTAATAAAACAGATATAAAATTACTCCGTTAAATTGCTATATAAGTTTCCAAATGCTTATTTTTAATATCTGTTTTTATCTTAAAGACACATGACAGCTTGAGGACCAGCATTGTCTGAAGTCCATACTTTGAGCAGAACTGATTTAATATACTCCCACAGCATAAATTCTCCCAGGTATGTATTAATTCCCTTTTCTAGATTCAAGGCTAGATCTCTTTTCCGAGATTTTTTGTTTATTTATTCACAAATGAATTATTGAGCACTTATTGTTGGTCAGGTACCATGTCTGCATGCTAGACAACATGCTAGATAAATTGATGGCTTCTCTTTGCACATCTTTTTATTTTTTTATTTTTTTATTTTTAAAGATTTTATTTATTTGACAGAGAGACACAGCGAGAGAGGGAACACAGCAGGGGGAGTGGAAGAGGGAGAAGCAGGCTTCCCACGGAGCAGGGAGCCCGATGTGGGACTCGATCCCAGGACCCTGGGATCATGACCTGAGCCGAAGGCAGATGCTTAACGACTGAGCCACCCAGGTGCCCCTCTCTTTGCACATCTTTACTTTAGGATTCAAATGATCTCAAACACAGGGCGCATGAACTTCAAAGAGTGAACTTACAGTCTTCCTGCTTGCCTGCTATCCCTACTATGTCTTCTCATTTCATGCTTGCCCCTTCCATCCACAAGTTGCAAAAGTCAGAATTTTACTTATCCACTCTCTACTCCCTCATATTTTCTTTCCAAAATATCAAATCTACCTACTTGCATACATCTCCAGTGCTAAACTACATTTGCTCAGGCACCCAGCCTTTCCCATTGGGACCGCTGTAGCTGTTTGCTCAATATTCTCTTTGATATTATTCTTGCTCCTCTCCATTCAACTGCCACAGTACATTCAAGAGGATCTTCCTAAACTCTAAGCCTCATTATGTCATTGCTTTGCTGAAGACCCCTCGGATGTTCCTCATTGCTTACCAATAAACCTGAACATTTATCAAGGTCTAATTTTTTTTTTTTTTTTATGGGCTCATTCCTGATTACTTCTTCTTCTCTTGCCTCACTTATTCTCTGAAGCTTTACTCCAACCACACTGAATTATTTGCAATTCCTAGGATTTACCATGCTCTCTCTTTCCTTGGTTCTTTGTGTTTGCTGAATTTCCTCCCTGACACATCTTTCCACTTGATCCTTTAATTGGGTACTTCTTTTGGCCTCAGCATTGGATTACCTTTTTTCCAGGAAAACTTCTGTACTGCATCCCCAGTCCCTGTCTGTGTCTACCTGTATGGTAGCACTGTCAAATTTGGTTGTAATACAGAAAGGAGATGGCTGGAATATTTCCATCATTAGACTGTGAATACTTGAATTTAGAAATTTTATCACAGTTTCATTGATATTTTGAAATGGATATATGAAAGGATTCTAGAGAATAGGTTGTTACACACATTTTGGAGGCAAGCTCAGCCCATTTAATGGGGCCAAATTGATCTATTCTTCCTCCGTTCTTGCTCTCACCAACCCAGTTTAAGATCTCATCACAGCATACCTGGAGTGTCACTACAGCCTTCTAGTTTCCTGATCTCTACTCACTTTCTTGAAATCCATTTAAATGCCTTTTCTCAGGCTTTAATTCTGTATTCAGAGATAATCAAATAAATATTTGGTTAAATGCATTTAGTTTTTCAACCAAAAATTTTTTTTGAGCACCTATTCTATTCCAGTCACTCTATCAGTGAATAAAATGGAAACAAAACAAAACATAGTCTTGGGAACTTGTGTTTCTTTCATTGCATTTTTGTTGAAATCATTTCATTTATTTTATTTAAATACTGAAATGTATATACAGTTTAAATTATAGAGATGTAGTTGCATACTACAAATAGAGAAAACCATGACTCCTCATGCATTTACAAATGCTATATCCACTACCCTGTATTGGTTCTGTGATCCCATAACAATATATTATTACTGTGCAATAAGCCATCTCCATCTCAGTGGCTCAAAAGAAGTGTTTGTATTATTTCTCATGAATCTATGAGTCAGCTCGACAGTTCTGCTGATCTGGATCAGGCTCAGCCAATCTCAGCTGGGTTAGCTCACACATCGGTGGAAATCTGGCAGATGAGCTAGAGGCTGCCTCATCTAAAATAGCCTTACTCCTGTGTGCTGGTTGCTGGTTGGGGTGATGGAGGTAACCAGGCCAGATATGTCTCACCAGATATGTCTCACTATCTAACCATCTAGCTTGGGCTTGTTCACAGTCTGGTGACAAGGTTCCAGGAGAGAGAATATACAAGATCAAGCCTCTTAGAACCTTAGCTCAGAACTGGCACATGGACTCTTCTGGCACCATCTGTTGGCCAAAGCAAGTTATAAGGCTAGTCCAGGTTCAGGGGGTAGGAAAATGGATTCCGCCTTTTGATGGGAGCAGATGGTCACATTGCAAAGGGCATGAAGAAGGGGTGGGGAATTGAGGACATTTTGGCAATCAACCTACCACAGTTTCCTTCTTTGCAGATTGAGTATCTGATGGAATGCTTATACAGAGGTTTTTGCTTGCCAGTCATTGTACCCAATTATCTTATTTCTGTATATGTTTCATAACTTCCTGTGATACATAAAACTAAAATGTAAACCCCTAAGTTTTTTTGAGCTTCTTGAGGACAAGGAACATTCCTAATTCATCTTCTCATCTTCCGTGGGACATAGCACAGCACATTGCACAGAACAAACTCTCAAAATACTGACTGAATCAATTATTCACTAAATCAATTATATGAATCTGCAATAAAGAGCAGGGGCGTGTCAAAGTGAGATGTCCTTTCACATCTACTTGACTTAAAAGGAATGTGAAAACACTAACTTAAAGTGCTTTCCCAATATTATTTGGTTAGCTGATATGCTTTCCTATTTGATGGGGGAAAGAGCTGAAATCCATTAAATTTGACTCACTAACAGTCATCTGGTGTTTCTAAGAAGAGATAAGGATTGATTTCTTCAGATAGTTAAAATGCTGGCTATAGAACAGCAACAAAACAACCAGGAAGGGAAGCAGAGGGACCAGAGGTCCTGCCGTATGTCACAGTGAAGTTAATGTAGGTAGAGCTAAAGCGTGTGTTCGGGGGAAATAGGAAACTGCGGTAAAAAATATCTATTGGACACTTGCCTTAGTTGAGCCAGGCTGATGAGGTTAATAAAGAGTGAAACAAGTCTTCCAGGGAAAGCATCTAAATTACTCCCAGGAGACCCTAACTATTTGGAGATGAGGTCTAGGTAAAAAGATAAAATACAGGTAAATTGTAAAGGCAAGCTATCTTCATTTATAGAGTTTGAGAGACATGTTACTGCTAGAAAACTCTGATATTAATAACACAGGTTTTTTTTTCATTTTTCCCCAAGGATGTTTTATATAAATATATGCTGAGAGACGATGGGGGAAAGAAAAAGAGGAAAGTTCCTTAGCTTTAAGAATTTGCTTTTTGCATTTGTAAATGTAATTCTATCAACTTTCAAGAGTTGGAAGGAAACGAGGTAGATATATATTTTAAAAAAATCTGACTTTAGGAAAATTGGAAAGAGGAGTAATTTTTATTCAGATTTTTGTTTATTAAAGAATATTCTGTTGTCTTTAGGATAGACTGTATTTTTCAAATGCTATTTACTTTACAAAAGAAGATTGGAATTGCTTGCATTAAATTTGAATTTTAAGACTTTGTTTTAAATGAAACTAACAATCAAGGTATAGTCAAAAAGGAGAATAGAATCTCTGCTAAGGGTCATATAGTATAACTACTACAGAGTAATAATTTAGTCACAATAACCTGTAACATAAATGGAATAAAGTGATGATATTGATGTAAACTGTTACATTAAGAGAAAGTTCATCTTCTTTTTTGACTAACGTGGGCCATCAGGTTTAAGTCTTACAATCCCAAGTTTGTATTTTGCTTAAGCAATCCAGATCTTATTACATTAGGCAAACACTATTTGGGAGAACAGTGGATCATGTAAATACCTTTAACATTATTCATGAATTTTATTTCCACAGTAGGTTGGAAATATGCTACAGATATTCTCTTATGAATGACCTTATTTAACTTCTGATATTGCATTTCTAAATTTTTTCAATTTAAAGAGGCTCTGATTTACCTCCTTGCTACAGATTTAGTGTTCCTTTGTCTCTACATTTTGCTCCAGTTTTTTTCACTGTTTCTCGTCTTTATTTACCTTCCTACTTTTATTTTTCTTCATCCTTACAGGCCTCTTGGCACCAGTTCATATCAACAGTCAGCATTGCAGGTCTAAGTTAATAAGTTTAGCTTTGGACAACACGCAGACTGTGTGTGTGTGTGTGTGTGTGTGTGTGTGTGTGTGTGAATCAGCCTGGAATTTATGAGCACCTCACAGAGATGAGACTACTGTATACTTGTGCTACAAGGCAGCTTTGATAAGCACGGCTGCTCCCATCACATGGTATCTTGTGGGCATATTGTGATCTCAGAAGAATGAAGAATATACAACATCAAAAACTAGACAACTTTTGTACTTCATATATTAGCATATTTCTTAATCTCTATAAATAATTTTTCCACTTTAATAAAAGAATACTGAGTTAAGCTGAGTATCCTTAGGAAATGGGGTCAGGAATTGGGGTAAAGACAAAAAAAAAAAAAAAAGAAATTTATTTTTTTATTGTGAAATTACCCATAATCACATTAACTCATGCCATTTATTCATTCAGTTATTCAATAAATATTTATTGAGCAGGTACTGATAGAGCAGTGAACAAAAATGTTTTGAACTCTTGGAGTTTGTTTTTAGTTGGGAGAGACAGGAAAGAAATAGATAGAAAGTTGACCGGGTGCTAATAAATACTAGGACGTAAAGTAAACCAGGAGAAAGGTACCCAATGACAGGTGTAATTTTAGGTTGATGATGTCAGTTGCATAATCACTGTCAGGTGATTTTTGATCAGAGCCCTACATGAAATAAACAAATGAATAGTGTGAATCTCTGAAGGGAAGAGTGTTTGCTTCAACAATGGTGTGGGCTTGGTGTGTTAAAGACAAGGGGAGGGGACCAGTTTGGCTGCAGAGAAGGAGTGAGGGGAAAGTGGGGGATGAGGTTGGGCAAGTGGGTGTGGGGGTTAGCACAGAGAGTAGTGGGGGTCCAATCATGCTTAGTCCTCTGGGCCAAGGAAAAGGTTCAGGATTTTGCTGAATAACATGTGAAGTCTTGGGAAGATTTTCTGAAGAGAAAAATAAGCTCTACCATGTTTAAAAAAAAATACCACTTCTAAATGTATAGTTCAGTAGTGTTAACTATATTCATATCGTTGTATAACAGATCTCTAGCTGTTTTTCATCTTGCAAAATTGAAACTTTATACCCATTGAACAACAACTCCCCATTTTCTCCTCCCCCCAGCCCTTGGCAACCACTGTTCTTCTATGAGTTTGACTATTTTAGATACCTCATCTAAATGGAATCATCCAGTGTTTGTCATTTTGTGACTGATTGATTTCACTTTGACATGACTTTTATATTTTTGACTTATTATGTTATCTTTATGTTATAACTTTTTTTTTTTAAGATTTTTATTTATTTATTTGACAGAGAGCGAGAGCAGGAGCACAAGCAGGGCGAGTGGGAGAGGGAGAAGCAGGGCGAGTGGGAGAGGGAGAAGCAGGCTTCCTACCAAGCAAGGAGCCCGATGCGGGGCTTGATCCCAGGACTCTGGGATCATGACCTGAGCTGAAGGCAGATGCTCAATGACTGAGCCACCCAGGCGCCTCTATGTTATAACTTCTATGTGGAGAAAATATAGACTAAGAGAAGGGCAAAGGAGGAAGCAGAGGTACAAGTTTTGAAGCCATTGCAGTACTATAGGCAAGAGATGTTGGTACCTTGAACATGGCTGAAAGAGTGGAGGTAGATAGACTCTGGATATATATTTAAGGTAATGCTAGTGAGATTTGCTGATATTTTGGACATGTTATGTGATAGAAAGAGGAAAAGGATATGAGTTATTGTATAGTGAACAGTCTGAATAATTTAATCATCAGTCCCTTATCCATCACTGAGGGTAATCTTTGTAAAATTTCCTTAAATGCTACTTGTCTTCTATAAAAGTGTGCTGATGCCAGATCAGTCTATTTGATGGCTCAGCGTTATGATTTGAACTTCAGTTTTTATATAGGTGTTTTAAATTCAGATGTGGATGGTATAAAACCTAAGGTGTGCATATGTCAGGAGAAAAGATATGGGAAATCTGGTTGGGCTGGGCAGCAGCAAACATTTACAGGTAGAGGACAAGAATGTCTGATTTTGACAGTAAGTTGGCTCCATGCCACCAATATTTTGGAACATTATCTAGATGCTATATTGTAAACTGCCATCCTTATGATAAGGTCTACTCAGTGTTATATGAGTGTGGGATGAACAGGTAGCAACTTGAGACCTAGGGAAACTTAAGACCTAGAGAAAATGGGGGAGGCAGAAAGGGAAGAATCATACTTTCTTTTTCATTTTTAGGTTAATATTAGAGACAAAGGGAAAAAAAGAATGCTATAAACAGATTTTTTAAAAGCCAAATATATAGACTAGCCATTGAGGAATATTTCTAAGTGTTTAAAAGTTATTGGTTATCAGCTTAAACTATGCAATGAAAAACCACTTATGGGCAGCTGGAGATTTTTTTAAAAATCTGGTTATTTGTGGCAGGTCACATTTCTTATGGGACAATAAAAGAGGTGTAATGAAAGGATGCATGGTCTCCTAGGCTGCGCCTCTCTTCCTAACATTGTGTTCTGTATTTCCTTGATTGACAAGAGGAGATGCTGTGCTGTTGGGGAACTGAATGTTGGCCATGTGTACTTTTTTTGACCATTCTTAAAGCATGTCAGGCGGAATTTTGTAATTAGCTGAAAAGCACCCAATTCAGTTTCACTTTGCTGAACCCAATCTGTAGGATTGACAGCATGCCTTTAATAGATTCCTTCAGTAGATAATTAGACCAGTTTAACGCAAGCACTGCATGAATTAACATTTGCACTTGGGTATGAATATTCAGGGCTACGGTGCTTTCTGTGGTGTGAGTTGTTTTGCCAGGATTTGCAGGAGTGCCTATTAGGTGCTTGTAATGTATTGATTAGTACAAAATGGCCAATTAGAGGGTATGGATACATCCCTGGAGTCAGAGATGACTTTTGGTGGTACTTGGGCTTTCTCCTGGTAACTCTAACCCAGACAACAGATTGCCTGCTTTAACTTGTCATGTGCTTCAGTTTTGATGTGAATTTTACATTGCTATGCAGTGTTTCCTGGCCTTTCCTGGAATGATGCCATCTGTTTGTTTCTCCACTCTCTATGAGACTTTTCAACTGTAAGATTAACCCGAAAGATCATATGCTCTAGATGTTATAAATAAATAATTGAATAAATAAATGAAAGAATCGTCGGGCCACTGAAACTTGCTTTTTATAGTGATGAAAATTGCTTTGGCACAGCTTGCTAGTTCCTCAAATATTGGTTCAAAACTTTATTTGCATTTATTTGGGAATTCCAAAGAACTTTATGCTATTTACAAAATCATCTCTGAGAAAATAAAAAGTTCAATGTGCATACCTTTAGGGTAAACCTAGTCAGAGGACTTGGAGGTGGAGGAAGGGATTGGATAGCTGAGACTAGATCAAGTTAATATCTCTGTATGATGATTTAAAAGGGAAATAAGATTTTCAAAACTTCAAAAAAATTTTTCTGAAAACTGAAAGAGGTTGTATAATGTGGTGGTAAACAGAGTGAACTCTGGAGCCAGAATGCCTGGTAGGAATCCAGCTCTACCATTAGTTTACTAGCTGTGTGACCTTGGGTAAATTACCTAAACTTTCAGTTCCCTCACCTATAAATAGTACGGTAACAATAGTACTCACCTATGTGCTTGCTCTTCATATTTGCTCATTAATATACAGATAGCATAGATACTTTGAAATGGTCTTTTCTAAAGTATATAAAACTGCCGGAGTCCAGCTCCAGCCGGGGTGGGTCTCTCGTAGGAAAGGACGGCGTCGGCAAATGAGGAGACACAGACACAGGATCAGGTTGCAAGCATCTCCTCCTGACAGGCTCGGAGGAACTTTATTTATATGTTAGGATATTTTTGTTTTTCCAAATCTTAGATCATTTTCTGGATTATAGCCGTAGCCTTCTTTCATTTTTCCTTTGTAATGATTAACATGACCTTTATTGATTTCTGCTTATTGGCTTTCGCTAAAACTAAAAAACAGTACGCAAAGAGAAAGATGCTAGACAGAGTGTGACCGTCTTGTTATTTTGTTCTATAGAAACTAATTCTTTGTGGAATTAGTTTCATTTTGGTTGCTTAGATAGGCGTAACTAAGATGAGTAGTCACTTTATCATGAAACCCCGGAAATATTCCCACAATTATAAAGATTACCATAAACAAAATGAAAGAGAATAGCAGGAGCCAGCTGTGGAGTCCCCTGTTTTCAGGATCGTCCCCCATACTTGGACCTTGTCAAACAGCATGAGTAGCTTGGCTCGCGCCATAACACATTGAATGTAAACTTTAAAATGTTTCAAATACTTCTTACTTACAAGAGGTGACAACTATTCAGAAAGTGGAGTAAACTTTTCATTGCCTTCCTTTCCTAATCTGCAAGTCCCCAGCCTCCTTCTCTGTTCTTCCTCACCATCCAAGACTTAACATGCATTTTGAAGGTTAATGTCAGGTCTAGATCACAGGTAGTTTTCACAGTCCAGAAAGCAACCAAATGATTTTAAGTATACCCTCTCCATGATTTTCAGTGTTCCAATCCTACATCTCTGTAGTGCTGCAAAGATGCTTATATAAATTGTATATGAACACCAGGTTCTCCCACACAGGTTATTAGGGCATTTGGACATTGATGTGGAAAGAATGTAAAGAAGCTTCTGTTTGCTGTAATTGCAAATGCCCCCCGGGACTGAATTTCAGTAGGAGTAGACCCATGCCGTTGTCAATAAAAGTGAAAGAGAAAATAGAGTCCCTCTGTGGAAAAGTAAGTAGATTCTCTACCCAGCAGAAATGAGGAGGTGTATCACTTCTGGGGTCATTTAGGAATAGCCTGAAGGCCACCTATGCTTTCTTTATGGGTTTTTAAAGTGTTGAGTAATAAAAGTTGCTTAAATTGAGTTGGGGAGAGACCTCAGCTCTCAGAGTTCTAATGAACACTGTATGCCAATGGGAACACAAGTGTCCTTCCTCTTACCAGTTCTTCTAATGGCAGAATGCTCACTTTTGGAAACATTACTTCTGCAGAGACAAGGACATGAGAGCGGGATGAGGCTATGTTCCCAATACGTCTAAGAAAATTGAAGGATGCTTTCAGACCAATTCAAATGACATCAAACCGAGTTTATTTGCAGCTTCATCAGATACTGTGTAATCATAACTTTTTATATTTTTATAGTGTGGACAACAAATACCAATGTCTTGTATCTGGAGGGAACTCATTGATTCTAGTTACCATACTGAACATTGCTGAATCTCAAACTTCTGATTCTTAGGTAAAAATATTGTCATACTATCCAATTATTTGTTTATTTAGGGAGATTTCTTTCCCAGATTGAAACCATTGATTTTATATAGGAAGTGCTTCAGTTGAGATGTGTGCTGTAATAGCACAAGGTGAATGCCATGGAGCATCCCAGAAGTTTTCAGTGAGGGAAGCCAGTACTCCGTATATGTGTGTGGTGGTGGTGGTGGGGGGGGGGGGGCAGGGGGCCCTTTTAGCTTGGTCTCAGATTGAAGATAGCCACCCTGTATGCATCAATGTCAGGATTCTGGAAGATGCCTTTTGTCAAAGTGTGGGAAAAACTGATTTCCCACAGCATAGATAAATAAGAATGAAGATTTGCTTTTCAAATATCAGATTAGAGGAGAATGCCAGCATCACTTCTGCTCCTAAATTTGTCTCTTTAGGCTTATATGTGCAAACAGAAAAAGAAAAAAAAAATTTCTCTCTCCCAAGTGTAAATCAGCTAGGATTTTCCTAGTTTCCTTCCTTTCTGACTTTAGTTTTGCCACTTTGCAAACTGAAATTGTGAAATAAAAAGCAAGATTAGCATGTTATGAATTTCCAGAATTTCCTATAATAATTAGGGTACTGCATATATATGCAATATATTATGGTCTGCAATGTTGGAGAAGTAGGAAAAACATTATTAAAATAAAGAGAAATATGAGATTTCATAATCAGCTGATTTAAAATTTAGGATTTGTAATTGCCTTACTGTTGGGGGCTAGGAAAAACTTACAGAATCTTTGCTGCTCTGCCTACTTCATTAAAATGCCAGGTTAAGGAGTAACTATTTTTGTAGGAAACTTAACTGAAGTTATACATTTTGGCATAAAACTGCACTGAGTACTTTAAGGTGATAATTTTCTTTTAAAAAAGGATGACCTTATGGTTAAATTTCAACATCAAAAAAATCTGAAAGTGTAGTCGACAAAAGGAATTTAAAAAGTTGGAACAAATGAAGTTACCCATTTGTTTCTAACAAAAAATATGTGCATTCTCCTGCTGCTCCAGTTTCATTAACACTAAATGTGAGAACAGATAGTATAATTGACAGCTAAGTCTATTACTTAAGATGTTGCCTTTCATATGGGCGTGTGGGATGTGAGTTATGCATTAGAAGTTGTCACTATTGTTCTTAAGTGCATATTCCCCAGTATCCAGCATTGCTTTCTCGGCTCTCATTTTGGCTTTTTGTTTTTCTCTGACATTTATTTCTCAAGGTGCGTACTCATTAGTAAGTTAAAGTTGTTTTTTAAAAGAAATTCAAGGCAAATGTGTGTAGCTGAAAATATTTTCCCAAAACCTATTTGAAAGATTCTATGTCTGAAACTGAGTTTTACAGAGTATGAATGACCCGAGTTGAAAATTAAGTGAAAATGTTACAAAATAATATACTCACTTCCCGTCGAATTGCTTTATGTGTTTTCCTATAAAACGTGTTTTCCTGTAAATGTTGACGCAGGTATTTCTTTCAGACTTGAGACCAGGAGTGCCTTGCATTATAGGGAACTCAACAAGGTCATGTGTCACCAACATGATAAAGAGTTGGGAATCTGGTGGAAAACATCAAATCTGAATGACAAAAGAACATGATGTCAGACAAATCTGCCTATGTATCAGTGCTGAAACTTACTGTCTAGGTAACCTTGGTCAAGATGCTTAGCCTTCGTGAACCTTAGTTGCTTTATCTGTAACATGGAGATAATAATATATATGTACCTGCTTCCTAGGGCTGTTGTGAAAGACTGAATGGAATGCCTTATGTTGAGCATTTTGCAGAGGGACTGGTCCATTATGGGTAATCAACAAATTGCAGTAAGTTCTTTCCTTCCTCCCAAGGAAAGGAATTTGAACAAGGCTATACTGGTGCTTAAACTGAGTTGGTGAGAGTACTATGCTAACTGGTGTTAGTACTTTTGGTTCTCTAGCTTCCGTTTTCACTAATTAAAATCTAATTATTTTTTTTTGGTTTTTATGGTGAAATAGGAGAACCATTATAAATGGATGGTAGCTTTACTATGTAGTGGGTAGGAATACAAATGGCTTCAACCTTTTACATGATGCTCCTGCAACATAATGTAAGGGCCTTAAAATCTACACCCTTTTCATCTTCCTTATAAGGAATTAATCAGAGAACTGCATGAATGCTTATGTGGCATTATTTATAATGTCAAGGAATTGGAAGCAAACTAAATGTATATTATTGGGGGATTGGCTAAAGATTATTTAAGACATGCCCATAATGGAATATATTAAAGCTATTAAAAATAATGTTGCAGAAACACATTTATATGGAAAGATGATCATTCTACATTATAAGAGAAAGAAATATATAACAAAACTGTATTAGCCAAGTTAAAAGTATTTTCACAGTTTAATTTAAATAAATATGTACATGCCAGTTGATATCTCTAGATGATGGTTGCTTTCTATTTTGTATATTTTATTATTGTCTCTATACTGAAGAACAAGCAAGTATTGCTTATGTTTGCTAATTTAGGAAAATGTCATTGTTTTAAAAATTATTTCATTAATATATAAAATTATGAAGATAGCACATGCTATTTGGAAATTCAAACTGTGCAAAATGCATGAAGTAAGAAATGGGAGTTAATTCCACCACCCCTACGTGTTTAATTTATATGCACTAAAAAACAATACAATTTTTTTTCCATTAATAAAAATAATCAGACCCTTACTAATCCAAATCACCATCATGCGAACAAGAAGTAGGAACAGACCATAGTAGAGTGAGTTCACTGCCTAAATGGTTTGGTTGATGAAGCCAAGATATTCTGAGAACTGCGACTATCATTGTTAACTTTTTCTTTTCTGATAGCACTTACCATTGGAACCTGATTTGAGGCTTTAAATGAATTCAGAATAAAAAAAACCTGTTGCATTAGCAAAGAGCTTTCCTAATATGCAGAACACACATTCCCACCCATTGTGTGAAATTGCACTGACAAGATTCTATTGGAAGCTTGCTGTGCCACGGTTAACTGTAATGTACGCCAGTCTACCTGGACTGAACTGAGAGGGGTTGGGTGGAAAAGGTCTGGGGGAGATTTGGCTAAACACAGCCAGGATTTGGCTAAACACCTATTTAAATATTTGTAATCACAATTTTTTTTTTTTTTAAGATTTTATTTATTTATTTGACAGAGAGAGAGACACAGCGAGAGCAGGAACACAAGCAGGGGGAGTGGGAGAGGGAGAAGCAGGCCTCCCGCTGAGCAGGGAGCCCGATGTGGGACTCGATCCCAGGACCCTGGGATCATGACCTGAGCCGAAGGCAGACGCTTAACGACTGAGCCACCCAGGCGCCCTAAGGTCGCTTTCTCTTACTTGACACACAATCTCCTGAAAGGTGTCTATCACATAATCTTCCTGGAGAGCACATGCATCAAAGCACATGTGGTAGGGAGCAATGTTCATTTTTGTTCTTAGATTGCATTCAGCATAAATGGATCTCAAGGGATTTTAATCATGTCAGAACAGAAAATTACCCTTTTTAGCAGCATTGGGAAGAAAGGCAGCCGTCAGAAAAGTCATCACTAGTTTATCTGGGCAGGATGTTATCACCGTCAGTAAACGGGATTTTGCCACATTGTATCCTATTAATTAAGTTTCCCCCTCTCTGAGCCATCTTTCATTTGAGGAACATGAGATATCTGCAGTCTTCAGAGGAAGCTGCCTACCAGGGCAGTGTCGTGCTAGGGGCCCTCCATGCCTTACGGTGGGTGAGGGTGAGGGCCAGGGCCCCGCTGCAGTCACCAGGCTTGAGATTTGCCCTTCCACCTTGCACAGGGCCCTCCGCCTCTCTGAATCTTAGCTTCCACATCTGTGGAATGTTGAGAATTTATTTGTAGAGACCAGGAACTCCACTAATGTAAGAAAGCTAATTCAACGATATGGTCTATATTCTTAAGACCTGACTGAATCAGAAGGCAGCATGAGGCAGGGAGTATGAGGATCATGAGTATAATTCCTTTGTTCATTATTCTGGGTTGTGGTGAATGGGAAGGACTCAAGTACTTCCAACATCAGTACTACAGACTTTTCTTATCCTCTTTCTATGGAAGCTGTAAAGTAACCAACAATGTAAGACAGCATGCTCTAAGTGTTCCATTGTTTCAACCAGAAAGGCTTCTCATGAAATTTTTTTAAGATTTTATTTATTTATTTATTTTAGAGATAGAGAGAGAGAGAGCATGGGGGGGAGGAGCAGAGGGAGAGGGACAAGCAGACTCCGCACCGTGGGCAGAACCGGATGTGGGGCTTGATCCCAGGACCCTGAGATCATGACCTGAGCTGAAATCAAGAGTTGGTCGCTTAACCGACTGAGCCACCCAGGTGCCGCAAGGCTTCTCATGAATTTTTTGATGCACGTGCGTGGCTTGAGCTTGTAGCAGACATCTCAAGAAAAGAGTTGTTCGGAAAATTAACTGCCCATAATCTCGTAAGTAGTTAGTAACATGCTATCCATTTTCTCATTGCAAAAATGTTATCTGTTGTATAGGTTAAGGTAAAAAATATCAAACATAGGAATGAAAAAAAATCCAGTTACTTATCTAGAAGGCCTCCCTAATATATATTTTCTATAATTAAACATATAACATCTAGATTTTTCGTCAATCTTTACATTTTTATTTTTTCATTTTTTTTAGTCTGAACATTGCTTGTCATCTTTTTTTTTTTAGTATGTTATGTTAATCACCATACATTACATCATTAGTTTTTGATGTAGTGTTGCATGATTCATTGTTTGCGTATAACACCCAGTGCTCCATGCAGTACGTGCTCTCCTTAATATCCATCACCAGGCTAACCCATCCCCCCACCCCCCTCCCCTCTAGAACCCTCAGTTTGTTTCTGAGTCCATAGTCTCTCATGGTTCGTCTCCCCCTCCAATTCCCCCCCCCTTCATTTTTCCCTTCCTACTCTCTTCTTTTTCTTTTTTTCTTTTTTTTTATTTATTTATTTATTTATTTATTTATTTATTTATTTATTTGACAGAGAGAGACACAGCGAGAGAGGGAACACAAGCAGGGGGAGTGGGAGAGGGAGAAGCAGGCTTCCTGCCAAGCCGGGAGCCCGATGTGGGACTCGATCCCGGGACTCCAGGATCATGACCTGAGCCGAAGGCAGTCGCTTAACCAACTGAGCCACCCAGGCGCCCTCTTCTTTTTCTTTTTTTTTTTTTTTTAACATATAATGTATTATTTGTTTCAGAGGTACAGGTCTGTGATTCAACAGTCTTACACAATTCACAGTGCTCACCATAGCACATACCCTCCCCAATGTCTATCACCCAGGAACCCCATGCCTCCCACCCCCCTCCAATCCAGCAACCCTCAGTTTGTTTCCTGAGATTAAGAATTCCTCATATCAGTGAGATCATATGATACCTGTCTTTCTCTGATTGACTTATTTCGCTCAGCATAATACCTTCCAGTTCCATCCATGTTGTTGCAAATGGCAAGATTTCATTCCTTTTGATGGCTGCATAATATTCCATTGTATATAAATACCACATCTTCTTTATCCATTCATCTGTTGATGGACATCTTGGCTTTTTCCATAGTTTGGCTATTGTGGACATTGCTGCTATAAACATCGGGGTGCACATACCCCTTTGGATCCCTACATTTGTATCTTTGGGGTAAATACCCAGTAGTGCAATTGCTGGGTCGTATGGTAGCTCTATTTTCAACTTTTTGAGGAACCTCCATACTGTTTTCCAGAGTGGCTGCACCAGCTTGCATTCCCACCAACAGTGTAGGAGGCTTCCCCTTTCTCCGCATCCCCGCCAACATCTGTTGTTTCCTGATTTGTTAATTTTAGCCATTCTGACTGGTGTGAGGTGGTATCTCGTTGAGGTTTTGATTTGGATTTCCCTGATGCCGAGCGATGTTGAGCACTTTTTCATGTGTCTGTTGGCCATTTGGATGTCTTCTTTGCAGAAATGTCTGTTCATGTCTTCTGCCCATTTCTTGATTGGATTATTTGTTCTTTGGGTGTTGAGTTTGATAAGTTCTTTATAGATTTTGGATACTAGCCCTTTATCTGATATGTCATTTGCAAATATCTTCTCTCGTTCTGTCGGTTGTCTTTTGGTTTTGTTGACTGTTTCCTTTGCTGTGCAAAAGCTTTTTATCTTGATGAAGTCTCAATCATTCATTTTTGCCCTTGCTTCCCTTGCCTTTGGTGATGTTTCTAGGAAGAATTTGCTGCGGCTGAGGTCGAAGAGGTTGCTGCCTGTGTTCTCCCTTAGGATTTTGATGGACTCCTGTCTCACATTTAGGTCTTTCAAACATTTTGAGTCTATTTTTGTCTGTGGTGCAAGGAAATGGTCCAGTTTCATTCTTCTGCATGTGGCTGTCCAACACCATTTGTTGAAGAGACTGTCTTCATTCTTCTGCATGTGGCTGTTCAACACCATTTGTTGAAGAGACTGTCTTTTTTCCATTGGACATTCTTTGCTGCTTTGTCGAAGATTAGTTGACCATAGAGTTGAGGGTCCATTCTGGGCTCTCTATTCTGTTCCATTGATCTATGTGTCTGTTTTTGTGTCAGTACCATACTGTCTTGATGATGACAGCTTTGTAATAGAGCGTGAAGTCCAGAACTGTGATGCCACCAGCTTTGCTTTTCTTTTTCAATATTCCGCTTGCTATTCAGGGTCTTTTCTGGTTCCATACAAATTTTAGGATTATTTGTTCCATTTCTTTGAAAAAAGTGGATGGTATTTTGATAGGGATTGCGTTAAATGTGTAGATTGCTTTAGGTAGCATTGACATCTTCACAATATTTGTTCTTCCAATCCATGAGCATGGAATGTTTTTCCATTTCTTTGTGTCTTCCTCAGTTTCTTTCATGAGTATTTTATAGTTTTCTGAGTACAGATTCTTTGCCTCTTTGGTTAGATTTATTCCTAGGTATCTTATGGTTTTGGGTGCAATTGTAAATAGGATCAACTCCTTAATTTCTCTTTCTTCTGTCTTGTTGTTGGTGTATAGGAATGCCACTGATTTCTGTGCATTGATTTTATATCCTGCCACTTCACTGATTTCCTGTATGAGTTCTAGCAGTTTTGGGGTGGAGTCTTTTGGGTTTTCCACATAAAGTATCATATCATCTGCAAAGAGTGAGAGTTTGACTTCTTCTTTGCCGATTCGGATGCCTTTTATTTCTTTTTGTTGTCTGATTGCTGTGGCTAGGACTTCTAGTACTATGTTGAATAGCAGTGGTGATAGTGGACATCCCTGCCGTGTTCCTGACCTTAGGTGGAAAGCTCTCAGTTTTTCCCCATTGAGAATGAAATTCGCTGTAGGTTTTTCATAGATGGCCTTTATGATATTGAGGTATGTACCCTCTATCCCTATACTCTGAAGAGTTTTAGTCAAGAAATGATGCTGTACTTTGTCAAATGCTTGTTCTGCATCTATTGAGAGGATCATATGGTTCTTGTTCTTTCTTTTATTAATGTATTGTATCACATTGATTGATTTGCGGATGTTGAACCAAACTTGCAGCCCAGGAATAAATCCCACTTTGTAGTGGTGAATAATCCTTTCAATGTACTGTTGGATCCTGTTGGCTAGTACTTTGGTGAGAATTTTTGCGTCCACGTTCATCAGGGATATTGGTCTATAATTCTCCTTTTTGTTGGGGTCTTTGTCTGATTTTGGGATCAAGGTAATGCTGGCCTCATAAAAGGAGTTTGGAAGTTTTCCTTCCATTTCTATTTTTTGGAACAGTTTCAGAAGAATAGGTATTAATTCTTCTTTAAATGTTTGGTAGAATTCCCCTGGGAAGCCATCTGGCCCTGGGCTCCTGTTTGTTGGGAGATTTTTGATTACTGCTTCAATTTCACTAGTGGTGATGGGTCTGCTCAGGTTTTCTATTTCTTCCTGGTTCAATTTTGGTAGTTGATACATCCTTAGGAATGCATCCATTTCTTCCAGATTATCTAATTTTCTGGCATATGGTTGCTCATAATATGTTCTTATAATTGTATTTCTTTGGTGTTGGTTGTGATCTCTCTTTCATTCATGATCTTATTTATTTGGGTCCTTTCTCTTTTCTTTTTGATAAGTCTGGCCAGGGGTTTATCAATCTTATTAATTCTTTCAAAGAACCAGCTCCTAGTTTTGTTGATCTGTTCTACTGTTCTTTTGGTTTCTATTTCATTGATTTCTGCTCTGATCTTTATTATTTCTCTTCTCCTGCTGGGTTTAGGCTTTATTTGCTGTTCTTTCTCCAGCTCCTTTAGGTGTAGGGTTAGGTTGTGTATTTGAGACCTTTCTTGTTTCTTGAGAAAGGCTTGTATTGCTATATACTTTCCTCTCAGGACTGCCTTTGCTGCATCCCAAAGATTTTGAACAGTTGTGTTTTCATTTTCATTTGTTTCCATGAATTTTTTTAATTCTTCTTTAATTTCCTGGTTGACCCATTCATTATTTAGTAGTATGCTCTTTGGCCTCCATGTATTTGAGTTCTTCCCACTTTCCTCTTGTGACTGAGTTCTAGTTTCAAAGCATTGTGTTCCAAAAATACACAAGGAATGATCCCAATCTTTTGGTACCAGTTGAGACCTGATTTGTGACCTAGGATGTGATCTATTCTGGAGACTGTTCCATGGGCACTAGAGAAGAATGTGTATTCTGTTGCTTTGGGATGGAATGTTCTGAATATATCTGTGAAGTCCATTTGGTCCAGTGTGTCATTTAAAGTCTATATTTCCGGGGCGCCTGGGTGGCTCAGTCGTTAAGCGTCTGCCTTCAGCTCAGGTCATGATCCCAGGGGCCTGGGATCGAGCCCCGCATTGGGCTCCCTGCTCTGCGGGAAGCCTGCTTCTCCCTCTCCCACTCCCCCTGCTTGTGTTCCCTCTCTCACTGTGTCTCTCTCTGTCAAAAAATAAATAAAATCTTTAAAAAAAAAAATTAAAAAAAAAATAAAGTCTTTATTTCCTTGTTGATCTTTTGCTTAGATGATCTGTCCATTTCAGCGAGGGGGGTGTTAAAGTCCCCCACTATTATTGTATTGTTGTTGATGTGTTTCTTTGCTTTTGTTATTAATTGGCTTATATAATTGGCTGCTCCCATATTAGGGGCATAGATATTTACAATTGTTAGATCTTCTTGTTGGATAGACCCTTTTAGTATGATATAGTGTCCTTCCTCATCTCTTATTATAGTGTTTGGTTTAAAATCTAATTTGTCTGATATAAGGATTGCCACCCCAGCTTTCTTTTGGTGTCCAGTAGCATGATAAATGGTTTTCCACCCTCTCACTTTCAATCTGGACGTTCTTTGGGTCTAAAATGAGTCTCTTGCAGACAGCATATTGATGGGTCTTGTTTTTTTATCCAATCGGATAACCTGTGTCTTTTGATTGGGGCATTTAGCCCATTTACATTCAGGATAACTATTGAAAGATATGAACTTAGTGCCATTGTATTGCCTGTAAGGTGACTGTTACTGTATATTGTCTGTGTTCCTTTCTGGTCTATGTTACTTTTGGGCTCTCTCTTTGCTTAGAGGACCCCTTTCAATATTTGTTGTAGGGCTGGTTTCGTGTTTGCAAATTCCTTTAGTTTTGTTTGTCCTGGAAGTTTTTTATCTCTCCTTCTATTTTCAATGACAGCCTAGCTGGATATAGTATTCTTGGCCGCTCTAAATATATCATGCCAGTCCTTTCTGGCCTGCCAGGTCTCTGTCGATAGGTCTGTTGGCAATCTAATGTTTCTAACATTGTAGGTTACAGATCTCTTGTCCTGAGCTGCTTTCAGGATTTTCTCTTTGTCTCTGAGACTTGTAAGTTTTACTATTAGATGTCAGGGGGTTGACCTATTTTACTGATTTTGAGGGGGGTTCTCTGTGCCTCCTGGATTTTGATGCCTGTTTCCTTCCCCAAATTAGGGAAGTTCTCTGCTATAATTTGCTCCAATATACCTTCTGCCCCTCTCTCTCTTTCTTCTTCTTCTGGGATTCCAAGTATTCTAATATTGTTTCGTTTTATGGTATCACTTATCTCTCCAGTTCTGCCCTCGTGATCCGGTAGTTGTTTATCTCTCTTTTTCTCAGCTTCTTTATTTTCCATCATTTGGTCTTCTATATCATTGATTCTTCTGCCTCATTTATCTTAGCAGTGAGAGCCTCCATTTTTGATTGCACCTCATTAATAGCCTTTTTGATTTCTACTTGGTTAGATTTTAGTTCTTTTATTTCTCCAGAAAGCGTTTCTCTAGTATCTTCCATGCTTTTTTCAAGCCCAGCTAGTATCTTTAAAATCGTCATTCTGAACTGTAGTTTTGACATCTTACTAATGTCCGTATTGATTAGGTCCCTGGCAGTCAGTACTTCCTCTTGTTCTTTTTTTTGAGGTGATTTTTTCCATCTTGTCATTTTGTCCAGAGGAGAATAGATGAATGAGAGAACAAAATGCTAACAGGGTAACAATGACCCCAGAAAAATATTCACTAAACAAATCAGAAGAGACCTGAAACTGGGCTAAAAGAAAGGGAAAGAAAGAAAAAAGAAAAAAAAAAAGAGCGACGCCTGGGTGGCTCAGTCGTTAAGCGTCTGCCTTCGGCTCGGGTCATGATCACAGGGTCCTGGGATCGAGCCCCGCATCTCTCCCACTCCCCCTGCTTGTGTTCCCTCTCTCACTGTGTCTCTCTCTTTCAAATAAATAAAATAAAATCTTTAAAAAAAAAAAAGAAAAAAAAAGAAAAAGAAACAGATAAAAAAAAGAATATGATCAAATATGATCAGGCTGGTGAATAGATCAGTGCCACACACTAGATTTGGGGTGTATTTTGGTCTGTTAAAAGAAACTGCCTCCCAAAATTTTAAAGAAAGAAAAGCTTATATATATACAAAAATAAGGGTAAATACGATGAAGGGATGGAATATGACTGTAAAGATGAAAATTATAAAACATTTTATAAAAGGAATTGATAAGATAAGAAGTTGGTTGAAAAAAGAAAGAAGAGAAATAAAAAAAAAAGGAGAGAATGTGATCAGGCAGGAGACTAGAACAAAGCCATACACTAGAGATTTAGGGTATATTTTGGTCTGTTAGAAGAAACCGTATCCCAAAATTTTAAAGAGAGAACAACTTATATATATATATATATATACCGAAAATAAGGTTAACTACTATGAAGGGATAGAATATGACTCTAAAAATGAAAAATAAAAAAAGATTTTTAAAACAAGGATTGATAAGATGTAGTTTGAAAAAGGCAAAGAGAAAAATTCAAAAAAAAAGGAAAGAAAAAGAAAAAAAAAGAAAATTAAAAAAATTAACTTTGAAAGACTAAAGAATCATTGGGAAAAAACCCATGAATTCTATGTGCAGTATTCCCCTAGTGCTGGAGTTCTGCCGTTCTCACTGATCGGTAAACCTGGTCTTGGCTGGCTGTTCTCGCTGATCTTCTGGGGGAGGGGCCTGTTGCTGTGGTTCCCAAATGTTTGCCGGAGGCGGAATTGCCCTGCCCTTGCCTGGTCCAGGCTAAGTAATCTGCTCGGGTTTGCTCTCGGGAGCTTTTGTTCCCTGCAAGCTTTCCGTACAGCTTTGGAGGATGAGAGTGAAAATGGCGGCCCCCCAGTCTCCACTCCGGAGGAGCCGAGAACTCGGGGCCCCACTCCTCAGTGAGCCCCCAGAGAAAAGCAATCACTCCTGTTTCCACGGTCTCCGGCCGTACTCCGAGCTCACCCGGCCTGTGACCGAGCATTTCTATCTCTGGCACCCGACTCGGTGTGGAGTCTCCAAACCCAGCAGATCCCTGCGATGTGCTCCCACTCCGCTCCTCCCAGGGGAGGAAGGTGAGTCTCCCCAGATCTGCCGCTTGTTGGGTCCCTGCTGGAAGAGCAGTGGCCTGACTGTGCCGCGGATCACGGTTTATGGCAACCCCGAGCTGAGAGCCCACTCCTCGGCTCCGTCTCTGCAGCTGGCTTCACCACTCCGACACCCGGGAGCTCCTCCACACTCAGGCGCCCCCGGTCTTTCTGTGACCCTGAGGGTCCTGAGACCACACTGTCCCGCGAGGATTCCACCCCCACTTAGCCACTGAAGTGATGTCCCTCAGCGAAGCAGACTTCTAAAAGTTCCGATTTTGTGCTCTGCTCTATCACTTGCCGGTAGCAGCTGATGGAGGCTCCCGCCCCATGCCGTCTATCTTCCCGAATATCACCTTGGATTCACTTCTCCGCACATCCTACCTTCCAGAAAGTGGTCGCTTTTCTGTTCAGAGAGTTGCTGCTATTCTTTTCTTCGATCTCCTGTTGAGTTCATAGGTGTTCAGAATTGTTTGATACCTATCTAGCTGATTTCCTGGGACCAGACGAAATTTAGGTCTCCTACTGCTATGCCATCTTGCTCCTCCCCCCGAATCTTTACATTTTTAATCTGGATGTCTGGAGATGGCATTAGCTGCTACTTGGGAGTGATTTATACTACCAATGCAAGAGCCCAGTTACATGAGAGCCAATTTTTTTTTTTTAATTAGTTAATTTATTTTAGAGAGAGAGAGAGAACAGCAGGACAGGCAGAGGGAAAGAGAATGTAAAGCAGACTTCGTGCTGAGGGTGGAGCCCCACACAGGGCTTGATCTCATGACCCCAAGATCATAACCTGAGCCAAAACTAAAAGTCTGACATTTAACCAACTGTGCCACCCAGGCACCCCAGTGAGAGCCAAATTTTTAAGGAGTAAATAGTTGAATAGTTTAGGATTTCTTTCTTTAGCCCTAGAATGGAAATCTGATAAAAATGATAGTGACTTCTGAGTACTTGAAACGTAACAACAAAACCTAAAATATAATTTAAATGAGATTGTGCAAAACCTCCAGGATGTAGAAGACCAGATATCCTTCCTTCTTAAGCCTCACTCTGTAGGGAGTTGGGAAGGGGTGTCTGTGCAGTTTGCAACAATAGCATTTGAGGTCAGTGTTGCTTTTCCACCTTTTCATTCCAGCAAAAGAATGCAGGATGCTTTTTCAGCCTTGGAATATCTGTAAACCAGTCTGTGAGGAATGAATAAAAGCATAAGAAAGGAAGGAGTAGGGAAGCTAATCAAAGGTTTTTTGAGTTTTTCACAAACACATTTCTCTTTGGAATATAACTGGCTTTTTCTTTTCCCTAGTGGTGATTCAGTTCTGGGATCATCATGTGGTGACTCTGTTCTGTCATTGCCACTTCTGCAGAAAACTTCCACCTTCAAGCACGAGGTACAAAATTACTGCATATTAATTTAGGCTCTCACTTAGGTATGACTTTTAACCTCTCATTTCAGGATGAAAGGCTAGCCTTTTGTTTACTAAAATGACATACACTTTCAGATGGCATCTCTGTATAATTTTGCCTTTCACTTCCTGAGTGAAATTTCCTCTACTAACTAGTTGGAGTAAGAGAACCAAATAAAATATTGTGTTGGCATACTCGGTTTCTGTCAGGCATCATCTCTTACTGAATAATGAAAGATGATGCCTGAGGCATGCTTTCATTTTCATGGTGGTTTGGGGCTTTCGTGGCCATTTATTTTTCTGAACAATTTATGTCCTGATTTTATTTATTTTTAATTTATTTTTTTAAAAAGATTTGATTTATATATTTGAGACAGGGACAGAGAGAAAGAGAGCGTGAGTGGGGGGGAGTGGCAGAGGGAGAGGGAGAAGCAGACTCCACGCTGAGCAGGGAACCTGATGCTGATGCCAGGCTGGATCCCAGGACTCTGGGACTATGACCTGAGCCAAAGGCAGATGCTTCACCATCTGAGCCACCCAGGTGCCCCTATGTCCTGATTTTAGTTCATACTTTCAGTTCCTTTGGTTAAAATCAGATTATTATAAAATTTCCCCTATCCCAACTGGGAAATTCAGGAACGGTGTCCCACCAATGCTGGGATAGGTGCTAATGAGCAGAGAGAAAATAGACTTTTTAATTACTTGATTTTATCACATTTCCCCATAATTAAGACATATTTCAAGCACATAGAGCATTTCAAAAAATGTTATAGAAAATGCAACCCTTTTGTTTTACTTGCTTTAAATAAAAAAAAAAATAACATAAAACTATATAGATAAAGTTGAGACTACCCTGGGTACATTACCGCAGTCTAACTTTCCCTCCCTCTCCTGAGATAAGCCCAAGTTAGTATGGATCATCCCAAATTTTTATACAATAACTAAAACAGCATGTATCTATAAACAATACATAGCACTGTTCTGCATATTTGCTAGATTTAAATAAATACTATTATATTATACATATCATTCAGTAACTTACTTTTTTCATTTAATTCTGGTTTTGAAATCAGTCCATGATGATACATGTGATTCTAGTTCATTCATTTTAACGTTGTATAGTGCTTCATTGAATAAATAGATCACAATTTATCATTTCCTTCTGGTAGACATTTAGGTTAAACAAAGTTGTAATAAACCTTCCATGTACATACTTTTTTGTTTCCATAGGAAAAAGTATCTCTAGGTATAGCTGAATATTTTCATCTTAACTTTATAAGGTATTGCTAAATTATTCTGTAAAGTGGATATGCCAATTTATCTTCCCATCACTGGATAGAAGTTTTGTATTTCTCCACTTCCACACCAAATATTAGGCTTTTGAAATTTTTTACTGAATTGGTGATTGTGAAATGATACCTCATTGAGGTTTTTAGCTTGTGTTTTCTCGATTACTAGTGAGGATATAACCTGTTTTATTTCTGTTCGTCATTTTTGTTCCCTCCTTTGTGAATTTTTATTCATTTCTCTGTCGCTTTTCTATTGAATAATTTGTATTTTTCTCTACATGTGTTCTGGACATGCATGAATTACAAATATCTTCTTGCAGATTGTAGCTTTTTAAAAAAAAATTTGTTTATGATGTTCTGTTAACAGAAGTTTCTATTTTAATGTAATCAGATGTATCAGTCTTTTCATTTGTGGTTGACACTTTTTGTATTTTGCTTAAGAAGAATTTCCATACAATATCATATTTGCCCATTTTTATTTTTTAAAATTTAAAATTAATAAACTTTATTTTTTAGATCAGTTTTAAGGTTCACAGCAAAATTGAGTGGGAAGTACCAGAATTCTCCATATATACCCCTTGTCCTCACCCATGTACAACCTCCCCAACTATTGACATCCTACACTAGAGTGATGCATTTATTTCAATCAATTAACCTATATTAACACATTGTTATCACCCAAAGTCCTTAGTTTACATTAGGGTTCACTCTTTTTCTTTTCATTAGTTTTCACTTGGTGTTGTACATTTTATGGATGACAAATACATAATAACATGTATTCATCAATGTACTATTATACAGAATGGTTTCACTGCCTTAAAAATCCTCTGTGCTCTGCCTATTCTCCCCTCCCTCCACTTTAATCCTGGCAAACAGTGATCTTTTTACTGTCTCAATAGTTTTATCTTTTCCAGAAGGTTACATAGTTAGAATCATTCAGTATGTAGCTTTTTCAGATTGGTTTCTTTCACTTAGTTATATGCATTTAAGTTTTTTCTGTGTCTTTTCATGACTGGATAGATCATTTCTTTTTAGCACTGATTAATATTCCATTGCCTGGATGTACCACAGTTTATCCATTCACTTACTGAAGGACACCTTGGTTGCTTCCAAGTTTTAGCAATGATGAGTAAATATGGATAGAGTTATTTTCATGTGAATACAAGTTTTCAATTCACTTAGGTAAATACTATGGAGTGTGATTGCAGGATTATATAGTAAGAGGATGTTTAGTTTTATCAGAAACCACCAAAATGTCTTCCAAAGTGGCTGTACCATTTTGCATTCCCACCAGCAGTGAATGTTGCTCCATGTCCTCACAACGAGTTGGTATTGTCAGTGTTTGTATTTGACCATTCTAATAGGTGTGTAATGGTATGTTATTGTTGTTTCAATTTGTAATTTTTTTTTTTTTTTTTTTTTTAAAGATTTTATTTATTTATTTGAGAGAGAGAGAATGAGAGACAGAGAGCATGAGAGGGAGGAGGGTCAGAGGGAGAAGCAGACTCCCTGCCGAGCAGGGAGCCCGATGCGGGACTCGATCCCGGGACTCCAGGATCATGACCTGAGCCGAAGGCAGTCGCTTAACCAACTGAGCCACCCAGGCGCCCTCAATTTGTAATTGCCTAGTGACATATGACATTGAATATCTTTTCATACGGTTACTTTCCCTCTGCATATCTTCTTTGATGAGGTGCCTTTTCAGGTCTTTTGACCATTTTTTAACTGGGTTGTTTTCTTATTGTTGAGTTTTAAGTGTTCTTTGTATATTTTGAGTAGCAATCTTTTAGTAAATGTGTCTTTTGCAAATATTTTATAAAATCCCCCCAAAATAATTATAAAATCGCTATTAGAGAGAGAACAATGACTATAGCAAGAGAATGTAAACAATCAAGAACGCTCATGTTGGAGAGAGTTCAGGTAAATCAGTGTTTCCCAAAATGCAGAACATATACCACAAGTATGGTCATTGTAGCCTTCAGATGACTCCAGCCAGTGTCATTGTCTGAACTTAGCCACATGGAAGACTCTGAGTGAGAACCACCCAGTCTAGTCCAATCAACCTCTACAATCATGACACATAATAATAATAGTATTATTGTATCAATGTTCATTTTTTAGGCTTATTGATTTTATTATGGTTATATAAGAAATTAACATTAGGAGAAGTTTGGTGAATGGTATATAAAAGCTCTCTGTGCTATTTTTGCAACTTTAGCAAGCATAAGGTGATTTCATTTTTTTTTTTTTTTTTTTTTTTTTTTTAAGATTTTATTTATTTATTCATGAGAGACAGAGAGAGAGAGAGGCAGAGGGAAAAGCAGGCTCCCAAGGAGCAGAGAGCCCGATGTGGGACTCGATCCCAGGACCCTGGGATCATGACCTGAGCCGAAGGCAGACGCTTAACCATCTGAGCCACCCAGGCGCCCATAAGGTGATTTCATATTAATACCCCTAAAAATGAGACACAATAATAAATGTTGTTTTATGTCAAGATTGGAGTGGTTTATTTCACAGCAAGAGACAACCACAACACAAAGTAAAGTATTGTCACCTGAAGCTCATGGGCATGGAGATGGAGATGGACTTATTTTAAATTTATTTTTAATTTGAAATCATCTTATGCTTACTAAAAGTTGCAAAAAGAGAGAGCTTTTATATACTATTAACCCAGCTTCCCCTAATGTTAGCATCTTGTATAATCACAATAAAATTAATGACAGCAAAAAAAATAAACATTTGTATAATAATATCATTAACTAATCTAGAGACTTTGAATTTTCCCAGTTGGACCACTAGTGCCACTTTTCTAGTCCAAGATTTCATCCAGAGTCCCACTTTGCCTTAAGTTGTTATATTTTGTTAGCCTTCTCAAATGTATTATAATTCTTCTTTGTTTATCTTTTATGACCTTGACATTTTGAAGAGCAGGAACCAGTTATTTTGTAGAATGTCACTTGATTTGGGTTTATCTGATGTTTCCTCATGATTAAATTCAAGTTACGCATTTTTTGGCAAGAATATCACAGAAGCAATGTTGAAATCTCTTCAGTATATTGTATCAGGAGGTATAGTATTAAGACATCGCTTAATTCATGAGATCTTATGCAATTCCAATTTTCATCGCTTGTTTAAGATAGGATCTGCCATGTTTCTTCACTGTAAGGTTATTTTTTTCATTTGTAATTAATAAGTGTCTTGTGAGGAGATATTTTGAAATGATGCAAATATCCTGTTTCTTATCGTATTTTTAGCTACTAATGTTAGCATCCATCTGTGACTCTTGCCTGCAATAACTATTACTGTGGTGTTTGCCTAAGGGTGGTTTTCTATTTCCTTCATTCCATCTACATCTATCAATTAGAATTTGACTGTAATAAAAGCCATCACTTCTCATTTATATATTTATTCAATTATTTGTTTATATCACTATGAACTATAGATTATAACCCAATATATCAGTTATGTCATTGTTGAAATTGACCCAGATTTGGCACCAAAATTCTTCAAGTTGTTCTTTAATGGATTCTCATAATTTTCTAGCATTTCCTTTCCTTTTGGTATCACAAGATATTCCAGAATTGTCTCATATTTTTCCTACATTGGCCCTGGAATCCACTCTTCGTCCAAGAGTTCTGGGTATTTTTCACTGGACAAAAGTATTTAGAAACTAAGATTTGGGAGCTAGATATTCTCATTGCTACTGGACTAGTATTGCTATTTAGGTTTTCTCAGTGGATATACCTGGGCAATATATGTATGTAAACTAACCTATGCATATAGACATACCTGTACTTATTCCTATATCTATTTGTTTTTTATATTAAAAACTGATAAGATACCTTTGATTTTAATCTACCACCATAGATTTCACTCTAGCCTTCTTTCATTACTTGTAACTCATTCTTCTAACAGAAAACTCAATCTCATTTCCACAATACCTTTATATACAAAAATTGACTTTTTAAAAATTTTTAATTTAATTTTTTTTTGTTTTTGTGTTTTTTTTTTTGAGAGAGAGAGAGAGTACATGTGAAGGGGGGGTGAGTAGGGGGAGAGGGAGAATCTTAAGCAGACTCCACACAGTGAGAAATCATGACCTGAGCCAAAATCTAGAGTCGGACACCAAATCGACTGAGCCACCCAGTGCCCCCAAAATTGACTTTCATAGCCCCCCTCTCCCTACTTCTAACTTCAACTACTTTCTTGGCATTTCAGATCTTATAAAGGTAAGTTTGTCAATAGAGAAAAATGGAGACTACCAGTTCTGTAGAGTTATGCAGTTAAATAGTGCACAGGGGTTCAGGGTTGATAAGCAAACACAGACATTTAATTAATGTTTTTAAGTAACTCCATTTTACTAGGCTAATTTCAGATTGGTTTAAGAAAATCAATCATTTAATGGATTTTGTTGAGTGCAATGCTAACACCCTTCATCAGGATTTATAATAAAAATAGCAAACTGAGACTGAATATATCTGGTAATATATGTCAGACATGTCCCAGAAACTGAAAACAAACAAAATTAATATTATGCGTTATTTTAATTTTGTAAAGGATGTTGGAATACTCTTTCTGTGAATGATGCCATACAAAACTAGTTTGCACTGTTCTGGTTATATAGTGACAAGAATAAATGAATATCAATTAGACATTTGTTTTTCAGTTATTTTAAGCTTAAAATGTTAGCTCTATCATTTGAATAATGTATGTACCTATTTTAACTAATAGTCTTATTTTTTTCAGCTACTTAGTTTAGAAATGATAATTTTAGCTTTAAAGCATGTTTTGATTTGCAAATTTGTTACCCAATCTTTCTTAAAAATAGATTTCTAAATATCCATAACTTTAGAAATAAAGTACTTGTATTATGTTCATGAAAGTCCTCATCAGTGAGTTGGATATACTGCATGGTTTGTTTTTTTAAATATAGAAACAACAGTTGCCATGGCAAGTGTGAATTTTAGACTCAATATTCACATGAAGATTGTCTTATGAACTGTCGTCAAACACATAAAGGGTAAATGTTGAACAAATTGTACCAGCTTTTTGCTGACTATCAAAGTATGCACAAGAGAAACTGAGACTTATTAAGGAATTTAAATTTAATTCTGAGGAGTGATTTTCTTATAGTGAGAACTGTTAAACTCTCAGATATTCTCTTGAAGGTGGGGATTTAGAATTTATTCTCTCAAGGTCTGTATAAGCTAATAAATTTATATTTCCAAGATAGTTTAGGTGTTATCTCACCTTAATGTAGAGACACAGACTTAAAAGATTGTCTCCCAAAGGTTGCATTCTAGCCTTAAGATTCCAAGAATGCCATTTGCACGTAGAATTTGCATTGGAATGGGACCAAGGAGGCTTTCTGGTTCTACCTGTCCACAGAGAAGTGACATTTAGAGAAATGATGTGAGAGAGCTCAGGTGTGCATACCTATGCATTAGTAGGTTTGGACCGGAGCTCCCTCTGGTCGGTGGAATAGCAGGAAGAGCTTTTGTGTAGTATGCTACATTCAGTGTTTTTTTTGTGTGTGTGTGTATATTTTATTATTATAACAACACTGTGAAGCAAAGAATATACTATTTCTTTTTTTTCTTTTTCTTTTCAATATATATATTTTTAATATTTTATTTATTTATTTGACAGAGAGCGAGACAGTGAGAGAGGGAACACAAGCAGGGGGAGTGGGAGAGAGAGAAGCAGACTCCCCACTGAGCAGGGAGCCCGATGCTGGGCTTGATCCCAGGACCCTGAGACCATGACCCCAGTCGAAGGCAGATGCTTAACGACTGAGCCACCCAGGGGCCCCAAGAATATACTATTTCTTCGATACCTTCAGGGAAACTGAGGAACAGAGATTTTAGAGTACTTGCCTAAGGTCAAGAAGCAGAGTTAGCTTATTGTGTGATGTGGCCATTGTTCTTTCCATTAACCTGGTGCCTTTTGTTTGCAAATATTTGGAATCAAATGTAAAAACCAGACAGAAACGAAGATTCCATATGTGTGGAGGCAAAGACATACATGTTGGGGGAAAGAGGCCCAAAGTTTCCGTGGCTGACCAGCGCTTCTCTAAGTGTCCTCTGAGAGGTGTTACACTGTATTAGTTAGGGCTTGATTCGGCCTGGTGTAACAGAAAATACCCAGACAAAACAACAGCCTGTATACCAAATCGAAGATATTTCTCTCTCACTTAAAGGAGTTGGAAGTTAGGCACTCTGTGGCTCATGCAGTGCTCCACAATGATCAAGGAGCCAGGTTTTTGCTGTCTTGCAGCTTTCTGGTCTTTAGTGAACATTCTAGCGATTCAACTACTATGGCTGAAACCATCACTGTGCATTCTGGTCAGCCAAAAGGAGGAAGGGAGTGGCACAAAGAAAGACGTGCTCCTTACCTTTCAGGCTATTTGTAGGTTGTCACACGTATCATTTCCACTTACATCTCCTTGGTTAGAACTTAGCTGTGTGGCCAAGACCCACAGCAAGGGGAGCTGGAAATCTAATCTCTTGGCTAAGTAGCAGTGTGCCCAGCTAAGGCTGGATTGGGCTAATGAGGGAGAAGGGATGGATGGATATGAGAATTGGCTGTATTGATGACTGCTACATAGACCCGTTAAAGTGGACTCAGCTTTAAAAAAAAAAATAAATAAATAAAGGAATTTTGTGGTCAAATAAGCCTCAGAAGTGCAAGATTACGTAAGTTAAGCAGATCTCTTTAACACCAGGGGTAAGCAGAGATGCTGATGAACACTGTAACAATCTGAGTTGAGATATAGCATGTAGAGTTCTCATACTTATTTGACCTTAGAACTCTTGACTCATGGAACATCTGATGGGATGAATGGTCCATAGAGTATACTGTGAGGAAATGCTGCTCTTAACTGTTGAATCAACGATGAGTAATTCCTCTCTGTTCACTGCTGCCAAGTACTGACTGAACAAAGCATTGTGCCTCCTCTGATTTACTTAACTTGATTTTATTCTATGTGTAAGTCAGGGATATGGTGAAGCATACACAATAAGCATGACTAGGGAACAATTTGCAAATATAAAGGATTATAGAAATGCCAAGAAATTGGACATTAAAGAGGAAATTTTCAAATTTCTGCCTAAAAAATATGTCAAGCAATTTTCAGATAGTTAATTCAGTGTTCTCTAATACCTCTATTAAGGGAGAGGGTGCTTTTGAATAACACAATAATAATAGCTACCACTTGCTCAACACACAGGCAACCTGGGGTGCAGCGGCTGGACTGTGGACCCCCCCAGACTGTGGACACACCCATGGCTCTGGACCAGGCACACCAAGTACCTGATAATCATGCTGTCTTTGCCTAGTTCATTCACTCTCCCACTTTCTCCCTCCTCTAACTTCCAGCTTCTTCTCCCTTATCCTCACTTTCTGCATATGACCTGTTTTCTACCTCACTGTGTACTTATAAGCACTCAGAGGAACTTCTGCAGACTCCCCTGATCTACTTGCCCAACAGCCTTTGTATCTGTATACTTTATTTTCTTATCTGTTACACAGAAGAACTACACACATCTTATTCTAATGTCAGTCTCTCCCCTTGGGCACTAGATTTCATCCCTTTTGCACGGTCAAGGGCATTATCCCCATAGTTTTTACCTCTATCTCCTATATTACCAGTATTTTTTTCCTTTCTACTAGGCTGTTCCCACAGAAGACCTACCCCCGTTTTTAAAAAAGGGAAACCATATAATTGTCTTTCTCTTATTGGCTAATTTAGCTTAGCATAATACCCTCCAATTCTATCAACATTGATGTAATGGTAAGATTTCATCCTTTTTGATGGCTGAGTAATATTCCATTGTGTGTGTGTGTGTGTGTGTGTGTGTGTGTGTGTGTGTGTGTGTGTGTGTACACACACCACTTCTTCTTTATCCATTCATCTGTTGATGGACATCTGGGCTCTTTCCATAATTTGGCTATTATGGACATTGCTGCCATAATCATTGGAGTGCAGGTGCCCCTTTGGATCACGTTTGTATCCTTTGGGTAAATACCTAGTAGTGCAATTGCTGGGTGTATAGAGTAGCTCTATTTTTAACTCTTTGAGGAACCTCCATACTGTTTTCCAGAGTAGCTGTAATAGCTTGCATTCCCACCAACAGTGTAAGAGGGTTCCCTTTTATCCACATCCTTGCCACCATTTGTCCTGACTTGTTAATTTTAGCCATTCTAACTGGTGTGAGGTGGTATCTCATTGTGGTTTTGATTTATATTTCCCTGATGCCGAGTGATGTTGAGCATTTTTTCACGTGTTGGCCACTTGTATGTCTTCTTTGGAGAAATATCTGCTCATGTCTTCTGCCCATTTCTTGACTGAATTATTTGTTTTTTGGGTGTTGCGTTTGATAAGTTCTTTATAGATCTTGGATACTAGCCCTTTATCTGATATGTGGAATTTAAGAAACAAAACAGAGGATCATAGAGGAAGGGAGGGAAAAATAAAGTAAGACAAAATCAGAGAGGGAGGCAAACTAAAAGAGATTCTTAACTATAAGAAAAAAACTGAGGGTTGCTTGAGGGGAGGTGTGGGGGGGATCGGGAAACTGGGTGATGGGCATTGAAGAGGGCACTTGATGTAATGAGCACTGGGTGTTATATGCAACCAATGAATTACTGAACTCTACATCTGAAACTAACGATACACTATATGTTAACTAATTGAATTTAAATAAAATAAGTAAAAAGAAATAAAAAAGAGAGAAAAAGATTTTCTTTTGATTTCATTTTTCAATGCTTCAATTTGTAATGAACTGCTTGCTGCTTTCAAGTTTTCTCTTTTCTTCGTGTTTAGCCTCTCCAGTCAGGCTTTTGGTTCTACCCTGAAACTGCTCTTGTCTAGGTCCCCAGTGATCGTCATGTTGCTAAAGCCAATGGCCAATTCTCAGGCTTCATCCTTCTTGCTTGGCAGCATTTGGTGAGGTAGATTGCCCTCCCTCATACACTTTCTTCATTTGGCTCCTAGGACATTACTTTCTTCTGGTTTCCTTCCTATACCACTGGGCATTTTTCTGATCGAAAAATGTAGTGCATTAGTCATTCAGCATACCAAAACGGAGTCTCAGTCTAGTCTTTGGGAATACCTAAGAGGTTTCAAAAGCAAAAACAGGGTGACTTAAAGTAGGCTGCTTATGTTCTTGAATTAATTTCATCAGGTATAATGTAGAAGGGTTTGGACTGCATGGTCTTGAAGTTATCTGGCACTGCCCCAATTCTTAGAAAATACTATATGATCTAAAGTTAACCAGATAAAGAGACAAAAAAAACCAGTATTCTATTGTATAATCCATTCTAACCACGTTGGGGCCTTAGGTTAATCTCATAGCTCTTTTGAGCCTTAGTCATCTCATCTGTTACATGGGGAATAATATCTTTCCTGCCCTTCTAAAAAATGGTTATAAATATCAAAACAAATGATATTTTGTAGATGAATCTACTTCAAGAATGCTGTAACACTATGTGATAAGGAGGGGGATGTGTACATTGTCTTAAAAGCACAGCGGAGTATTTTGATATAAAAATTTTACGATGTGACATTCATTCCCTGTGATAGTCTTTTCCATTACAGAAAATGTGAACTTCATTTTCAGTTGCTCAGGCCAACCCAATCTTGGGACGATGCATTTCTTTTCTATTCCTCTTAGAGTCAACCATATTAGAAAATACTTGAATTTCTACCTTCAAAATCTGCCTGACAGTCCAATCACTTCCTACCACATTCCGCCAACTTGTCACCATCTTTCTGATACATACTACCATTGTCTTTCACCAGGATTGTTGCAAGAGCTCCCTGGACTCTGGCTTTTGTACTTAGCCCAGGTAATCTGTTCTCTACACATCCGCCATGGTGGGCTTGCTATAGCATTTAGATATTATGTTACCTCTCACTCAAGACCCTGCATAGGCTTTCAAGTTCACTCAAAATAAAAGACAGTTTACTCATAATGACCTACCAGAGCACACTCCACTCTCCTTACCTCTCTGAATGCATCTCCTGCTGACTTTACACAGTCTTTTTCTTCTGCCTTGAACTCTTATTTCTCAAATTTCTACATGATTAATTCCCTTCCCTCCAAAATTTGTGCTCAGAGGTCATTTTCTCGATACCTTGGCTTCCCTATTTAAAATCGCAGTCCATTCCACCATTGTGACTCTTCTAATCCCCCTCCATAATTTTTATTTTTCTATATCATCATCATCCTCTAACATACCATACCATACACATATTTATTATATTTATTATTTATTGTCTCCCTTTCCCAGCTGAATAATGCAGGGGTTTTTATCTTTTTCTTTTTCCACTAATGTATTCCAGGCACTCAAGAGAGTACCTGGTATGTAGTTGGCATTCGATACTTCTTAAGTGTCACATGATTAAGTTCTGAAGGCATTACTGCTAAGTGGGTATTATATCTGTTTTGTAGCTACATAAATGGATATGTGGAGAAGCCAAATAACTTCTCCAACACCACACAGTGGGGAAACTGCATGGCCTGGATTCAGGCCACAGGTTTTGCATCGTACCACTATCGTGTCTTATTTTGTATGGTGATTCTGATTGCTATGTCCAGAGCCAGAGGATGAGAATGCTTCAAAGGAGGGGCTTGTCAGTGGGCTCAACAGCTTTCCGAAATGCCAGAAAGAAGGAAGATTAAGAAAAAAGGCTATGGTTCTTTGTAACTAGATGATAGTGATCTTTGTAAAAGCTGTTTCAGTAGCATTGGAGCCAAAATCAAAGAGCAGTGGTTGAGAGAGTGAATGGAAAGTAAGTAAAAGGAGAGAGGGAATAAGTACGACTCTTCAAAAATTCTGGGGATGAGAAGGAGAAAGATTGGAGTTGCAGGGAAACAAAAGATTTCTTTTTTTTAGGATGAGTAAGACTTGAGCATATTCATAGGAAGAGGGAAAGGAGGTTAAAGATCGGTAAAAATGTGGGTATAAGTATAGAGGTAAATAGAAGGGACTGCTTTCTAGGAAGAGCCAACTTAGTGGGTAAAGTGACACGTGGACATTCATGGAATTTCCTGGCCAGATTGTTGTGGCTATGCTGTGAGGCATGGGGTCTGTGGTAAAGCAGGTATTAAATCTTCCCTCCACTTCACTTGTCCTTGTCCCTTGAAAGAAACTGGTCCCATTTTCCTGAGAAGTTTTTCCTACAAGTCAGTACTTTTGTCAGTCCTCCTACCTCAGTTCCAAATACCACTGTCTTCTCGCTCTGAAGCAGATGACATTATCTCTGAGGGAAAAGAGTAGCCAGCAGGCACAAGTTCTTTCAACTCATCTCCTCACTTCTGATCTTGCATCATCACTGACCTTTACCTCCTTTCCTCCCATCTCGATGGAAAGGCATCCTGTTTTTCCCCAAGGTTAAAATGTAAGTCTAGAATCATCATCTGTCCTTTTTTTTTTTTTTTTTTTTTAAAGATTTTATTTATTTGACAGAGAGAGACACAGCCAGAGAGGGAACACAAGCAGGGGGAGTGGGAGAGGGAGAAGCAGGCTTCCCGCGGAGCAGAGAGCCCGATGTGGGGCTCGATCCCAGGACCCTGGGATCATGACCTGAGCCGAAGGCAGACGCTTAACGACTGAGCCACCCAGGCGCCCCTCATCATCTGTCCTTAAAGGTATTTTTTATAAATTTTTTTTTCATTCTGAAACTATTCATCAAATTCTTTTTTTCAAAAGATTTTTATTTTTTTAAGTGATCTCCACCCAATAAGGGGCTTGAACTCAAAACCCTGAGATCAAGAGTCTGCTCCACCGACTGAGCCCAGTCAGGCGCCGCATCAAGTTCTTCATCTGTACTGATAAACAAGATCTCCTGTATATAGAATATTCCCTCTAGATATCACTTTTCTGAATTTTCCACCAAAATGTAATGATTTCCTTTATTAAAACAACATGTGTTTAACTGACTATTATTAAACCAACATGTATTTAACTGACCACACTGGACATTGTATTTGGCATTGGAAAAACCTAAGATAAGTATCTTCAGGCATATAGACTGAGGAAGATAGAAACATAAACAGATTTTAATACCATGTATTAAGTATAATAGTGCATATTTTCACAGTAAAATGGACATCTTTTCCCATGGGATGTTCTTCCTATAATTTCTTTTTGAGTGACACAGATTTTCTTTGTTCTCCTAAGCTCATTTGAATTGAGTTTCTGTGGCTTGGAGAAAAAGAATATTGATTAATAGACTCAAGTCATCTAACTCAGTAATTGTCAGAGGAGACTTCCAGGAAAGCTTTGTGGAAGAAGTAATGAGTAAAGTGAGTAATTATTAAATGAATAAGAATCAGGCTCTAGTCAGAGTAAGTAAGGGGCAAAGGTGGGTATGAGGAGGCAGTCAGGGTAGAAGAAATAGCACCAATAGAACTTCTGAGGGGAGACACAGCTTAGTGTGTGTAGGAAAATGTCAGTTGGTTTCTCTGGAGAGGGAAGTACATGGCAGGAAACAGCAGGTGAAAAGACTGGAGAAACGGCCAGGTATCAGAACACAGAGTATCTCAATAGGTCATGTGAGTGACTTTGGACGTTGTCTTTAGGTATGGGGAGCCAAGCAGGGGAGTCAATATGACCAAGTTTGGCTCCTGGTAGGATGGATATAAAGAGGGCAAGTCTTAAAACATATCATCTTCAATCTTGAACCCATTTTCTGATTGCCAACTCCCCCTACACTTCCCATTGCTTCATTTTTTTTTTTTTAAAGTAAGAGAGCATTTGTGGCTCGCTGCCACTTAAAGATGTTGACCTTCCCTGCTTAGCATCTCACATCAGTATTTTAAATCATATTCATGGACATCTTTGTTTTGCAGTTGGGAGAGGAGAACAAAACTCGGGAGGAGAGGAAGGGTTGAACAGCAGAAAAGTGAAACAGGAGAGAGGGCATTTGTGCCCAACAGTTCCTTTGAACTAAGTTTGATCCTCATTTTGAGAGTGAATGACTTAACCACACTGATGGACTCCGGCAGAAGGCGTTTTATTCAAGATGATTGGGATCAGTAGTTGTTTAATGAAAAAGTTTTATAAAATATGGAATAATAATCTTTTTTAAAAAATTAGTTTCAGAGGTAGAATTTAGTGATCCATTAGTTGCATATAACACCCAGTGCTCATCACATCAAGTGCCCTCCTTAATGCCCATTACCCAGTTACCCCATCCCCCCACCTACCTGCCCTCCAGCAACCCTCAGTTTGTTTCCTGGAGTCCAGCATCTCTTATGGTTTGCCTCCCTCTCAATTTTCATCTCATTTTATTTTTGCTTCCCTTTCCCTACGTTCATCTGCTTTGTTTCTTAAATTCCACATATGAGTGAAATCATATGATATTTGTCTTTCTCTGACTGACTTATTTCACTTAGCATAATACACTCTAGTTCCATCCATGTTGTTGCAAATGGCAGGATTTCATGGAATAATAATCTTAACAGAAGTGTATATATCTTTAATTCTATTTTAACCTAAATAAATATAAGTAAAAATGATTTGCCAATCTTGATTTAGGGCCAAAACTAATTAGCTGCACTGATTAGAAATCTTTATCTTGTTTTTCTTTAAACCACAGCCTCAATTTGTCACATTTAAGTTTCTTTAAACTGATGTAAAAATTAAATTAATTATGAAACAATTTAATATAGAATTCTTCTAGATTTTCTCCAGTCTTTTATAGTTGCTTCTTATAGGCCTCATTTGATAGCAATATTTGTAGCAACTTTCCTTTGCAGGGATTGTGTGACACTATAAAAGGGCAACATGAGGAATCTTTATGGTGACAGAAATGTTCTGTATTTTGACTGCTTTAATGTCAATATCCTGGTTGTGTTATTGTCTTATAGTTTTTCCAGATGTTACTATTGGGGGAAATTACTAAGGGGTACATTGGATCTCTCTGTATTATATCTTAAAATTGCATGTGAGGCTATAATAACCTTAAGTTCAATTAAAAAAAAATATTTATTGAGCCGCTGTTATGTGCCAGGCACTATTGTAGATATAGAAGATATTGCAGTAAATGAAACACAAAAATCTCTGCACTTATAGAGTATACATTCTAATGGAGGAGAAATTCTAGTGGGTGAGCCCAAATTTGCCCAGTATTCTGCCTTGGCATGAAACCCAGTGCCATTCTGGAGGATGGAAACATGGAAGTCATAAGGTCATTTAGAAATAGTGTCCTTGAGATGGTCATTGACAAGGCATGTTCTCATGGCAGATGGAGAATTGTTCCAAATTACTTTGCAGGCAGCAGATGTGAGTGAGGGGGAGCCCAATCTAGAGAAAAAGGACATGGGAGGTGCAACATAATGATTCCAGTTGACTTACTGGCTTGTGGGTACATTAAAAAAAATGAAAGCTTTGTGGAGGACGCTGAGGGTCTGCTGCTATCAGATGGAAGGCTATTGAAAAATTAACATTTGGGCTATATTTTCTGCCTTAGTTAAAAGCATCATCTACTTTGTCCCTCAGGCAGAGAAATATTAATGTCTTACTTGTCTCTTCTCCTTCCTAACACTCTAATCTGTCTACCTGGAATCTCCACCTCCTCACTTTCTCTAAACTTCCAGTATAAGTTTGATTGCTTTAACTCCTCAGTATCTATTCAGTAGTTTCATTTGTTAACCAAAATTTCACCACCATCATAATTCATGATTTACACTGTTTTCCAGCTTACCTTTTAAAAATAAGAATCTGATCATGTCACACTTCTGCCTAGGGTTAGCCCCAGGTCCAAAATCTATAGACTGGCTTACAAAATGCCTCAGTACCTCACCCTATCAGATATTTCAGAACTCTGTTCTAAGCAGTCCCTGCAACATGCCCTGTCCTCATCGCTGACTTCCTTATCATCATCCTTATCGTTCCTTGTATTTACATATACTTTCCCTACCATCTGAGTTCCCACCCTGCCATTCTGCCCAAACTCCAACTCAAGATTTAATATCTGTCCTAACATAACCTCTTTTCTGGAACTTTCCCTAAAATCCTCACATCTCAAAGTCAAGGAAAGGATTCTTTTACCACCATAGCAGTTTCTATATAGCTGTATTATAGCATTTGTCACATTGACTTGCAGTTATCTCTTGCTGAGTCTGTCTCCACTACAAGTCCTGCCACTAAGTAATACAGGAAGGATTGGGAAATCTTTGCAAAAGTAGATTCCTTCCTGTAATTGTTTTGGGAAGGAATTTTTCTCCTTGCTCGTTTCTCTGTTTGTGCTTTTGCATTCTCAATCCTGGAGTGTTTGGATGTTCAGTTTTCTCTTGGAGGCAAAAAAGATCAAACCCAGCAGCACCCCGCCTTCCCCTCGCTCCCCAACCCACTGAGCTCTTTGCCAGTGTCCAGAATATGCCTTTATGTCATCTAGAAATGATTTACTTGAAAAAATAATCACCATTTGTCTTCCTCATTTGTTCCTTCTATTGACCTTGTGCTAAGGACAGCAGCTATTATCCCAACCATGTTCATACTTGAACCTTTGATTCAGGGAGATTTGTATTAATTCAGGTATTACTGTACTATGAACCCTGTCTCAGAGATCATCAGTTTTTTAAAGACTACTCATACAAAGGACACTATGTATTACTGAGCTTGAGATCTCTGTCTGTAAATTTGGTTGTCATCTATATAGTGCCTGAGGTTCTTTAACATCAAAGAAATATATAATGCTCTAATTTATCCACATCCTTACTATATCTACCAAGGAGATGCTATGTTGTCATGCTGATATATTCAAAACATTTCAGAGCCACACAGACCTTTACACTACTCTGCAAAATAATTATTAGAGCTTCTTGCATTTGCCAGTGCTTTTGTAATGATACACGGATAGCAGTGGATATCAAGGTCCAAAGAAGGACAGTTAGAGTGCCCTGAGACATACTCTGTGTTTTTATTAACACCTTAACTCACCCGTCCTACATTTTTTTCTGGTCTCATGCTATATTATTATTACTATGGTCATACACCATTATCACGTACACACACACACACACACAGACACACATACACAGAGTGATGGATTATATATTTCTATTGTTCTCTTGAAGACCCTTAGTATTATGCATGTTATTTCACACTTAAAACATTTAACAACACTAAATTGAAAGCAGAAGAAGCAGGGGAGGGAACAGAAGGTGACAAATGAAGAGGGGGAGGGAGAGTGGGAAGGCAATGTGTAGCAGGAAGAGGCAAGGCATATGGGAAAACAGGGATGTGTCAAATTCATAGAAAATAGCAAGCCAATATCTGATTGATGGCATGCATTTATCGTGTGTCTCACGGTGCTTCAACCTAAGGGGTGCTGTCAATGAGAAAGGTAACTGTGTCACAGTGACAGAGATCCCTATGTCTGCAGTAGCCATTGGTATAAAATTACTGACCTAGAAGTTGTTCTCCAAAGACTGGAGCATAGTGTTGGCTTCCTTTATTTATTTTATTCTTTCCATTCACATTTAAGAGGAAATCCCATCTTTTTGTTGTTGTTGTTCCAGAATCCCTGGAGGGCAGATTTATTCACCTACAGTTTCTAGAAGCCATCTGATTATAATCACCATGGGTAAGTCCAAAATCCCTACACTCACCTAGCAGTAAAAACAGTTCAGAGAGCAAATAGCCCAGCTCACTGAGCTGCTCCCTTCTCTGGCACTCTCCGTGGGCTTTGTGCTTCTTCAATGCCAGACAAGCAGAAGTGCACAGTGGAGGGGCGCCTGGGTGGCTCAGTCGTTAAGCATCTGTTTTTGCTTGGGTCATGGTCCCAGGGTCCTGGGATGGAGCCCCACATCGAGCCCCACAAGGGGCTCCCTGCTCGCTCCCTGCTCTGTGGGAAGCCTGCTTCTCCCTCTCCCACTCCCCCTGCTTGTGTTCCCTCTCTCACTGTGTCTCTCTCTGTCAAATAAATAAATAAAATCTTTAAAAAAAAGGAGGGGGCACCTGGTGGCTCAGTCGGTTAAGCGTCTGCCTTAGGCTCAGGTCATGATCCCAGGGTCCTGGGATCGAGTCCCCATATCGGGCTCCCTACTCAGCGGGGAGCCCTCTGCCTGCCACTCTCTCTGCCTGCCTCTCCCTCTGCCTGCCACTCCCCCTGCTTGTGCTCTCACTCTGTCAAATAAATAAATAAATAAAATCTTTTAAAAACAAACAAACAAAAAAAGGTGCACAGTGGAAAGAAGGGCTTTGAAGTGGCACAGACCTGAATTGCAATTCTAGCTCTGAAATAATATGACCTTGGGAAAATTACCTAACTTTTTCAAGTCTCTATGTCCTCAACAAGATTATTGTAAGGACTAACTGTACCAGCATTAATACCTGGCATACCAAGTCCTATAAATGGAAGTTTCTTTCTTCTTTATATCTACCTTAGCTGTTCACTCTTTGGGAATCTTAACTTGGACAGAAATGACCTCCCTAAGATTCTGACTTCTCGAGACATACGTGCTAACTCTGGAAGTCTCTGCCGGCCACAATCAGCAGGGGTGCTATCTTGGCTAGGAAGCTGTCCCAGTGGATGTGGTGGCTTCATTGATAGGATAACTTCCAGAGTCGCTATCACAAAGAGTTACAGTAGGGCAGGGAGAAAACCAAAGGGTTATTGTTGAAGGAATTGTGTTGATAACCAAACATGCGGGCAAGGGCGTAGCTGGAGGAAAGTCTAAAGCCAACCTGGAGATACAGTGTCAGGACAGAACAGCTAAACTGTTTCATGACCTTATTAATGCCTGGGTTTAGCCGAGTCTAAAACAAGCCAGGAGACTCCTCCTGCATGACAGGTTTACTGGCCTTGGTCACTTTTGCCCTACCTCCTGCCTTACTCTGGCATGATTTCATGTGGATTGCTGATGACTTAACACTAACAGTCTGAAAGATTACACAAAGATTTGCAAATCTCCTTTTGATTCCCTATTCCAGAAAGTAAGCTGAAACCTTGGTCAGAAAATATTTCCTAGATATCTGTACTTTCTGTTATTGTGTGGCTAGTTTCTTTAGGTATCACTAAGGTTTTAGAGCAAAAGATTCTGAATATGATCCCAGGAAGACACATCTGAATTTTGTCTGAAAAATGCAATCATGGGAGAGTAGGCCCTGAAGGATGGACAAAATTTGAGTGAGTCAAGAAAAATGAGCAGGCCATTCTTAGTTGAGAAATGAATAAATTCATGGCAGTGGGGATGATCTTGGCTTAGTCAAAGTTTAAATACCAGGTAGAGAGGTTTCAACTAGAAATGGAGGAGGCAGGAGGAATCTCTGTGAGAAGATGTTAGCACCCACAAACTTTCAAGCCCCTCATACCTGACACAATTAGACAATATGTGGGTTTAAAAAAATTTTTTTAAGATTTAATTAAAAAAAAAGATTTCATTTTTAAGTAATCTCTACACCCAACATGGGACTCCAACTTACAACCCCAAGATCAAGAGTTGCATGCTCTACTGACTGAGCCAGCCAGGGGCCCAGCAATATGCATTTTTGAGCACTAAGCAACTTACTTTATAACTGGCAAGAAATCAGAAAACATTTAAGTGTTCAGATTATTTCCTGTCAATGCTTTAACAGTCACCCCTCATGTGAGAAGCACAAAGACCCTACATGACACTGTGGAAAGTTTCACTGTTAATAACGGGGTCCGTGAGTTCCTGAGAACCCCTGTCAGGTGGTGATACTAAGTCTCAGAGTGCTAAGGTTGGAAAAAGAGGACTTGACAGATTTCTTTCATCTAAGAGTTATTTATTTATTTTTTGTACTTGACACTGCTTTGAAGGTATTGAGGAAGAGCAAAAACAGCACCTTGCAAGGACAGTGAGATATCAATTACTTTTAATTACTCCCCAGCTCTCATCCTTAATTACCTACTATGTTAGCTGGGATTTATTGCAGAGCAATTAGTGATGCTTTGCATTTACATAGTCCCTTTCTCCAAGGAGTTCAATGTACTCATAGTTATGACTTCACTATTAATCTAAAAATTAAAAATGTTAAAAAAAAAATTACAGGGCACCTGGGTGGCTCAGTCGTTAAGCGGCTGCCTTCGGCTCAGGTCATGATCCCAGAGTCCTGGGATCGAGCCCCACATCAGGCTCCCTGCTCAGCTGGAAGCCTACTTCTTCCTCTCTCACTCCCCCTGCTTGTGTTCCTGCTCTCGCTGTCTCTCTCTGTCAAATAAATAAATAAAATCTTCAAAAAAAAAAAAAAAAAAAATTCCACGGATAAGGAAGTTATAAAGGAACTATCTTCCCATTTTTCAGGTGGGACATATCCTAGAGATAGTTCACAGTAATAGCCAAACTTGAGGGACCCCGATAATCACCTTTCCCCTCTATATTTTACATGTTTTGTTTATTATACATGGTTCTTACATTTGCTGATTAAAAAATATTTTCCAAGATATATAAAATGAAAATATCACAAAAGATTAAATAGTAATAATCCTATCAGGAGTGCAATACTTTGTCCACTCCAAGATTCAAATAATGGATCCCAACTTTTTTTTTTTTTTAGTATGAAAATTCTTGCACAGTAGCAAAATATTATGAATATGCCAAAAAGATAGAATTTGCATTTTTAGGTCCGTTGATTAGAAAATATGTAATTAGAAAATTTACTGTGAATTATGCCGGAATATTTTTTATTCCATCCATTATCCTAAAAAAAATCCTGTGAGATAAGTGAGGGTAGCTCTAATTAACATCATTCTGTAAATGCAGAATGTTATTCACTCCAGTCTACATTTGATGAGCTTATACCCTTATTGCTTCAGACCTTGTAACCCCATTGCTTCTCAGAGGTCTGCCTCCCAGTGTTGAGAGCAATTGGTTTAAGTTTTAAAACCATTGTTTTCAGGAACAACTGCTCATATACAGAATAATTATGTTGAACTTAAAACAAAGAACTGAAGAACATCATTCAACATTCAAGAGCTCCTCGGTAGTTGGTGAGCTACCCTGTAGGGTTAAAACTACTTAGACATTAAAACAATGGAATTTACATGCTTCAGAGGGTTTCTTTCCCCTTATCTTGTCTGTTAGAATTAATAAGTTAGAAGCATTCTGCTCAGAATGGAGGCTTGATTGCTTGCCTTTTGCTAAGGATCTGAGACGTGAGGAGACTGCAGTTTGAGATACTTACAGAGTAAGCACCTTTTGGACCCGAAACTGCCTTGCATAGTTTCTGTCTTTATATCTTATTGTTTGTATTTAAACACACTCTACTGCTAATAAACATATACTAGAAATTACAAGGTTTTTATGCCCAGGCTAGAGATCGTAAGGGAAACCAAGTGCTTTTTTTTTTTCCCCCTAATTTTTTCCCACCTATTTGAGTAGTAAATTATGGCACACAAGATCAAGAAGTATTATGATCATCTTCTTCTAGAATTTTGTTTAGTAGTCTTCCCCTCTGGTTGTTGTAGATAATCTTAGAAAACAAGTGAAGTTTGGAAAAAGGCAATGGGATTTTGATTAGAAGGCATTTATTCCTAATTCTTGTTTAGATTTTACCTTATATTGCTTTGAGATTCAATTAGAATTACCCTACACAACAAAACTAAATTTATGTTGCATCTTTCTTTTAAAGGAAAAGAAGAGTTTGGAAGCAACATTTTGTTTATTGGGTAGGATATTGAAAAGGAATTTGCAAATCAGCAATTGCCTCTGAATCAGTTTCTTGATTATATTAATTATCTGTTATGCCTTGGTTCTCCATTTACAGAAGGAGGTTAATTATAGCTACCCTCACTTATCCCATAGGACTTTTTAGGAGAATGGATGGAATAATAAATATACCAGTATGTCTAAAGTGAGATATTAAAAATACAAATTATAACACTATAACACTATTTTAGTATAGGAATTAACTACAGAAAGGATTTTTTTTTTTTAAGTGAGAATATTTACTATAAAAGAAAGATCCTCAGAATTGGGGAGGGAAAGGGTGAGAAAGGATAACAGGGAAGGGAGGGGAGAAGATTATTTCAGCAAGAAAAAGATTTTAAGTTCTCTGCTGTATCATTTCATTGGAGAGAATTCCAGTGTCGGGTATGGGGTTTGAGAATGACAGGGCCCAGTAGATGGAGAGGGGGCCCTAGATCTCTGTGGCCTGTGAAATTCTGAAGGGTAGGGGGTAGAGCTGACACTGCTGGGATCTAAAATGGGTATATTTAGAGCTGAAGTTATTGGCTGACCCCATAAACCAGCTTCAGCTCCATTGTATCTCCTCAATTGTTCAGTGAGATGGTAATTTAACTCTGAGCCCAGAACTGAAAGTTTTAGCCACTGTCCTCTTTTCTCTTTCCTCATCTTCCATATCCAAGAAGTCTTAAGATGCCATCAAAAATTTTTCCCCGTGGGGTGCCTGGGTGGCTCAGTGGGTTGAGAGTCAGACTCTTGGTTTCAGCTCAGGTCATAATCTCCAGGTTGTGAGATCGAACCCCACGTCGGGCTCCATGCTCAGCGAGGAGTCCGCTTGGGATTCTTTCCCTCTCCCTCTGCCCCTCCCCTCCATTTTCTCTCTCTCCCTCTCAAATAAAATAAAATAAATAAATACAATCTTCAAGATTTTTTCCCCCTGCCTTATCACTTCCAGTTCTGTCTGCCTCTTCACTCAGTGCTGCCACTGAAGTCCTGCTGCTCTCATTTTGTATGGGTTCTCCGGGTCTCGGACTGCAACAGACCCAGGACTGGTCTTAAATGATTACTTTCAGGAGGTCAGCGGTCTTCCATGAATCTTTGTTGACTCCTCATCTGCAACTGAATGAAGTTCAGACCCTGTCGTCTACTCTGCTTGAAATTGCCAAAAGCTTACCCAAACTCACCGAATCAGACTGACCTCCCACCAATGCCCTTAATACTCTGTGCTTCCTCCTCACTCAGAGGCTATATTGCAGCTGTTCCTCTCGACTTGGAACTTCTACTCTCCAACATCTTTTCTAATTCAGGCAGTCAAGGTACTCCTCAAATTCCAACACTGGTGTGCTGGAAACTCTATCAAGTGTGTGTATCTCTTCTCAACTCTGTGTCCAGTGACATCATTCCAGTAGTTTGGAATCAGCTGTGGTGGGAATATTTGCACAATAGCAATTGGTGAACAGTAAAAATCAGGATTCCGTACCCCACCAGAACCCGTTTTTAAACCAGTATACCACTGCTACCACCTCTAAATCTTTGTTCACACTGACTTACTTTTTGTATCACTCATTTGTACACTTGTTTATGTACTAAGGTAACTACTTTTATTTTATTTATTTTTATTTTTTTTTAAAGATTTTATTTATTTATTTGACAGAGAGAGAGAGAGCACAAGTAGGCAGAGTGGCAGGCAGATGGAGAGGGAGAAACAGGCTCTCCGCTGAGCAAGGAGCCAGATGTGGGGCTTGATCCCAAGACCCCAGGATCATGACCTGAGCCGAAGGCAGCCACTTAACGGACTGAGCCACCCAGGCGCCCCTATTTTATTTATTTTTTAAAAGATTTTATTTATTTATTTGATAGAGCGAGAGAGAGCACGAGCTGGGGGTGGAGAGCAGAGGGAGGGGGAGAAGCAGACTCCCCTCTGAGCAAGGATTCTGATGTGGGGCTCGATCCCAGGACCCTGGGATCATGACCTGAACTAAAGTCAGATGCTTAACCGACTGAACCACTCAGGTACCCCTCTAAAAATAGTTCTTTATGGAGGCTTTATTTTGTGCCTTAGTGCTATTCCAGATGGTCTGGGAATTAAAAGGTGGTTAGAGAGAGATATGATACCTTTCCTCAAAGTTCTGATAAGCTAGTTGAGAAATGGCAGTTAGCACACACGGACAAATCAGAAAATGATGAGGTGGTAATCTCTGTGGTACTAACTAACTGATATAATTTAAAGATTAGGAGGTATCACTAAAGGCAAAAAAATGTAACCGCTTCAAAGGAGTGGGAGTGGAAAATTGAAGGTTGTTTTTGGAGAGGGGCTGTTTAGAGGATATAGTAAAGAAGAGAAAATAAGTGAATGTGCTAGACAGAAAATGAACATGATCTATTTGGAGACCCAAAATCACTGAGGCTCTGAAATCACTAAATATGTGGAGTTTTAATCCCATCAGCTCTAAACATTGTTTATATAATTCATAGTACTTCAAGGTCATGACTTATTTTATCTAGAAGAAACAATTGCCTTGCTGACAAGGGAAGTCAATTTTTCTTTGAATTTCAATTTTGTTAGTTAACATACAGTGCAATATTGGTTTCTGGAGTAGAATTCAGTGATTCATCAATTACATACAACACCCAGTGCTCATCAGAACAAGTGCCCTCCTTAATACCCATCACCCATTCAGCCCATTCCCCCCACCCACCTCCCTCCATCAACCCTCAGTTTGTTCTCTATCATTAAGAGTTACTTATGGCTTGTTTCCCTCTCTCCTTTTTTTCCTTTCTCTCTTCCCATATGTTCATCAGTTTTCTTTCTTAAATTCCACGTATGGGTGAGATCATATGGTATTTGTCTTTCTCTGACTTACTTTGCTTAGCATGATACATTCTAGCTCCATCCACATTGTTGCGAATAGCAAAATTTCATTCTTTTTGATGGGTGAATAATATTCCATTGTATATATATACCACATCTTGTTTATCCATTCATCAGTCAGTGGACATTTGGGCTCTCTCCATAGTTTGGCTATTGTTGAAAATGCTACTATAAACATCGGGGTGCCTGTACCCCTTCAAATCTGTATTTTTTGTATCTTTGGGTAAATACCTAGTAGTGCAATTGCTGGATCATAGGGTAGTTCTATTTTTAACTTTTTGAGGAACCTCCAAACTGTTCTCCAGAGTGGCTGCCTCAGTTTGCATTCCCACCAATGGTATAAGAGGGTTCCCCTCTTTCCGCATCTTTGACAATACCTGTTGTTTCTTGTGTTGTTAATTTTAGCCATTCTGACAGGTGTGAGGTGATACCTCATTGTAGTTTTGATTTGTATTTCCCTTATGATGAGTGATGCTGAGCATCTTTTCATGTATCTGTTAGCCATTTGGATGTCTTCTTTGGAAAAGTGTCCATTCATGTCTTCTGCCCATTTCTTAACTGGATTATTTGCTTTTTGGGTGTTGAATTTGGTAAGTTCTTTATAGATTTTGGATACTAGCCCTTTATCAAGTATGTCATTTGCAAATATCTTCTCCCATTGCATAGTCTGCCTTTTAGTTTTGTTGATTGTTTCCTTGGCTGTGCAGAAGTTTTTTATCTTGATGAAGTCCCAATAGTTCATTTTTGCTTTTGTTTCCCTTGCCTCTGGAGATGTGTCTACTAAGAAGTTGTTGCAACCGAGGTCAAAGAGGTTTCTGCCTGTGTTGTCCTCTAGGGTTTTGATGGTTTCCTATCTCACATTTAGGTCTTTCATCCATTTTGAATTTTTTGTGTGTGTATCGTATAAGAAAGTGGTCCAGCTTCATTCTTCTGCATGTTGCTATCCAGTTTTCCCAACACCATTTGTTGAAAAGATTGTTTTTCCATCAGATATTCTTTCCTGCTTTGTGGAAGATTAGTTGATTATATAGTTGTGGATCTATTTCTGGGTTCTCTGTTCTGTTCCATTGATCTGTGTGTCTGTTTTTGTGCCAGTACCATACTGTCTTGATGATTACAGCTTTGTAATAAAGCTTGAAGTCCAGAATTGTGATGCCTCCAGTTTCGTTTTTCTTTTTCAGGATTGCTTTGGCTATTCATGGTCCTGTGTGGTTCCATACACATTTTAGGATTGTTTGTTCTAGCTCTTTGAAAAACGCTGGTGATATTTTGATAGGGTTTGCATTAAATGTGTAGATTGCTTTGGGTAGTATAGACATTTTAACAATATTTGTTCTTCCAATCCATGAGCATGGAATGCTCTTCCATTTCTTTGTGTCCTCTTCAATTTCTTTCATAAGTGTTCTGTAGTTTTCACAGTATAGGTCTTTTACTTCTTTAGTTGGACTTACTCCTAAGTATCTTATTGTTTTTGGTGTAATTGCAGATGGGATAGATTCCTTGATTTCTTTTTCTGCTGCTTCCTTATTAGTGTATAAAAATGCAACAGATTTCTGCACATTGATTTTATATCCTGCAACTGTGCTGAATTCATATATGAGTTCTAGCAATTTTTTTGGTGGAGTCTTTTGGGTTTTCTACATAGAGTATCATCTCATCTGCAAATACTGAATGTTTGACTTCTTCTTTGCCAATTTGGATGCATTTTATTTCTTTTTGTTCTTTGATTGAAGAGGCTAAGATTTCCAGTATTATGTTAAGTAGTAATGGTGAGAGTGGACATCTTTGTTTTGTTCCTGACCATAGGGAAAGGCTCTCAGTTTTTCCCCAGTGAGGATAATAGTAGCTATGAGTCTTTCAAATATGGCCTTTATGATGTTGAGATATGTTCCATCTATCCCTATTTTGTTGAGGGTTTTTATTAGGAAAGGGTGCTGTATTTTGTCAAATTCTTTTTCTGCATCTATTGAGAGGATCATATAGTTTTTATCCTTTTTTTTTTTATTAATGTGGTGTATAACATTGATTGATTTACTAATACTGAACCACCCCTGCAGCCCAGGAATAAATCCCACTTGATTGTGGTGAATGATTCTTTTAATGTACTGTTGAATTCGATTTGCTGGTATTTTATTGAGAATTTTGGCATCCATGTTCTTCAGAGATATTGGACTATAATTCCCTTTCTATTGGGGTCTTTGTCTGGTTTTGGAATCAAGATAATGCTAGCCTTATAGAATGAATTTGAAAGTTTTCCTTCCATTTCTATTTTTTGGGACAGTTTGAGAAGAATAGGTTTTAACTCTTTTTTTTTTTTTTTTAAGATTTTATTTATTTATTTATTTGAGAGAGAGACAGAGTGCACAAGCAGGGGGAAGGGCAGAGAGAGAGGGAGAAGCAGGCTCCCCAGTGAGCAGGGAACCAGACGTGGGGCCTGAGCCGAAGGCAGACCCTTAACGACTGAGCCACCCAGGGGCCCCAGTTTTAACTCTTCTTTAAATGTCTGGTAGAATTGTCCAGGGAAGCCATCCAGCCTAAGACTTTTATTTGCTGGGAGATTTTTGATTACTGATTCAATTTCTTTGCTGGTTATGAGTCTATTCAAATTTTCTATTTGTTTCTGTTTCAGTTTTGGTAGTTTGTAAGTTTCTAGGAATTTGTCCATTTCTTCCTGGTTGCCCAGTTTGTTGACATATAATTTTTCATAGTATTCTCTTATAATTGTATTTCTGTGGTGTTGGTTGTGATCTCTCCTCTTTCATTTATGATTTTATCTATTTGGGTCTTTTCTCTTTGCTTTTTGATAAGTCTGGCTAGGGGTTTATCAATTTCATTCTTTCGAAGAACCAGTTCTTAGTTTCATTAATCTGTTCTACTGGTTTTCTTTGTTTTTATAGCATTTATTTCTGCTTTAATCTTTATTATTTCCCTTCTTCTGCTTGCTTTAGGCTTTATTTGCTGTTCCTTTTCTAACTCCTTTAAGTGTAAGGTTAGGTTTTGCATTTGATACTTTTCATGCTTCTTGAGGTAGGCCTTTACTGCAATATACTTCTCTCTTAGGACTGCCTTTGCTGCTTCCCAAAGGTTTTGGGCTGTCATGCTTTCATTTTCTTTTGCTTCCATGTACTTTTTAAAAATTATTCTTTAATTTCCTGGTTAACCCATTCATTCTTTAGTAGGATGTTCTTTAACCTCCACTTGAGGTCTTTCCAAATTTTTTCTTGTGGTTTACTTCGTTTCATAGCATTGTGGTCTGAAAACATGCACGGTATGATTTTGATCTTTTTGTACTTGTTGAGGGCTGATTTGTGACCCAATATGTGATCTGTTCTGACGAATGTTCCATGTGCACTTGAGAAGAATTTGTATTTTGGTTTAGGATGAAATGCTCTGAATATATCTGTTAAGTCCATCCGGTCCAGTGTGTCATTCAAACCTATTGTTTCCTTGTTGATTTTCTGCTTAGATGATCTGTCCGTTGCTGTAAGTGGGGTGTTAAAGTCTTCTACTATTATTGTACTATTATCAGTGAGTTTCTTTGTGCTTATTATTAATTGATATATATATTTGGGTGCTCCCAAGTTGGGGACATAAATATTTATCATTGTTAGATATTCTTGGTGGATAGACCCCTTAATTATCATATAATGCCCTTCTTCCTCTTTTGTTACAGTCTTTGTTTTAAAATCTAGTGTGTCTGATATAAGTATGGCTACTCTGGCTTTCTTTTGACCTCCATTAGCATGCTAGATGGTTCTCCATCACCTCAATTTCAATCTGCAGGTGTCTTTAGGTCTAGTCTCTTATAGGCAGCATAATCAAGGGGTCTTTTTTTTTTTTAATCCTTTCTGATACCCTGTGTCTTTTGATTGGCCCATTTAGTCCATTTACATTCAGAGTGATTATTGAAAGGTATGAATTTAGTGTCATTGTGTTACCTGTAGATTTGGTGTCTCTGGTGATGTTCTCTGGTCCTTTCTAGTCTTTATTGCTTTTGGTCTTTTTTTCCTCCACTCAAAGAGTCCCCCTTAAAATCTCTTGCAGGGCTGGTTTAGTTGTCACAAACTCCTTTAGTTTTTGTTTGTGTGGAAAACTCTTTATCTCTCCTTCTATTCTGAATGACAGCCTTGCTGGATAAAGATTTCTTGGCTGCATATTTTTCCCATTCAGTACGTTGAGTATTTCCTTCCCCTCCTTTCTGGCCTGCCAACTCTCTGTGGGCAGATCCACTGTGCATCAGATCTGTCTTCCCTTGTAGGTTAAGGACATTTTTTCCCTTGCTGCTTTCAGGATTCTTTCCTTGTCTGTGTATTTTGTGAATTTTAGGATGATATGCCTTTGCAATGGTCAGCTTCTGTTGAATTTAATGGGAGTTCTTGTGCTTCCTGGATTTTAAGGCCTGTGTCCTTCCCCAGATTAGGGAAGTTTTCTGCTAAAATTTGTTCAAATAAACCTTCTGCCCCTTTATCTCTCTCTTCATCTTCTGGGACTCCTGTGATACAAATGTTATTACGTTTTAATAAGTAGTTGAGTTCCCTAAGTCTACTTTCATGGTCCCTTACCTTTCTTAAGGAAAGTCAAATTAAATGCAATGTTCACATTTTAATTTTGTATGCTTGTAGGCACCCAGCTACTCACGGCATCCATTTCCCTCTCTTTGCTCTTTGATCTTTTGATGGTGTCTGGCAAATGAAAGCACTGGAGCCTTTGACTGGGAGACTGTTAAAGAGGCTTGAGAACTATTATTTTTGAATCTTTGAGGGGGGGTGCTGGGGCACACTCAGTTTATTACCTTGAAGTCCATGATCTCACGCTAGGGAGACTGTCATTGTCTCTGCAGTGTCTTTAGTCATTTCCCACGTGATTCAGCAAATGCCTGACTGCTCTTTTGCTCTTCTCTTATTTGTCTTGTTTTGCTCCTAGATAGGATTCCCAGGTTCACAATTGGATTTGGTTAAATGTAGTAAGTGCTGTTCTATCTGGCCTATGCAGTCCTTTCTCTGCTTTTGGCACATTGTTGGGTAAACAAATGTCCTAATCTAATTTATATTGACAGGCTTTTGTAAAAGTGTTCTTCTCTGGAGCCACCATAGGAACATAGAATTTGCTTTCCTGTCTAGATACTACCCAAATGACTTGCTTATTCAAAGGCATCCTGCCTCTTTCCTTCTTGACCTTCCTGCCTGCAATCTTTTCAGATCAGTGGGTTGCCTTTCTTATTAGCTCTGTGAGAAACGGGGAGGCGAGTACAGTAATAATCTTCTGTCATCTTCATTCATGAGCATTTCTCTTTCTTTTCTGTGCATTTTAATTCCTCTAGTAACCCAGCCATAACCATAGCCAGTACTCTTTCCTAGATGTCTGTGTTCCTCTCTTTCATCTTTTCCTTAGGTGATAACTGCTTATCAAATTCTTGCTGGATTTTCTTTCAAGCTCTCAATACTGAATCTGGCTCTATAATAAATCTGAGTAGGTATCTTCTTAAAGAAATTCCATCATAAGTGATAAGTTCATTCAACTCAACACTCTTTTAAGATTCTTCAGGGGTCTTAAGAATAGGTTTCACCTATATGCTAGCTGTAACAGGTTCTTTTTGTTCCGAATGGGACTCACCAGTTCTAAGCTCATTGCAGCTAGATGTTGGGATGCATTTCCTTAGATATGAAACCTGAATCACCCCTCCGAGGCTCATGGCAAAATAGGCTGTTGCTGGCTTACTCACCCCTCAGCAACTCTTCCCCAGACAACCATTTGCAAAATTTCTGAGAAATTGATTATAGGAGAGTTCCAACTTTGGAAAGACCCATGATCTCCATTTCTGTATGTCACAGAGACAAATACAAGGGGACATACAGGGATTGGCAGAAAGAGGTGTTTGGACAACCAATTTTGTTGTCCTCAGCAACTCAATTTAAAAAACTTCTGAAAACTCTTTAGAGACCATGCTTGGTAATTATAATAGAATTCCTCTTCCTTGGATATAGCCTAGCAGTGAGTTGGTCTTGCCAAAGTTTATGCTGAGCTTCACCCTTTATTGACTTCTTTTCTTATATTTAAGTGTGTGCTGTCAAAAGTGTGTGCTATCTCTACTTTCATTATTTCTAAACCAACATGAAAAAATAAGCAGGAACAGAGGGACCTCTTGACTATAAAAATATATTTGTGTGGGTAGGGTGTAGTTAGAGTTGATGGCATTAAAAGGGGTGCTGGTGTTTTAAGATGTACCTGAGATTTGTTTTAATCAGGTAGACTAAGACACATAGACAAAGAAATGGCTTTCATGATGAAAGAAGTTTTTATACTCACCAATTTCTAGAAACATGAAGCATGGAATGCCATGCTGGGCCACACAGGGAAACGCCAGGGCTGGTCAAAGGCAGAGGGAGCAGAAGGCAATGTGGGCAAAATTCATTCCTCCAAGAACCCTGGTTCCTTTTATTGGAGGAATGTTAGAAACTAAGATCTGAGAGCTATTCTTTTTCTTTCCGAAATTGTCTTGCATTGACTTACATGTTTTATATTGACTAAGATTTCTAGAACACTGATAGGGAATAAGTGAGGTAGGGGAAGCAGGTTTAGGATTGGCTAGTTTGAATAATTTTGGTGGGTTCTGGGAAATAAGGGCTTTCTCTAGTTGTCTGGTACCTGGCCCTGGGGTAGATGGATAAAGGCCCTGAATACAAGAGCTAGTTAGATAAAGAGGGTAGTTGTGGGGTCTGAGCTTTGGATTTGTTGGTTTGCATATGAAAAGCATGCTCCCAGGCAAGTTGTTTGCTCTCTCTAGGAAATTGGCTAACCTTGGAAAGGACAGTCTCTTCTGTTGTCATGCAAGATGTCAAAGCATCAGAGAAAAAGACATGTTCAATACAGTTGGTAATGTTTAAAAAACAACACCAACAAAACACAACCTGATTTGTAGCACTTGCCAAATTCCATAGGTTCTTGTGCAAGGCTATTACTTAATGTAATCTGTTTTTAAGGACAGCTTCTCTGACAGACATGGCTATGCAGGAGTGCTTTGATAAGGGAGAAATTAGAGCTAAAATGATACAGTAGGGGGTCATGATGGCACCTGAGGCTCACCTTGGTGCTGGGAAAGGATTTCAGTCATGATCAATTTAGTATTTTCCTCCCTGTGCTCACTTTTATCCCTTGTGCAAACGATTAGTGCATTTACAGTAATGTTGCCTAAAATGGATTAGAGAATTGAGCGTGGAATTAGAAATTTTCTTAAGAATTTGAGGAAATAAAGAAGAGTTTGTGGAGAATTTTATTTCACCAGCTTTAAGTAAGAAAATAAAACAAAAGAGGATGCCTGGGTGGCTTAGCCGGTTAAGTGTCTGCCTTCAGCTTAGGTCATATCTCAGGGTCCTGGGATCTAGTTCTGTGTCTGGCTCCCGGCTCAGCGGGGAGTCTGCTTCTTCCTCTCCCTCTCCTTCTACCATTCCCTCCCACTTGGTCTCTCTCTCTCTCTCTCAAAATAAATAAGTAAAATCTTAAAAAAAAAAGAAAACAAAACAAAAATTCTCTTCTGAACTATCCTTAAGCCATGAAATTTAGAATTTAAAAAAAAATTAAAAACTTACCTTTAATAATTCCTGTTTTAAAATATATGTGTAACTGGCAACTTTAATATTTTCACAAATTCATGTTTCAGAAAGTAATGTTTCTTTAAAAAAATTAATGTAGAAGAAAAATAGGAACGTTAATTTTCTCATAATCTATTCCTAATGTTCGGAGGTAATTCTCCATGGCTTTATTACATTTCTATGCATCTTTTGAGCAGAGCTACTAACTGCCTTTCTTCTCTCTTTTCCAGAATATTTGTGCAGAAAATAGACTTGGAAGATAGAGATAGTGTCCCTACTGGAATAACATTTGGCCAGACTTACTGTCCATTAAAAACAATTAGAGTTCCCTGAGCTTAGGGTTCCTCTTCTTTAGGGTAGCCCACTGTTTACAGGCATCGGTCTGGTCCTCTTTGTGTCATCTTGTGGGAATTAAGGCTCAGGGAATTGGTGCAAATGCTGACTCTCTGCTCATTACTATTTCTGTGAGAAACTGTCCTTCGCCTCTGATCCAGGAGTCTCATGTCTGCTACCAGTCTTCATGAAACTGGCAGATTGACTTGTTAGCTTACAAGCAGGGTATGAGTTCAGACCCTCCATAGTTTTTGACACCTAGAGAAACTTGTGCACATTTGTACCAGGGTACCTTATAAGAATATTTGGAATAGAATTGCTTGTGATATCCAAAAACTGGAGCTAAACCAAATGTGTACCAATATTGGAATAGATAAATACATTTTATACATTTATATGATGACATCGTACACAGTGTATACATAAGTGAACAAACTACAACTCTATGTAGCAGTGTGGATTAATTATGTAAGCATAATGTTGAAAAAAAGAGCCAGTCACAAGATAATACATACATCCTGATCAAAAGAGACACAAGTAAACTGTATTTTTAGATATAAATACATTGGTGGTAATGGTATAAAGAAAATGAAGAGATATTATAGTAAAAGTCATGATAGTTATCTCAGATGGGGAGAGAGGAGTATATTTTTTTTTTTTTAATATTTTTATTTATTTATTTGACAGAGAGAGACACAGCGAGAGAGGGAACACAAGCAGGGGGAGTGGGAGAGGGAGAAGCAGGCTTCCTGCTGAGCAGGGAGCCCGATGTGGGGCTTGATCCCAGGACCCTGGGGTCATGACCTGAGCTGAAGGCAGACACTTAACCATCTGAGCCACCCAGGCGCCCCGAGAGAGGAGTATATTAAAGAAGAAGCTCATGGGCGATATCTGTAGGGCTGTCCGCACTTACTCTATGTCTGACCCAAGTGGTAGATGCATGGGTGTTTGCTTTATATTTATTCACCATCCTGTGTATTTGTGTTTAATGTAATTTTTGTGGGTATGGTATTTCATAACCAGAGTGGTTAGAATTACTTTAGAAACAATTCCTTCATCTATTATTCTTTGGATGATATAACCCAATGTATCTGTTCACTGTAAAGAATGTAAACAGAGAAAAAAGTGAACTTTGTAATAAAGATTAATTAAGCCTTTATAGTCAATAACCACCAAATTTTTAATGCTTTGTTGAATAAGTTTCCTTGAAAATGTTACTTTTACAAATACGCCAGCCTATTAAAATGGGAATCAAAGTTTGTTTTGAGATTGATTCTTATGTGCTTCACTTTTGAGAGTCAGTACTGTGAACACATACGTAAGGAATACATCTCTTTGAAGTGCTGTACAGAAGGTGATAGGGTGATATTACCTATTTTCAAGAATATGCCGTTAACAAAATAAGTACTTGGAATTATTGATGCTATGTGTTATGCTTTTGAAAGAACATAAAGTATATGGTCACTTGATAAAATACATACATTTTCTGGTTAAGAAAAATTTTGTTTTTCTACTCCTTTATGTTCATTTCAATGTATTAAATATTAATCTTTCTTTGATCTGCCAACATATGCATGTCTAGGCATCCTCTTTGCTGATCAAAGTATTCCTATTTATTAAAAGAAAATACAGGAAATGTGCTGTTCCCAATCTTAACTATTTTTAAGATTTTATTTATTTATTTATTTTAGAGAAAGCAAGAGGGGGAGAGCGGGAGAGAGAGAGAGAGCCAGGGAAGGGGCAGAGAGAGAATCTCAAGCAGATTCCCTGCTGAGCGGGGAGCCCGACATAGGGCCTGATCCCAGGACCCTGACATCACGACCTAACCAAAATCAAGATCAAATGCTCAACCGACTGAGCTACCCAGGCACCCCTTAGATATTTTTAAAGGAATAAAAAGAGTTTTAAGGTTTTCCTGATTTGTCAATAAGGTTTAAAAAAGAATAATAGAAATAATAATTATGAGACTGATTTAGCTGTATAGTATGTTGAGTGACTGAAACATTAGCGCTTTCTTCATATTTTAAACAGTTTGAAATTCTTTCATAGCTGCCGACAATTATATTACAGTTTCAGAGATCAATTGTAAAAGATGCTCTAGGGATGAGGAAATGAATGCCAAGCAAAAGAAGGGACTAAGACAAGGCCACAGAATGAACAGTAAGATTCAACACCAAGAAGTCAAGATTCAAGCCCAAGTTTGAAGCTCTTTTCTCAATTGAATCACAAGCCCCCACCCCCAAAACAAAGCCAGCAATACTTTAGGAAATTCTTCCATGACACCTGCTCCCTTCTTCCTCAAGCCCTAGCTTGTCTCCTTACACTTTTCCACTCAAGTTGAACTCACAACTCTCTAATTTTAGGCTCAATCCCTTTTCCTAGATAGGATGCGTATGAGGGAGAGAGAAGAATGAAAGATTTCTGCAGCCCTTTGGGTTGATTTTAATTAGCATAAATATAAGCAACCAGGACAACAGAGGACTCAGTAGCAGTTGGCTGATAAGATCCCCTCTTGTTCAGTATATTCAGAAATGGAATTAATTTTTAATACCACATATTAGCTATCTTCTAATACATAGGTAGTCTCCTTGAAGTCCCTTCCAGTAAGCACAGATGCTGCTGATGGAATAAATGGAAGTCAGCCTGATCTAATAGAAAGTGTTTTTCCACCTTTTCCTGGGATAGCCATTTTAGTCTGAATTGTACTGGCAATATACTTATGAGACACTCAATAACTGTTAGCTCTACTAAGGTATGGCTGAGTGAATGGATCATGGCATAGTAGGGAAAGCACTGGACTGGAAGTCAGAGAAATTGAAATCAGGTTTTTTACTTTTTTTGGAGCAGATGGTGGAGTAAAAACAAATCATTGACTGTTTTGGTTTCAGTTTATTCATTTGTGTAAACAAGCAAATCAATGAATCTGATGATTTCTAAGATACCGTTAGCTAGCTCTGTGTTTCTCAGACACTGTGAATGGTAAATACCACTCGTTATCTTCAACTATTCCAAGTAAAAAGAGAATAACTGTATTTTTAATTTAATGACTTAAAGTATATTCTTCAATCTCCAAAGGCCAGTTACCCGACATTTTTATTCCATAGAATAAAATAGGTACAATGTAGAGAACCCTTAGTATGTTTCAGGTACTATATTAATTACTTAACAAATGCTATCTCATTTAATCCTTTACGAATTTGTTATTATTATCATGATTTTTTTAGATGATGGGACTCAGGCTTTGGGAATTTGAGTAACTTGACCGAGGCCCAGAAGCTGCTCCTGATTGGTAAGACATGACATCAGCTCATTTCTATATTGCTTCAGAGTCTGTGCTCATAATCACTGTACGTGAATGGAACATGGCAATACAGGATCATCAAGGGGAATCACTGGGTTAAGATGGAAGGGTGTAAATTGTTTTATTTCAGAGGTAATATATAGTTATATTCTTGATAGGCAAAATTAAAACAGCACATGGCAAATGTGAAATTTCCTCCTCACCTACCCTTTCATGCCCACTCTCCTCCCCAACAGCATAATTGCTCTCTATAGTGTAGTGTATGGACACATGCTATTTTACTGACTGAAAGGAAACACAAGGAGGGGAGAGGGGCTCTGAGGTAATATAATGTGCTTAGTTACCCAGATGTGTTCATTTTGTGAAAACATATCAGGCCTTTATGACTTGTATACTTTTCTGTAGGCATGTGGTATTTCAGTTAAAAGCATGTCTGAGCTTCTTTCACAGTGTATAAGGAACAGGGGTGGGACCCCCCCGATTGGCCAGGTCCTCTTCAGGGACTCAGAGGTGATCCTTCTGGATCAGCCTTTGGGGAAGAATTCCTCCATGCCCTCAGCCACGCGGGCACTGAGCCCATTCTGTATGCATGTAGTATTTCAGTTAAAGCATGTCAAGGAAAATACCATGATACTGAACTGCTAGTTGTCCCAGAACCTCCCTTTTGGGAAATTATGGAAAAAACCTTGTAAAAATTGAGTTGCAAAAACAACTTTCTCTCTTTGTTCCTTGAGGATTAATGATTCTATATTGTAATTTCTGGAATCCACTTTGGTTATACCATTTGTTGGGAGCCTCCTACATAATTGGCATGCTCTACTTAATGTATTTCTCCACGTGAGGCTGCCCACATTCTTAGAAGAACGCCTAACTCAAATTGTGCTTAATTTTTAACCCCAATTGAGCTCAAACCTCAAATTTTCACAGTTGGTCTTCAAAGGGGGAATACCTCGTCCCTATTTATCTGGTTTCCATGAGAAAGATATCTCCTAAAGAAGTCTTATCCATCTCCATGAAATTCTGAGTTGGCAACTTTTGGTATGTGGAACCTAGCACCTTCCACGTCCCTGTCTCTTAGGAGGCCAGCATGCCTGTGGAGAGCACCTGTCCACAGTTGCTCTTGGCCATGGAAATAGTTTTTGCTTACCAACATCCATTCTTCTTCTCTGGGCTAAATTTCCTGGTAGGGCCATTTTATTAGTTCTGACCCCTGGGTTGAGATTGAAAGTGGTATGATTCACTTTTGGAGCAGAACATGTGACTGCCAGAAAGAGAAACTTTCAGGGCCCTGTCTTATCTTTCTGCAGTGGCAACGAGCAAATTTTGAGATAGTGGTTGTTCTTCAGTCTGGGCCCCAGAGACAGAACGAGAATATAGAACAGAGTCTCAGCTGCCCTACGACAGACATAGTAAATGAGCAAGAAATGTGCCTTTGTGGCTTCAAGCCAATGAGACTTGGGAATCATTTGGTACTGCAGCATAACCTAGGCTCTTCTAAACTGTAGCCAGGACTTAAACTTAGCAACTGAGGCTCTGCCTGCAGGCATGAGGAAAGTCATTCAGTACTGCCTGTACCTGGAAGGGGAAACCTAATTCTCAGGTGTAGCCTTCAGAAATTCCCTTCATTTAAAGGCTATATTCTTCAATACCAATGTAATAAGTCTCTCCTTTATCTTGTTCTTTTGCCTAAGCAATTGGTTTAGAACTTGTAGAGGGAAGAGAAACATTATTTGCTGGACCTCCTTCTTCATAATTCCATCAGGTTAGTGACGGGGGCCAAGTGACCTAGAAAGAAACTGAAGAGGGAAGTAAGGATGAGGTCATATGTAGCCCAAAGGGGAATGTTAAAGATTTTGTCTTTAGTGTAAAGTCCAGTAGGAAGTCACAGAAGGTTTTAAGCAGACATGTGACAAGATAGGATTTGCAGTTTCCAAGGAACAGCCTGATTGGCATGTAGAGAATGCATCAGAGGGGTATGGAAACACACATACGAAGACCAGGTAAGAAAGTCCTAACTAAAAATAATGGTTGCTCAAATGAAGGAAATTATGTGATGGTTAAAATCATGAAATACACGTTCCTTTCCTCTTATGGTCTGGCTGATCTGGGAATATATTGTAGAATATTTAGAGGAATGGAAGTATGGCATAGCCTTCAGGCAAATCTCCAGGAAGAGTATAGTAGTAGTATTCTTTCTGTCTCACTATCTCTCTGTCTCTCTGTGTCTCCTCCCTCTCTCCCTCCCTCCCTCCCTTCCTCCCTCTCTCTCTGTCAGTTCCCCTCACATACATACATACGTAAATATATACATACATAAACACACATACTCACACACTTTTGGATAAGAAATAAAAGGGAGTTTGGATTATATTTCCTGGTAATAATTTTAAGTGCACAAATTCTGTATATACTTCAAAGTCAACTGATATCTCCTGTGTCATTTAAGCATTAATGAGGACCACATCACCTCTATTCTTCTGAGGGTGTCTGGGCTCACCCTATGTCACCTCTGGCCCAAATCCCTCTTGGTAACAAGTTATGTCTGTCCAGAGTCCTGCTGTGTTACAAGGTACCCTAACCACAACCTTCCCTGTATTACAAGGAACTCCTATACCACAAGGATTCCCCTGTCACAAGAAGCCGATGACCACAGAAGAAGAAAAACAAACAAAAACAGAAGAAAAGGGGACCCCTAACCACAGAGGAAGCCAGTTTTCATAAAGGGATCCCTGACTGCTTATTCAAGCTGGGAATTAGGTCTATAAATGCCAACTAAAAGGAACCAAATGGCTTGTGGAGGTGAGGTACTGCTGGGTGCCCCTCTCATTTCTGCTCGCTGCATAAAGATTAGCAGTAAGGGGAGAATCTTCTCTTCCAACAGCACATATATCTGATTCAAAGGCCATATGATCTTCCATGGATATGTGCCTGATGAGATTTTGTGCAAAAGGCCAAGATTTTCCTAGCAAGGCAATTTGGGTTTACTCCAACACTCAGATGGGCAATTGATGCACTGAAGTTCTACATCATAGAACATAGGCACAGTGATTTTCGACTGGAAAAATTTCAAAGGGTAGCTTACTGATCTTCCATTGTGGCAATTAAAAGCAATTCTCAGTAAGATATTTCTAAAGCATTTACTTTGAGCCATGTAAATTCCTGGGGATTTCTAATATTAACTATTTCCTAATCTAAAATTAGGAAAAGTTATAAATAATCTCATCTGATACTACAGTCTGAGTTCATAAAGGGTGAATTTGGTTTGGGAGTAGGTTTTTAAATAACAATAAAATAGGGGAAACCATTATATATTGAAGCTGCTCCTACTATAAAAGAGAGAGAAGAGAGGGGGAAAAAAAAGACACCCAGTGCATCTATATAATGATTTTCTTCTCTAAGACAAGCATATGGCTCACTCCGAAATGTTACCAAATTATTAAATTTCACATTAAAATGAAGGGAGTGTGAACTCTTCCCTGCTTTGCCTCTTCACAGTTATCTGTTGACCCATAGATGGTGCTCTGATCTTGATTCTGGTGGAGATTTAATGATGAGCAGATTACAGACTGTAGATCTTTATTGAGTTAAAGGGAGTTTGCCATGACTCATTCATTCATTCATTCTGCCAGTAATTATTAAGCACCCACCATGTGCTAGGACTGTATTAGGTTTCTTTTCACAGTGTAAAGATCACTGGAAAGGAAATAAAAGCTTCACTGTATTTCTTCTCGAGATGATAATATTTCAGTTTATATTGCTGTATAACAAATTCCTTTAAAGCTTAATGACTTACAATAACAACAATTTATTACTTCTCACCATTTGGTCTGTTGGCTGGGTGGTTCCTCTGCTGATTTCTTCTGGGCTCGCTCACTCAGAGTTACATTCAGCCTGGGCTAGAAGGTCTGAGACGGTCTAACTCACGTGTCTGGCTGTTGGTGCTGGCTGTCCTCCAGGGCACCTGTGTTGGCTCCCCATAGACCAGACCTGCTTTCTTATTACATGGCAGCCTCAGAACAGGGCTCCGAGTGGGTGAAGCCAGAGCCATAAAGCCTATTAAGGCCTATGTAGTCTTGTAAGTTGCATTATGTCACTTTGCCACCTTCTATTGGCCAAAGCAAGTTCAAGAGGTAGAGGAATAGACTAACTCTTGATAGAAGAATTAATAAATCACATTGCAAAGGGGCATGCTTCCTGGGATGGGAGGACTTTGTGGTCATATTTTTTGATCTACAAAAAAACAAGTCGAGAAAGGAATAATAGTAGAATAGAAATGCTTAGATCCTGTAGTCTCCTGGTAGAAACATGACTGGACTTGCAGTTTTTAAAAAGGAAAGTGGTATGTCTTTAAGACAAGCTGTCTATTGGGTTAATGAGGCCATTTCTTCCGTGGAGAGTAAAGGGTTATATGGATGTGGATCGTATATCACACACGCTGTGTGGATTTCTTTATTATTCATCTTTTCCATTATTCCTAGATACTTAGTTTTCTTCAGCAGTTGACTAACCTTGGGAGAGTGTGTTAACTCCGAATTGGTACTTCTCCAGAGGGTAGGACGGAGATAATGAAACGAGATAGAACGAAGTAGTTTAGTTGCCCTGGCAAGGCAGTGTGATGTAGTTTGGTATTTGATGACATTGTACGTGATCAGATAATTAACCTTTCAACAACAGTGTTCAGTAAGCACACAAATATATTGTAGAAGTTAGAGCTTCTTTGGGGGTTATCATTTATTAAATCCCTACTGTGTGTCAAGATTTTTACATATGTTATCTTTAAATGTTTTAACAATCATGAAAAGTGTCAGTTTCTGTTTTACAAATGAGAAAACTGAGGCCTAGGGAAGATGGGTGAATTTCATATAGCCAAATATTAAGTACAGGACAGAATTTAGACTTCCGGGTACCTATTCCATATCCATTCTCCTCCTCTCTTTGTGCACTGGAACCTCAGTTTCGCTGGAGGTTGCAATATGCCCAGCCAAAACTACATTTCACAAGCTTTTTTGCATAGCCAATGGAAACTGGCTGATGAAGGGTAGCTGGAAGTTGTTTTGTAGGGATTTTGGGAAAGCACCTTAAAAAGGAGGCCGATTTGGTTGATATGCACATTTCTGCCATTATTCCTTCCTGCTGCTTGGAACAGGACACGATGCCTAGAGGCCCGGCATCCATAATATAAACATAAGCACAAGCATCCAGACTATTAGGATGGTAGAGCAGAGACCTGGAAGAAGCATGGGCCCCTGAAGAAATTATGGACCTGCTTTATCAGCTCTTACATGAGACGAAAATAAAACTCCTATCTTGCTTAAGCCAGGGTTATTTCCTATATAGGCAGCTATACTCAATCCTAACAGTTAAAGACACCAAAACACACAGCCCACATTGCTTTATCTCAATTCTTTATTTAAAAACAAAATTTAGAAAATTAGTGTCATGAAAGTAATAAAATAATAATGCAGATGCAAGAATGTCTGCAATCACAAGCCTCTACTTCTGCAGAAAATTAGGAAGAACCTTATTTATGTTGAGCTCAGCCCTTGCAAACTGTATCTTCAAGGCTAGCTTCCTTATTCTGCAGTTTTAGTGACTCTGTGGCTTCCAAAGGAACCTGATCCTGCTTCTGTGTCTGAGAATGAGGGTCCCTTGACTTTGCTTGGAGTCTGTGGCACTATGACTTCTATAGTGATCTGACCTTTGTATCCCACATCCTAAAGCAATGCATCTTTAAATTTCAGCTGCATGAAAATCACAGGGCATATTGGTAAATTAAAAAAAAAAAAATCAGATTTTCAGATCTACCATAGAGATTTTGAATCAGTTGTTCTGTGGCAGGGCCCAGGAATTTGCATTTTTAGCAAATACCCCACACAGTTCTTAGGTATGTGATTCACAAGTTCCCTTTTGAGAAACCCTGCTGAACCTTCATCCTAACCAGTACCTCACACTATTATCTGATCCAAACTTGCAATTTTTGGTGTGGAGGTGGGTGGGAGTGTATTTTGATGTCTTTAATAGTTAGAGATGGAGTGAAGATGTATATATAAGAAAAAAAAAACCTGGCTTAAACAAGATAGGGTTTATATTTTCCACTCACATAAGTCCTGCTATGGTATGAATATCAAAGATGATTTCTAAAATTTAGTAATCCAGGTCAGGGTAATATGGCTTATTTTTTTTTTTTTTACTTATAGGAATTTTCTTTTAAGTATTAAATCTGTACTAATTGCCATGGCTGGCACAAATTGTACCAGATGGATAGGTAAGTCTCCTACTTTTGCAGAGTTCCAAGTTGCCTTTCTTGTTCTTAATTATTAAAGATTAATTTTATTTTGCAGAACATGCACGGAGAATTGCCAATACCTTTCCTCAAAGGACATAATTTAAACTTTAAAACATCAAAATTTTAATAAAAGTTTGAAATTGTTGCCAATGTTTTTACAGAAGCCACCAAATGATTTCAACTAATGGTGCATATTAAAGGCAACCATTGTGAGAAGGTAAAACCTAGGCCACCCCTGGAAAGAAAATATGTGTGTCTCTCCATAGTGGCCACATAGGCCCTCTTCTGCTTTCAGGGATGGGTTCCTGAAAAGTGCAATGGCATGGAATGTGAAAAATGAAAACAACCTCTATGCTTTAAGGCAGAGCTAGACATTTTACAGAACCTGCAATTTTACCTGACTACTCAATCATATATGACTAGTAACTCATACATACTCTTATGCTCTTTAATTTATTCTTTTCCTTTAGCCAGGTTTAAGTTAAATTCATTTCTGTTGGGGCGCCTGGGTGGCTCAGTCGGTTAAGTATCTGCCTTCAGCTCAGGTCATGATCTGGGAGTCCCTGGAAGGAGCCCCACGGCAGGCTCCCTGCTCAGCGGGGGGTCTGCTTTTCCCTCTGCCCCCCCCCCCCCCCCGCCGCTCATGTGCACTCTGTCTCTGTCTCCCTCTCAAATAAATAAATAAAATCTCTAAAAAAATTCATTTCTTTTGTAATCCTAGCACTGCTCCTGCTGCTATTACTACTTTTACTGCATCTCCAACTTTGCCTGCCACTCCTGAAATACTCCCTCGCCGTCAGGCCAGTATTCCAGGTATGCTGTGAATGTCATCTGTTTAATAACACGCCTCTCTGCTCCTGTGGAGATTGGTTGAAATCTAGGCCTGATGCCGGAACTGTCTTGAAATTTCTGTTCTCCGTCATTCTGTGGATTTTCTTTATTTTTCTCTCAGATTGGATCCTGTCCTAGCTCTCCATTACTCCTTTCCTCAGTTTGTTCCTTGTTTTGGTGGAACACAACTTCTAGTAGCATCCTGAAAGAAGGTTTCATGACAGGTAAACTTTGGAGGCCTTGCCTGTGTGACACCATCTTTATCATCATGCCATCTCTCTCAGTTGCCTGTTTGGCTGGGTGCAGAATTCGAGGCTGAGTGCTTCTCTGTAACTGCTGCCCTCTCTTCCAGCTGCCATTTTAGTATTGAGAAGTCTAGTGCCACTCTAATTTTTGATCACTGTGGGAACTATGATTTTTTTTTTGCTCTTAGAACATTTCAAATCTTTTTGTTGTCCCCGGTGATCTGAAACATCTTGGCGTGAGTCTATTTTATCTCTTATGTCAGTCCTTTGATAAAATTTTTCAATCTGTTGATTCATTTTTCACAGTTCTGTGAATTTGTCCTGAATTGTTTATTTGGTTATTATTTTTCCCCCTCTTTTCCCTATATTTTCCTTTCTGGAATACCTTTTGATATTAGATTCTATGGGTTGACTTCTATTTTTTTTTTTTTTTTTAATGTTTCTGTCCTATTTTCCATCCTTTTCCCCTTTTGCTATGCTTTCTGCCAGGTTTTCTCAATTTTTTTTTCGTATTTTCTCAACTGTATCTTCCAACTCTTACAATGTATATTTAATAACTGCTGTTACACTTTTACTTTCCAAGAGCTATTTTTTTTGGGTTTTGTTTTCTGAATGGTTTCTTTTCTCCCTCTTCCCCCAGTAGTGTGGCGCAGGCAGTCAGCTATCCAATATAGACTTGTATTCATCCCTTGAAATAAAGTTGCTGATAGGAAGTGACTGCTCAGTCAGGGACTGCATTTCTGATCTCCCCTTGCATCATGCTATTGGAAAGTGAACAACAATAGCGTATATTCTTCTAAGACAAAGAGTTAGGAACGAAGTATGTTTCCTTTGCCATTTCTTTCATCATTTGTCACATGAGTAGATAGAACTCTAAGGACAAAAGGGATGGAGAAGTCACAAATGGGGAGGGAGCCAGGAGCCTGGAGTAATTATGTGGAACAGAGCCCTTCCCCTATATCATTACTAATTGGACTCTGTATAAGTGAGAAATAAATATCTATGATGTTAAGCTATTGAGATGCCAAGGTGTTGTCTCTATTATAGCAGTTAGTATTACCTTAATTAAGATTTCGTTCTTTTTTTGATTGGTTGATGTAATAACTTTTTTTCCTCTGAGAAAATTAATGCTATTTTTAATTTTATTATTCTTTCTCCAGCGTAGTCTTGTTTTTCCTCAGGTTGCTTTTATGGGTGTTTGGTTTGACCACTTTCTGTCATTTGGATGCTTACGTCAAATATCTTTATTGGCCATTCATATTTAAGAAGAGGGCAACAAAAAAATCCTCTTTGGAAACTGTGTGCTTGTGTGGGGGTGCATGGACTGTAGACTTCAGAGTAGAATAAATTGACTAGAATGTTTCTTTGGGAAATCCTTTAGGAGAGTATTTTCAAGGCTTTCTCTTAGACTTGCAAGATTGCCCAGAAAAGGTGCTTTTGACCTCCTGCCTGGAGGTGTAGTCTTTACACCTGGCATTCTGAGAGCTAGATTCAGGGGGAGATTGTGGGACCAGAGAATGCTGACATCTCAACATTCAGTTTGGGAACTTGCATTTAAATCCCCTGTTTTTATTATGGTACCTCTTCCTGCAACTCTACCTCATGGCCCTTTGGTAGAGACAACCTCAGTTTCACTCTCTGCAGAGTAACTTCGAGTTTGCCAGGGAGAACAAGGAATGGCTGTCCAGCTTGACAAGTCTGGTGAGGGTCCAAGAGGTCTGTATGTTTTTCAGAAATGACTTTCAAATGATCCTGCAGTTTTTATCATCACTTTTACCCCTGGGTCTTCCAGAGGTACTTGGTCCACTAAATCTTGGGTCTTTGGGGGATTCTGTAGCATATATTGGTTCGTTTCTCAGCTTTTCCTACTGCTGGCTTAGAATTCAGCTTTCTCAGATTTGCCAAGTAATTTACCACTCATCCAATTGCTTTCTAGCTTCTAAAATTGTGTGGTCTTTGTCTCTTTTCCAAAAACTCTTTGCCCATGCATCTTTATGCCTTTATTAAAAAAAAAAATACAGTACACTGGGCTTTTAGAAGACAGCAAGGCTCTATAAATGCATTAATTCACCAAGTTTATCTGGAAACTTAAAAAAAAATTTAAATTAAAACCAATTCAATTTCATAATTTCCGAAATAGCAAGATGTCTAGAACCTTTCTTCCCCTCTCTTCTGAATTGCTCCGTGACTCTAGAAGATTACTCAGAGGGGCAGATCTTGCTTATAATTGCTTCACCAAGAGGAAATTGGAAAATTGGCTGATTCACTAGTGGGACTCATTTGTCTGCTTCCATTTGTTCTGTAGCCGGTGGACAGCGTTTCTCTCGTCAATTGGTTTGGCAGAGCTCACTGCTGTGCTTATGCTTTGTTGGTCCAGTTCCTTGCACGGGTTCTCTGATGGAGCTTAACCTCACTCCTTCAGTCAGGGGTGCTCCGTATTGTCTCTTACAGTTGCATCTTTCTGGTTCATAGTCATATGCTCAGCTATTGTTTCCAGAGTGTGGCCCGAATTGGCTAAAATGAACAGCCAACCTCAGCTACACGTTGTGCCAGAACGAAGCCTCCCTGAATAAGCCTGGGTCACCAATTCAGATTCCTTTTCCCTAACAATAAGTGTTTCTTAGAGGACCCTAGAGTCTTTTTCTGCCCAAGTCCTTCTAGTGACTATAAGTCTGGACACTGCCTGAGAACTTCCAGCCCCTCACAGGTAAAGCACAGATTTTTCTGACAGCCGCATTTGTATGAGATTTGGAAGGTGAGAAAGAACCAGAAAGCCATTATGACTCCTCTTGGCAATCATGGTCAGATACGCAGGCTTCAGCTGATGTGAGGTCAGGGGCCTCTAATATTACCCTGTGACTGACTCACTTCAGTGCTAGAGGCAGCTCTGATCACTAGCAGCACTCGCGGGTACTGTACACTTTCAAGTCCTGAGAGGTAGTGAATGCTAGTGGCCGAATTTCCTGACCTCTCTATTCCTCTGGCGTGTCTGACAGTTTGGAAAGCACCTAACCTCTTGTATTAATCCTCTTTCTGCTTGAAATACTAGAATGACAAGATCATGACAGCTCTTGTACCCATCTTCTCCTGTTTCACATTTTTCTCAGGGTTTTAAGTGCCTCTTGTCTATACTGAGAGGAACATGGTAGCTATCAGATGGAAGCTCCTCTGTGGGGTGTGGTTCGTGGGCTGGAAGTCAAACTCCACTGAACCAAGCGTGTTGCTCCACACAGACATGTGAGGGAAATTCAGGAGTCAAATGTAAATTATCTGAGGACTGCCTTTACTTTCCAAAGGGGAATGGTTAGAGAAAAAATTAACCTCTTTGAGTAAATAATTAAATGAAAACTTTTCTATTTATCCAGAAATCAAACTCACACTGGTAGGCGATGTATAAATAGTATAGTATCCAGAGCTATAATTTAATGGATCCCCGCCTAACTAATTTAAATCTATTATTGTCCATGCTGCCATCCTACGGAAAAACTAGAAAACATTTATTGGCCTCTTTTCCCCTAAAGAACCTGAATTATTGGCCTTTTTTATGTTGTTATGGAAAAATCCTCTTTTACATTAAGTATACTAACAATTATCTTAGTGACTGAACCATTATTTTCAATTCTGTTTATTTCTGTCTCACTGGAAGTTCAGATCAAAAATCTCTGAAAGAAGGTAATATATAATTCTAGGAGTATAACTTTGTCACATCAGATATCTTTTTTTTTTTTAATTTTTTTATTGTTATGTTAATCCCCATACATTACATCATTAGTTTTAGATATAGTGTTCCATGATTCATTGTTTGTGCATAACACCCAGTGCTCCATGCAGAACGTGCCCTCCTCAATACCCATCACCAGGCTAACCCATCCTCCCACCCCTAGATATCTTTAAAATACATATAAATTTTTAAATTCACTATGTACTGGAAGATATCCATCAAGGTCAGATAATAGAACTTTTCAGAATAGTCTTTTCAAAGTAGTTTGACGTATAGAGTATTACTTATTTACAATTATTTTAATGGGACCTGTTGGTAGATTATAAGAAGATCCTCTGACCGACCACAATATATTCTGATCTCAAGTCACGAAAATGTTGTAGTATATAGGCCAGTTGTTGTTCGGTACTTGTAACACATTTTCCCATAAACATATCATTCATTGCTTTTATGTAATATTTATACCCTGCCTACTCCAGAAAATGATTGGAAGAAACATATGTAACTAAGTGTAATGTAAAATAAGAAAGTTTAAAATTGAAAGGAGCAGAGAAATACACATCTCTTGGTACCCGAGATTTTTTTAAAAGGAGGCAGATTGGTATAGATAAAAGATAAATTAATATCACATAGATCCATGTCCTCATCTTTGTGCTTGTGTGAATTTGATCAAGCTTCTGAATTTCAGTATCCACATCTATTAAATGGATTTAAACTGTAACCTGGACAGTGACTGTTCCACGACAAAGCCTTAATGAAAGACTCCTTTTGATCTCCTTGGCATTTCCTCTAGCATCTCTGGCTCAGGATGAGCAAGGACAATTCTGAAAAGTTCTGCCTCCAGAGCAGCAATCTCTCAACTCCTGTTGTTGCTGGACCAGCTGGGCCAGCTGTAACCTCTGCCTGTGCTCGCGCTGAGATCCTCTGATGTGCCCACCTCCGTGCCACTCACAGAACCTGTTTGTGCTGCTGTCCGTCTCCTTTACCCCACTGACTTACTAATTTTTTTTCCACTAGCCAGGAAATCACTTTACCTTGCTATTTACAACTCTAAAGCTCTTACATCCCAGTTGATGCTGACTTCTTCTAATATTGCACCTTTCTATTTCCCAGAGGACGGAACTTTCGGCAGGCCAGGTCAAGGGACGATGAAGCCTGGTCAGACCTTCCCCTGGAACTACTGGTTCTTCTAAAAATCTCTACGTGCTGCGCCATCTGGACCATTCTCAACTTGGTGCACTTTTCCCTGGTTTAAAGAGTTCTCTCCTGTCTAATACAATTTTACAGAAACTTCCAGGCTTTCATACAAGATCTCATTCCAATTGGAATGTACACCTTCTTTCCCCTGGATCATTGGACCTCAATCAAATGCAGGAATGCAGCCTTACATTCGTGTCAGTGTCTGCTAATGAGGTTGGGCTTTCCGGAGGACAAAGTAAACCACGAGGGGGCAGTGTTGCCTAATCTTGCACTGCTGCCTAGTACTCTTGGGGAATGCAGCCCCAAATCTTTTGTTGAATTCAAGTTTAGATAAATTGCGAAGCCTAAATAAGATAATATAATAGTTGCGACTACTGCTTTTTAAATGCCTTCTAAGTGCCAAGTATTTTATATATTATTTCATTTAATTCTCATGTAGCCCAGATAACATGTAGGTTTCTCTGCCCAGTGAGATTTAGAAGGCATTATTTCAAACGTTAGTAATTCCATGACTCCAATCCACAAATTCTGTCAATTTCTCTCTGTTAAATGCCCATGGTTCCCTTTGCCTATGGCTTCTGAAATTGTCCATGCTGCCTCTATTTGCCCCAATCGGTGTAGTTTTTCTATTAAGTTTCCATAGGACATCCATTCTGTTCACACTGAGTCTTTTAGGGTCTACACGAAGGGGTCAGTTTATTGTCTCCCCCCCCACCCCCAGAGTCTTTATTCCCTTCCCCCAAATCCCCAAAGGACCAGTCAAATGCCTCCTTCCTTCTTATAATAACTGAATGAATGTGTTCATTGCTTGAGGTTTTCTCTCATCCAAGTTACTTATTCTTAGACAATGGGAGAGGGAAATCTGAAAGTGAAATCTTGGTGACATAGTTTGTATGTGTGAACTCTTTGTCAATGGAATGTTTATAATTTAGGAACTTCGAGCATATGCAAAAAGGCTCTTCTACTAATCAGAATTTCATAGGGTTGTTCTTCAGCAGTTACATGTGGAGTGGGTTAATTATGAACCAGTGGCAAAAAAAGTTTAGCACACTGAGAAGATATCAGAAATATCTCAAATGAATATTAATGTTTTGAAATGTCCATGTAATTGAAATCAATTTAAATGTAAAAATAATTTGAAGAATGCTAATGCAGTGGCAGAGTCTCCCGCAGATAAATATGTCAAAACACATTAGAATTTCTTTGAGGCTATGGATGAAAACTGTATTGTGAGTGAGCTACAGGATAGGCAGATCTGACTTCATTTTTGCTCTGTTAAGCCTATTTCTTTTCGGTTTTCATATTTGCATCTTTAGTCAGAAGATTTTTGCTTTGGCCATGTGGATTTTTCTTGGAAATAACACCTCTGTTTTAATTTTAACTTTGTTTAAAGTTGACTGGCTTACCTAAATGTCCAGGTTTGGGTTTGGGACTCATAAACTTCAATTTTAAAGTGATTTATAATTTAAAAAATATTTTATTGGGAAAAATATCACATGAGTCCACTTATATGAAGTATTTAAAATAATCAAACTTTTAGAAGTGGAGAGTAGCACGGGGTGGGGGGTGCCTGGGACGGAGGGGCAACGGGTAGTGGGAAGTTGGATGTATGTAAAGTTTTGGTTTTGTGAAATGACTAAGTTCTAGAGATCTGCTGTCCAACATTGTGGCTATAGTTAACAATTCTGTACTTCACACTTTAAAAAATTGTTAAGAGGGTAGATTTCATGTTAAGTGTTCTTACCACAAAACAAAATAAAACCCCCAGAAAACAACAACAACAAAAGGAGCATGAGAAAATTTTCGAGATGATAGGTATGTTTATTATCTTGACTGCGGTGATGGTTTGTGGGTGTTTATGTCCAAAGTCATCAAATTGTTTACATTAATTACATCTAGTCTTTTTTTACATACTAGTTATATCTCAATTTAAAGCTGTTTAAAAAAGAAATATGTATGGTGAGGAAAATATGCTGACACCCTTTTTTTTTAAAGTTGAGATATGGTTGATAGATAACATTATATTAGTTTCAGATGCGTCCATTGCCAAATGATCACTACAATGAATTTAATTAACATTCATCACCACATTGTTAGGTTTTTTTCTTGTGATGAGAACTTTTTAAAAATTTATTTATTTATTCTTAAAGATTTTATTTATTTATTTGAGAGAGTGAGAGCGAGCGAGCACAAGTGGGGTGAGGGGCAGAGGGAGAAGCTGACTTCATGCTGAGCAGAGAGCCCGACACGGGATTCAATCCCAGGACCTGGGGATCATGACCTGAGCCGAAGGCAGACGCTTAACCAACTGAGCCACCCAGGCACCCCTTTTTAAAAATTTATTGAGGTATAATTGACATAAAGTGCTATATTAGTTTCAGATGTATAACATAGTGATTTGACATTTGTATACATTGTGAAATGTCACCATAATAAGTCTAGTTACCATTTGCCATCCTGCAAAGTTAATGCAGTGTTACTGCCTATATTCCTCATTGCCTATATTCCTCATGCTGTACCTTACATCCTCATGACTTATTTTATACCTAGAAGTTTGTACTTAATCACCTTCACCCATTTTGCTGCCCCCTCCCAACAGCCTTCCCCTGTGGCAACTACCAATCTGTTCTCTTTATCTGTGTGTCTGGGTTTTATTTTGTTTCTTTTGTTTTTTAGATTCCACATATAAGTGAAATCATGCAGTATTTGTCTTTCTCTGACGTATTTCACTTAATTTAGTATCCTCAAGGTCCATGCATGTTGTTGCAAATGGTAAGATTTCATTCTTGTTTATGACTGAGTGGCATTCCATTGTGTATATACATAATATCACATCTTCTTAGTCCATTCATCTGTCAGTAGACACTTAGATTTCCACATCTTGGCTCTTGTAAATAACACGGCAGTGAACATAGGGGTACATAAATCTTTTTGAATTAGTGTTTTCGTTTTCTTCAGCTAGATACCCAGAAGTGGAATTACTAAATTTTATGGTAACTCTATTTTTAATTTTTTGAGGAACTTCTATACTCTTATCACAACAAGTGCACTCCTTAATCCCTATCACCTATTTTACCTCTTCCCCACCCACTTCCCCTCTGTTAACAATCAGTTTGTTCTCAATAGGTCTATTTCTAAAAAAAAAAAAACAAAAAAACCACAAACAAACAAACAAACAAAAAAAGTCTGTTTCTTGGTTTGCTCCTTCTCTATTTTTTTCCCCTTTGCTTGTTTGTTTTGTTTCTTAAATTGCACAAATGAGTGAAATCATATGGTATTTGTCTTTCTCTGACTGATTTAGTTCACTTAGCATAATACCCTCCAGTTCCATCCCTGTCATTGCAAATGGCAAGATTTCATTCTTTTTTATGGCTGAGTAATATTCCATTGTGTATATATACCACATCTTCTTTATCCATTCGTCAGTGGATGGGCACTTGGTCTATCTCCATGATTTAGCTATTGTAGATAATGTTGCTATAGACATCAGGGTGCCAATTAAGCCAACCATTAAAGAGATTTGCAAAAAATGTAAAAACAACAACAATAACATCAGGGTGCATGTATCCCTTTGATTTAGTATTTATGTATTCTTTGGGTAAATACCTATTTGTGCAACTGCTGGATCATAGGTTAGTTCTATATTTAACTTTTTGAGGACCAGTTTGCATCCCCACCAACAGCACAAGACAGTTCTCCTTTCTCCACATCCTTGCCAACACCTCTTTTTTCTTGTGTTATTGATTTTAGCCATTCTGACAGATGTGAGGTGATATCTCATTGTAATTTTGATTTGTATTTCCCTGATGATCAGTAATGTTGAGCATCTTTTCATGTGTCTATTGGCCATCTGTATGTCTTCTTTGGAAAAAAAAATGTCTATTCATTTCTTCTGCCCATTTTTAATTGGATTATTCAGTTTTGGGGTGTTGAGTTGTGTAAATTCTTTATATATTTTGGATACTAACCCTGTATCAAATATGTCATTTGCAAATGTCTTCTCCCATTCCGTAGGTTGCCTTTCAGTTTTGTTGATTGTTTCCTTTGCTGTGCAGAAGCTTTTTATTTTCATGAAGTCCCAATAGTTTATTTTTGGTTTTGTTTCCCTTGCCTCAGGAGACATATCTACAAAAAAGTTGCTATGACTGATGTCAAAGGAGTTATTGTGTGTGTTTTCTTCTAGGATTTTCATGGTTTCCTGTCTCACATTTAGGTCTTTCATCCATTTTGAATTTATTTTTGTGTGTGGTGTAAGAAAGTGGGCCAGTTTCATTCTCTTGCATGTGGCCATCTGGTTTTCCCAACATCATTTGTTGAAGAGACTGTCTTTCCCATTGTATATTCTTTCCTGCTTCATTAAAGATTAATTGGCCATGCAGTTGTAGTTTTACTCCTGGGTTTTCTATTCTGTTGTATTGATCTATGTGTTTATTTTTGTGCCAGTACCATACCTTTTGATCACTACAGCTTTGTAATATAACTTGAAGTCTGGAATTGTTATGCCTCCAGCTTTACTTTTCTTTTTTTCTTTTGAGGTTGCTTTGGATATTCGTGGTCTTTTGTGGTTCCATACAAACTTTAGGATTGTTTGTTTTAGCTCTGTGGAAAATGCTATTGGTATTTTGATAGGGATTGCATTAAATGTGTACATTGCTTTGGGTAGTGTGGATATTTTAACAATATTTGTTCTTCCAGTGCATGAGTGTGGAATGTCTTTCCATTTCTTTCTGTCATCTTCAATTTCTTTGATCAGTGTTTTATAGATTTCAGAGTATAGGTCTTTAACCTCTTTGGTTAGGTTTATTCCTAGGTGTGTGATTGTTTTTGGTGCAATTGTAAATGGGATTGATTCCTTAATTTCTCTTTCTGCTGCTTTATTATTGGTGTGTAGAGATGCAACTGATTTCTGTATGTTGATTTTGTATCCTGTGACTTCTGAATTCATGTATCAATTCTAGCAGTTTTTTGGTGGAGAATTTTGGGTTTTCTATATAGAGTACCACATCATCTGCAAATAGTGAAAGTTTGACTTCTTCCTTACCATTTTGGATGTCTTTTATTTCTTTTTGTTGTCTGATTGCTGTGACTAGGATTTCCATACTATGTTTAACAGTGATGAGAGTAGACATACCTGTCTTTTTCCTGGCTGTAGAGGAAAAGCTGTCAGTTTCTTCCCCTTTGAGGATGATATTAGCTGTAGGTTTCTTATATATGGCCTTTATTATGTTGCCTTATATTCCCTCTAAACCTACTTTGTTGAGGATTTTTATCATGAATAGATGTTGTACTTTGTCAAATGCTTTTTTTGTGTCTATTGAAATGATCATGCGGTTCTTATCCTTTCTTTTATTAACATGGTGTATCATGTTGATTGATTTTTGAATATTGAAACATCCTTGCATCCTGGGAATAAATCCCACTTGATCGTGGTGAATGATTTTTAAATGTATTGTTGAATTAAGTTTCCTAGTATTTTATTGAGAATTTTTGGATCCATGTTCATCAGAGATATTAGCCTGTGATTCTCTTTTTTAGTGGAGTATTTGTCTGGTTTTGATAATTCTGGCCTCATAGAATGAATTTGGAAGTTTTTCTTCCTTTTCCATTTTTTGGAATAGTTTGAGAAGAATGGGTAGTAACTGTTGGGTAGAATTTGCTACTTCTACCTTGTGGAGCCATCTGGCCCTGGACTTTTGTTTATTGGGAGTGTTTTGATTACTGATTCAATTTCTTTGCAGGTTATCAGTGTGTTCAAATTTCTTCCTGTTTCAGTTTTGATAGTTTATATGTTTGTAGGAACTTATCCATTTCTTCCAGGTTGTCCAATTTGTTGGCATATAGTTTTTCATAATTGTTCTCATAATTGTTCATATTTCTGTGGCATTGGTTGTTATTTCTGCTCTCTCATTTGTGATTTTATTTATTTGGGTCCTTTCTCTTTTCTTTTTGTTAAGTCTGACTAGAGGTTTATCAATTTCATTAATATTTTCAAACAGTCAGCTCCTGGATTCATTGATCTGTTCTATTGGTTTTTTAGTTTGTATTTTTTTTTTTTTTTTTTTTTGCTCTAATTTATTATTATCTTCCTTCTGCTGGCTTTGGGCTTCATTTATTGTTCTTTTTCTTGCTCCCCTAGGTATAAGGTTAGGTTGTATATTTGAGATTTTTTCTTGCTTCTTAAGGTAGGCCTGTATTCCTGTATACTTCTCTCTTAGGGCCACTTTTGCTGAATCCCAAAGGTTTTGGACTGTTATGTTTTCATTTTCAATTGTTTCTATGTATTTTTTTAAATTTCTTCTTTGATTTACTAGTTGATCCATTCATTGTTTAGTAGCATGGTTTTTAACCTTTATGTATTTGTGGTCTTTCCAAATTTTTCTGGTGGTTGCCTTCTAGATTCATAGCATTGTGGTCAGAAAAGGTCCATGGTATGATTTCAACCTTTTTGTATTTGTTGAAGCCTGATTTGTGACCCAGTATGTGATCTATTATGAAGAATGTTCCATGTGCACTTGAGAAGAATGTGCATTCTGCTATTTTAGGATGGAATGTTCTGAATATATCTGTTAAGTCCATCTGGTACAGTGTGCCATTCAAAGCCATTGTTTTCTTGTTTATTAACTGTTTAGATGATCTGTCCATTGATGTAAGTGGGTTGTTGAAGTCCCCTACTATTATTTTGTGTTATTATCAATTAGTTCCTTTATATTTGTTATTAATTGTTTTATATATTTGGATGCTCCTTTGTTGGATGCATAAATATTTATAATTATTATATTTTCTTGTTGGATTGTCCCCTTTTTGATTATATAATGCCCTTCTTTGTTTCTTTTTACAGTCTGTTTTAAAGTCTCATTTGTCCATTATAAGTATTGCTACTCTGGCTTTCTTTTCACATCATTTGCATGATAAATGTTTCTCCATCCCCTCACTTTCAATCTGAAGGTGTCTTTAGGTCTAAAATGAGTCTTTTGTAGAGAGCATATAGATTTTTTTTTTTAATCCATTCTGATACCCTATGTTTTTTGATTGGAGTGTTTAGTCCATTTACATTCAAAGTAATTATTTATTCAGATGTATTTATTGACATTTTATTACTTGTTTTGGCATTGTTTCTGGAGATTTTCTCTGATCCTTTCTTGTCTTTGTCACTTTTGGTCTCTCTTTGCACTCAAAGAATCCCCTTTAATATTTCTTGAGGGCTGGTTTAGTGGTCACAAACTCCTTTAGTTTTTATTTGTCTGGGAATCTCTTTATCTCTCCTCTATTGTGAATGATAACCTTGCTTGAGAGTATTCTTGGCTGCAGATTTTTCCCATTCAGCACTTTGAATATATCATTCCATGCTTTATTTCTTTCTTAATTTTACTCTTCCCTTGTGGTTTGATGGCTTTCTTTAGTGTTATGTTTATATTCCTTTATATTTTTCTTTTGTGTGTCTATTTGTGTGTAAGTTTTTGTTTTGTGGTTACCATGAGATTTACATGTATCATTGTATATATATTATATATTATAGTCTGTTTTAAGTTGATAGCAACTTAAATTTGAACACAATCAAAACTCTACATTTTTATACCACCCATGTTTCATGTTTTTGGTGTTTCTTTTTAAATCTTTTTATTTTATGTATTTCTTCACTAATTATTATAGTCTTAATTTTGCTACTTTTGTCTTCTTAGCCTTCTTAGTTGCTTTTTTTTTTTTTTAAAGATTTATTTATTTATTTGAGAGAGAGAGGGTGGCAGTGGGGGTAGAGGGAGAGGGAGAAGGAGAGAATCTCAGGAAGACTCCCCACTGAGTGTGGAGCCCAATATGGGGCTCAGTTTCACAGCCATGAGATCATGATCTGACCTGAAATCAAGAGTTGGACACTTAACCAACTGAGCCACCCAGGCATCCCCGAAGTTACTTTGTAAGTGGTTAATCCACTGCCTTTGCTATATATTTACCTTTCTGGTAAGATTTTTACTTTCATTTGTTTTCTTGTTATTAATTAATAATGTCTTTTCTCTCAAGCTTAAAGAAATCTCTTTAATATTTCTTGTAAGGCTGGTTTAATAGTGTTGAACTCCTTTGGGTTTTGTTTGTCTGGAAAATTCTTTATCTCTCCTTCAAATCTGGATGGTAACTTTGCTGAGTAGAGTATTCTTGATTGGAAGTTTTTTTTCCTTTCAGTCTTTGAATATGTCATGCTAGTTACTTCTGGCTTGCAAAGTTTCTGTTGAGAAATCTGCTGATAGCCTTATGGAGTTTCCCTTGTACATAACAATTTGTTTTTCTCTTATTGCTTTTAAGATTCTCTCTTTATCTTCAACTTTTGGCATTTTAATTATATTGTGTCTTTGTGTGTTTCATTTCTTTGGGTTCATTTTATTTAGAACTCTCTGGGCTTCTTGAACCTGGATGTCTCTTTTCTTCCCTAGGTTAGGGAAGCTTTAAGCCATTATTTCTTCAAATAAGTCTTCTGCCCCTTCCTCCCTTTTTTTTCCTTCTGGGACTCCATAATGTGAATATTATTTCAGTTGATATTGTTATAGAGATTCCCCTAAATTATCTTTATTTTTAAAAAATTATCTTCATTTTTTAAAATACTTTTCTCTTTTTGCTGCTCTGAATGAATTCCATTGCTTTATCTCCCAGCTTGCTGATTCATACTTCTACTTCATCTAGTGTGTTGTTAAACCTCTCTAATGTATTTTTCAGTTCAGTTATTGTGTTCTTCAACTCTGCTACTTCTGTTTGGTATTTTTTTTTTTTATGTTTTCTGTCTTTTTGTTGAAGTTGTCACTGTGCTCATCCATTCTGCTCCTGAGTTTGATGACCATCTTTATGCCTATTTGAATTCTTTATCAGGTAGATTACTTATCTCTGTATAGTGATGGCCTTTTCCTGAGGTTCTGTCTTATTCTTTTATTTGGCATGTATTTCTTTGTTTCTTCATTTTGCTTGGTTCTTTGTGTTTATTTCTGTGTATTAGGCAAAACAGCTACCTCTCTTAGTCTTGAATAAGTGGCCTCATGTAGGTGATGATCCTTCTCATTCAACCTTGCCCTAGCTCTTGGTTGCTTCTGAAACCTCTGTGATTGTCCAAGCTGCCTAATGTATTCTTGATATGCCCTCATTGTTGAGCATATGCCAAGACTTGTCAGTGATGCTAGGGGAGAAATCTCATTTAGCACCTAGTTTCAAGTTTCAAGCTAATTGGAAGCTAGACCCTAAGGCAGTGTCTTTTAAAGTATGCAAATGTATGTATTCCTGTGGGGCTGCAAGTATAATCCCTGTTGGTCTCCATACTAGGAGATCTGGAGGTGATAATTGCAAAACTGGGAGCTCTAGTTGAGTGTATAAGCTCCTTTCTGGGAAGTCCTGCTGAGCTGTAGTGAGGTCAGAGTAGTGGACAAGGATAGTGTCTCCCTGCTTATGTTTTCTGGGTGTGTCCTCTTAGCATCTGGATATGTGGGAAACTGGAAGCCTGTCCCTCAGGCTGAAGCTCCAGGCCAAGTAAATAAACTTTTTCACAGGAAGCCTGTCGTTGTGTTTCAGTTTGCCATCTATGTAGTGTCATAGGGGTGATGGCCTGCTAAGAGCTGTCTTTTTAATTTTTATAGTCCCATGGAGCTCTGCAACACCTGTCCCCTTGGCCACCCAGGCAGAGCAATCAAGGAGTATCCCCTGTGTGTATGGCATGTGTCCTCTGGCTTTAGCAAGGCAACTGGGAAATGTAATGGGTGAAACATGCTTGCTGGCTTCTGAAAAGTAGCTGGAAAATATCTAGTTTGCATGAATGCTCAGGCTTCAGCAGTGCAACAAAAAAGAGCCTTATCTGTGCACTAGTGCCAACTTGAAGCTTGGAGTAGGAAGATGCTATGACCACTTGTGCTCACCAGACCCAGTCAGGGGACAGGGGAGTGTTGCAACAACCTGCGCTCTCTGGTCTCGCCCCCACTGCTGGTGCCAACAAGGTGGCTATATCCAAGTTCATCTCTGTGCCAGCAGGCTAAGTGGTAAGCGCAACAATGGCATCTGCCAGCACCTCCATTTTGGGGACAATCTCAACTATTCCCCACCCCTCCAGCTGATGCCCCAAATTAGCAAATAAATCTCCCTCACATATAATCTAGATACTTTCAAACTGCATTTTTTTTTTTTTTTTTTTTTTACACTAGGTCTTGGGGCAAGTGAGACCACTTGGGAAGCCTCCAAGAGGGGAATCTCAGTTTCCTATAACTCTTTGGGGCCCCTGTACATCAGCCCCACTGGTTTTCCAAGATAGATGTAATGATGGCTCATCTTTCCACTGCTAATCTTAGGGTTCAGGGTGCTCAGTATGGGGTACCAACTCCTCACTACTATAGAAGAAGTGCCTGTATGCTGAGATCCCTTTTTATTGTGTGTCATTGCATCAGGCATGTTTTTTTGTTTTCTTTAAACAAGATCTTGTCTCTGCCTCTTCTACCTGTCTCAATGAAGTCCTTCTATTCTTTGTTGTGAAGAGCAGTTCAGCTAGTTTTCAGATCTTTTTCGGAGGGAAATGGTGATCCACATGCAGTTGTAGATTTGGTATATCTGTGGGAGGAAGTTAAATTCAGGATCTTCCTATGCCACCATCTTGGACACCCCCCTCATGATTAGAACTTTTAAGATCTACTCTCTTAGCAACTTGCATGTATACAATACAGTATTATTAACCACAGTCACCATTCTGTACATTACATTCTTAGGACTAATTTATTTTATAACTGAAAGTTTAATTGTTGAAGCCTGATTTGTGACCCAGTATGTGATCTATTATGAAGAATGTTCCATGTGCACTTGAGAAGAATGTGCATTCTTCATTTGACCACCTTTATTCATTTTAGCCCCTCCTACCACCTACCTCTGGTAACCACTGATTGTTCTCTGTAACTATGCATTCAGTTTGTTTGTTTGCTTACTTGTTTTTTTAGATTCTACATATACATAAGATCATATGGTATTTTTGTCTTTCTTTGACTTATTTCACTTAGCATAATCTCCTCAAGGTCCATGTTGTGACAAATGGAAAGATTTCCTGGTACATTTTCTTATTAAGCCTCTAAAAGAAGTCATGTGAAAAAGGCAGAGGACTCATGACTGTTCCCATTTTGCATTTGGAGAACCAAGGCTCAACCATATTAAGTGAGTTGACCCAGGCCACTGTGTAATTCTTTACAAGGTATGTTGTGCTTGACTAATTCAAAATGATTTCAGAAACATTAATGTCACTTGAGAAAGACTTCTACATTCTCTCTATGCAACAGATTATCAAGTTCTATCTATGCTTCCTCATATGCTTTTCCACCTGTCAAAATCTTTTATTTCTTAAGACTCAAAGTATATAGTTTTTCCTACCTTTCAACCAGAAGGAATTTACCCATTTTGAACCTCCAGTAGCATGTAGTTATCATTTGACCTTTGCTGCATGCTTCCTTCAGTGTGCTTTCTTCTGTATCTGATTTATTGACACTTCTTTGTGACAAACTTGGAAATTATTAATCTTTATATATTTTCAAAGGCTTACCACAATGTTTTTCCCCATGGTAGTTACTTAAGAAATATTTGTTGAAATAAATGCATAAGATATTTCTCTTTTCTTTTTATTATCTGTCATTGATCCTATACTTTGTGTCCAAACTTAATTTTAGTTACTTGTAAATGCTTTCCCTCTGCCCCATTCAAAGCAATGCTATGTACACTTTGTCATTTAAAAACAAATAAACAAACTAAAACCAAAACCAAATCAAAATAAAACTTCTTATGGTTTTGCTTATATTAATTTCTTCTCTTGAGATTCTCTGAAGTTTTCTGACCTAATTCATTTCTCCCTTCCTCAACCTCTTGTATTTACAGCTTGCAATTGTGTAGATGTATTTCTATTCTCTATTTTCCGTGGGCACTTAAAGGGCAAGTCAAAAATGATATCTGCCTTACAAATTGATTACTCAAACTAAATAAGATGGCTGTAGAATGCTGTATTATTTTTTGTGTTTTAAAATATCCCCCAAGGGCACCTGGGTGACAGTTGGTTGAGTGTCTGACTCTTAGTTTTGGCTCAGGTCATGATCTCAGGGTTGTGGGATAGAGCCCCACGTTGAACACCATGCTCAGCGGTGAGTCTGCTTGAGATTCTCTCTCCCTCTGCCCCTGCTTGCATGTGTTCTCTCTCTCTCTCTAAAAGAAGTAAATAAATCTTGAAAAACAAAAAAGAAAAAAAAAATCCCCAATTGCCTACCATAGGACTAGACAAATGGTAGTATACCCCCCCCAAAGAAAGTGTTAAATCTAATTGATTCACATAATTCATTTCCCAGTAAGTCTAGTTTCAAGATTACATTGTGCTACACAGATATTTTCCTTTATGTGTTTTTTTTTTCTATCTTATTGCAAAGCAGTTTCCATTCATTTTTTAAAATATTTAACACATCAGTTTATTGACTTTTGTTTTATTTCCTGACCAGACTGGAACCATTTGGACTATAAATTGTGTTGTAAATCTGATATTATTAGATTTCCTATCGCAAAATTACATTGTCCTCATGTTCTAAATAGGTTAGCTATTTCAACCATTTCTAGTTGTCTTCTGAGAGATCATGACCATATATATGCTGAGAAATTTGCTTTATAATTCCTAAAAAAAAAAATCAAAAAAATAGATTGACTTTGCAGTGTTTTAATATGGCCTTCAATTGATAAAGCTTGATATCAAATTTCCTTACTGAAATGAAACATGCCAATATTTTTAGACACTTAAAATGTTCAATGGGAAGGCATGGATTTTTGTGTAATACTCTCCTCTAATTTCCCTTCTGAGTTGTTCTTAATGTCTTCCACACTGTCTGACACATAGTGGGTTTTCATGAAATGCTGCTAGAATAAGTACAAGATTGTATAGACGAGAGCTTTAATATTTGCACAGATTTTCTGTTTATTCTGTGATTTTCTGATTTATGAGTTTATAATGCATTCGGAGGGAAAAATATTCTAGTAATCTCCAAGTGAGGTTCATGGTACATTGGTTTTATAATAAACTGATAAACTGATAGATGATACTTAAAAAAAAAAAAGTGGGAGAAAGTCTATGGAAAATAGTATGAGAAATCCCAAGTTAAAATTAAACATTTTCTTTTATTACAGCAGGACTTCTCATGACTTTAATATGCTAATCTGCATTAGAAATCCCCAGTGTAGTATGCAGCATTACCCAAATTTGCTTAATTCCAGTATTATCAGGGCTCTTGATTTTAAGTTCCAGAAACACAGCTCAGAATGCCTTGACTTAAAAATGGAATTGATCTGCTAATGTGACTAAAATATCCAGGGGTAGATTGGCCTCAGGTATACATGGCTACGTAGAGTATTCCCATAAGTCCTCAGAAATAGGTCTCTTCATCTGCTCTCCTCTGGGGTAAGTTTATTATCAAATAGGATCTCCCAGTGAGGAGACAAGGATGGTCACTGCAACTTTATTTTTTTTTTATAGTTTTAAAAATATTTTTATTTATTTATGTATGTATGTATTTATGTATGTATGTATTTATTTATTTAAGAGAGAGAGCAGAGTGAGTGAGAGAGATAACACGAATGTGGTGGGGGGGGCAGAGGAAGAGGGAGAAGCAGGCTCCCCACTGAGCAGGGAACTCGATGCAGGGCTCCATCCCAGGACCCTGGGATCATGACCTGAGCCAAAGGCAGCAGCTTAACCAACTGAGCCACCCAGGCGCCCCAGCCACTGCAACTTTAGTCTTATGTTCTACCATTTTAGCAACCACAGCTCAAAGATAGCCATTCTTTCTTAATAATTACAGGAAAATTCCACTTGTGTAAAAGCTCTTCCAAAGAAGGAATTTTTCTGTTTGCTTCCAAATATATTTGCAGCTGCCAGAATGGTTCCTATTTTGTAGTTGGTGCTCAATAAATTGAGTCTCATTTACTTGGCTTGCACCACATTGTGCTACACAGATATTTTCCTTTATGTGTTTTTTTTTTTTTTTTTCTATCTTATTGCAAAGCAGTAACAACCAACTGGTGTAAACAGGAGCATGGAATGCTCCAAACACCCAGACTGGACCATGTGTCCAGTTCTGGAGTGGAGGAGAAAAGAGGTTGGACCCGCCTGAACCACATGAACTGAGAGTAGAGGAGAAAAAAGAAAGGAAGGAAGGAAAGGAAAAGAAGGAAGGAAGGGAGGAGGAAAGGAAGGAAGGGAGGAAGTGACTATCCAATAAAGAAATATGTGCTCATATGTTAATGGAAAGATTCTTCCTTATTTTACCAGCAATCTTCTGGATATCTATATCATATGCAGATAATACATCTTAGTTCCAGCCATGAAGTTTGATTTTATCCTACTTCTGACTAATGTGTTATCATGTTATTGTTTGATGGTTGCTGGCAGAAGAAATGAGGCTCCTTTGTCAGAGACAAGGGCTTTATTACTTATGGTACAGCAGGCAGCATGAGCATCATATGTCGGCATCAATTTCCCTTGCCCCAAGTCTCATGCAGTATGGGGCCGATGGATGCCTCACATATGGTGGGTTTGCATCACACCTGGGAAACAGTAACTTGGGAGAATTCACTACTTTAATAGCAAGCAGTAAGCAAGTCCCTCCTTTGGGACAAATGTTACTTCATCCCCTAAGATTGCTCATTGCAAACATGACCCTGATAAAGAGCACTGTGTAAAGAGTAGTCATGGCCTTTTTATTACTGGCACACTGAGCAAGATGTATAGAAGCATGAGAAATACACGAAGGACTGTCTGCCAACACTTACCTTGAAAATATTACTTTAATCCCATTTCAGCCAGGTGAGAAGGTAAACAGAAAGTTTCGGAGTTGGCAGGGCTTTGTATCATTTCTGAAGTCATGTCACATAGGTAATTGCCTCCTCTGTGGAGCTATACTCATACCAGGAGCATAAATTCTAATTCAGGGAAAGTGTGCATATGCTTTGGGGACATTGGGTTTTATGGGGAAAAGGAGACAATATCTTTACCTTTTATGACTGTAGAATATGACTTCTTTGGTATGAAAAAGAGGATAAACGAGATTATTTGGGTTTTCAGGGAGAGTACTTAGCTATGCTTTCTTTTAATACATTTGATTTCCAATTATTAAGCAATTGCTCAGCATGCTCTGAGAAGAGTCTTCATGAAAATGAAGAGCCCAAAAGGTCTTTAGTGGGCCTTGTTCTAAATCTGGTCTCTGTGGTTGTTTGGCAGTTTATCAAAAGCCACATTAATCCTTATAAATAGTGCTTGATTGTCAAAAGACAGCCCCCTTGTTCCAGCCTTGAGATTGAGCCACGCTTATTATTTTTCTTGACTTCTTGTACACAGGCTGCATGAATTACCAAGTGATCATGTGTGAACAAGAGGCTGTTTTGTGCCGATAAATGGATTCCCACTGTTGCACAAGCCCCTAGGAGTCTGCATTAAAAACAAGTTGAGATGCAGAACAGAACACAGCATTTATTTTAACAGCAGGCACTTATCATTGGTGACATTACCTGATACGGCTGATAATCTAAAGCATTATGACTTTGGAGCAAAATTTGGTTCATAAAGACATACAAGGAGATAAACCGTGGCTACTAATAGAAATTGCAAGCAATGCTTTGAATAGAATAATCTTATCTACATTCATCATCCGGCTAGGTCTCTCCTCCCACTGAAATGAGACAAGGTAAATTCACAACCCCATTAATGCTAATAGCAGCTTCAGAAGCAAATCCCTTGTTCCTCCATAGGAGAGGATGGCTGCCCCCTCTTGTTTCAATATGCTGTAAACCTGTGTCAGTCCGAGCTAATTGGTGGAAATCTGGAATACAAGCAGTTTGAAATTAATCTTTTGAAATGGTGGCCAATACAGTTGTTGATGATAGCAGTTACTGGCTAAAAAGCAATGACATTTCTCCTTGAGGTGCTGATTCTGGGAGGTTGGTACTAAGCCATCAGTGTTCCTCGGCCAGATTATCTGCTTGCACCCATTTCTACTTCTGGCACCAGCCTGTCAAGATACACTTGGGAAAACTAGGGAGGAAGGCTATGGGTAGGGCACGCTGGCATGGGATTCACTGTTTTATGATAGAATATGCCTCTAAGACATATACATTTAACCATTTTTTTACTCTGTGAAGTTGGGCAGGCAGCCTACGATCTCTGCATCCCAATTTCAGCATCTCTAAGATGAACCCTTCTAGTATTTTACTCACAGTGTTTTTCCTGAAGGTGAAACATGATAACATAGTTACAGTAATAAAGAGTAAAAATAAGGTACTTAGAGAGGCTCCTACTTGATTTTATTGAGAGATGATTGCCAGGAAGGAGCTGATGCCTGCTAGATCCAGCTTGCCAGAGGAAGAAGCAAATGACTCTGCATAATACAGGAGAGAGGGGTTTGATACTCTTGTGGAGGGATCAGAAGGGTTGAGGGAGGGGAAAGAGAAGCTGAAACCAGGGTGGTAGAGGAATAATAAGAGAGGAGGCCCTCAGGACACACAGTGGTGTAGCCCATATCTAGCCCTTCATCTGTCCCTGTAACATCTTCAATAAAATCTACACTCTTTTTTTTTTTTTTTAAAGATTTTTATGTATTTATTTGTCAGAGAGAGAGAGAGAGAGAGAGCACAAGCAGGGGGAGCAGCAGAGGAAGAGGGAGAAGCAGACTCCCTGCTGAGCAGGGAGCCCGATGTGGGACTCGATCCCAGGACCCTGGGATCATGACCTGAGCCAAAGGCAGACGCTTAACGACTGAGCCACCCAGGCGTCCCTAAAATCCACACTCTTCACCAAGGCATTTGCATCAGTGAATTGTCTGGAACACACAAAGTCTTGGTGCTGAGTATTGCAAGCAGGTTAGCTCAAGAGGGTACAAGATTCTCATTGTTTACAGGATGTTAAAGCAGAAAGTTTGAGATGAGGCACCCAGACAGCCAAGAGCTAGGAAATTCCTAGTGAAATGCCCAACCAAAATGCAGATTTTCAAAGAAAATAATGACAGGTAGGAAGGCTCTGACCTTGTAAGAAGGGAGTGAAAGGAAGAAGTGGAGCAAAGAAAGAGGACAATGATGTTGAAGTTAATTACTTCTGTGGAGAGGATCTTCTAAGAGAAAGTTACCCTTTGGGCCCTGCCCTATCCTGTCACTCCTAAATGGGCAGGAGGATGGTGGCTATTACTTCACTTCAAGGCCTAATGAGGAAGAAGCTCAATAGGACCAAATCAGAGGCCGACGTGTGTTCTCTACATTAAGGATATAGCTTCCATGGATGCCTGAGAAAGCCAATGTGGCGGGCAGCAGGGTAGAGAGAGAGTAGGTGCTCAGAGAAGTTCTAACATCCTCGTTGGCACTGGGGAAGGGTGTGTGTGACTATTTTCCATGGCTCCAGTCTGGAGAGAGAGTTACAGCCCAGGAATCTGCAGGGAGAGTGAGCGGTTCGCATGTGAGAATGAATTGAGTGGACCCAACTTCCAAAGACGCAGGGCTCAGATAACAGCTCTTAGTGAAAGAAGTGTCATCATCCTGGTCATGGGGACTTTAGTCAGATAGGTTCATTATGGGGGTGCTCCAAAGGATCCCCAAAAGTGCTCAGGAAACAGAGTCAACTTTCCACATCTGCCAGGCCTAGGGTGCATGAAGCTGGCTTTGGACAGCAACAGATAGCAACCAATTAAAACTTTTCTAATCTTATTTCCCTTTATTTTTTCACTTCTTATGACTTTCCCTCAGCTTGTGGGATGTGTGCCAATGACTTGCAAGTGGGGAGGAGGTGAGTGGAGAGAGAGAGAGAGAGAGAGAGCAGAGGTTGGCAGTACCACCTTTCCAGAAGGCAGCCAGCCCCCTGGTGTCCCAGATTTTAATGAGGGAATGCTGGAGAGAGCTCTTATCTTGAACTGGGATTATATCTCGGCTTGGATACTTGGATACTTTTAGTATCTGTATTGGGACTGTTGTTCTGTGATTTAAACGGATTGAAGGATTGTGTATGATCTCAGAATAAGCAGAAAAAGCATGCAGTGGTTCTGAAAGCCTGATTCCTGGACCATCATCATCATCATCATCATCCCGTGAAAACACATTGGAAATGCAAATCTCAGGCTCCACCCAGACTCTCAGGACTGGCCCAGCCAGTCCTCCAGGGGGTGTGCGCTGAAGTTTGAGAATCATGGAGCTAGAGGAGGGAGGCAGCTCCAGCTTTACAGGTGCTTCTATCCTGCTAATAAATATATAGGAAAAGGTGGAGAAATGCAGTCTACACTCATGATATAACCATTTGGAGGTTACATAAGGAAATGAAGCTATAATGTTTTATGATAAATTTTGTCTATCAAACCTGTTCTTCTGCTAGGACATTTGCTGGAACTTCCTGGACAACAAGCATGCAGGTTGGGTGGTCTGATAACTGCATCAGCTGTGCCGAAACTGGGGCCACAAAGTCCAGGGGACACCTCTCCATACTTGTTACTCCCCTTACATGATGTGGGCCATGTAGTAGGCATCAACAAGATAACCGCAAGCAACACCCTAGTTTGGTAAAGATGTTCTGCTATATTATTATCTCCGTATTGTACGTGGAGTAAAAGTTAAGTAAAAAACAATTTTAAGAACAGACTCTAAATACTTTTCTGAATTAAAAAAAAGTAAGGACTAGCTGTTGGTAAGTATGTCAAAAAATACAAATAAGCAATGAACAGATTTTCAAGCCTGAACATTGTGCCAAGTCCATGTCATTTGTTAAAAATAAAAATACATGGTGTCTCACAAAGATATTACCAGGTGACATGAAGTATAATGGTTTTAGAAATGTGAAAAGCAAAATCATAATCCCAAGCCCTTAAAAAATGATTTCTAGTATAATATTAAAAGAATTTAGAATTAAATGTAAATTAAGATGTGAAGTCATTCAGGACAATGAAAAGTTTATTTAAAAGCACAGTACTTTTAAGACTAAACATAAACAACATGAGACAAACAATTGTGATTCAACAAAGTTTTGCCTGGTGTTCATGTTCTCTTATAGTATATTATAGTAGTAATAACCATGAAATTGTATTAATAACTTCATGCTTATGTTAATAACCTCTTTGTTATTAATATGTGTCAATTTTCTTTAAAAACCTGTTTCAAGAGGTTTGTTTTATTATTAAAATGGATTTTTTTTTTTTTTTCCAGAGGAACAATATCCCCCCCTTCCCCATTGGGTCCATCTATGATTTTCATGTGTATGTGTGTGCATGCATGGGGGAGTTGAGGTAGGAATATCACTAATTAAAATTCACTTGTACCAAACTTCTCTGTGAAGTATGAGTGTTTCAGAAATCATCCTGTTATTTCTGTTTATTGTTCTTTCTTTCTAGCTGGGTTGTAAGCTCCATTTTTAATTTTCATATTATTTAGTACAGTGCAATAAATAGAGTAAAGGCTCATTAAATGTTATGCAATCACTGGATAAGCTAGGGAAAAAAAAACACACTTTTTTCATCAATACCGTCATCTGTATATTGCAGTCTTTTTCTTATCAGCCTCTCAGCTGACAGATGATTGAGTTAATTTGGGGTTAGGATAGAAACAGCCTAATATCTGAAACAGTTTCACTAGGAATAGTCAGTCTAAAGGTCATTGGGAAGCAGCCAGTTTTAGTACTGCCCCATTTTTATTTATTTATTTATTTGTTTATTTATTTATTTATTTAGGTACAGCAAATCCTTTTTCTTTCAGAGAAGTGATTTTGAAAATTATTAAAATTCTCATATTAAAATTTTCTAAAATAAAACAAACTTCCCATAAGAATAGTATTGAAACATTACTCTTTGAGCTGTGTAACAGTCCATTACCAAATATGTGTCCAGTCATATGTCTTGGATTTGAATTTATTCTATGAGATGTTAGGCTTATTGACATCACAGACTTGCAGATCTAGTTACCTTCTTAAACTTAGTTGGCTTACCAGTTTGTTAGTTCCTCAATCAGGAGAGAGGGATAATAACATCTGATGGGAATGCGGAGGAAATACAATTTTGTTGAGAATTGTGGTGAAGCTCTTCAGCTTCCTCAGAGGAAAGACCCTATAATCGTGTCATGGCTGCTTTTCTGTAAGCTTAGGAATTGAGAGGTTGACCTGGCAACAATCTGAATAGCAAAGCAGGTTTTTTCTTAGTGCCCATTTTCCTGCAAAAGCATATTTTTGATTGGACTGCAGTCAAAAGCATAATTAAATGTTACAGAGACTCTCAGAACTTTAAACCATTCTCTTTTCCCTTTTTAATTTGACAACACAAACAAGTCTAATGTTCCCTTTTGCTGGCTCCAGATGTCCATTGTGAATGTAAATGATGAGCCAGTAGAGTGGATGCTTCCACAGAACCAACACGCGGAGTAAAAATGAATCGTTGCACATCCTGCAGGTGCCTCTGCTGAGCGAATCTTTTCACTCTGAGGACATTTAACAGATAGAATATACAGCTGGTCAAAGAAAGCCTTTAGGCTATTTCAAAGTTTCTATACAAAATAAAATGCTTCATAAACTTTGCTTGAAAGTGGAATTTTGGAAAATACGGTTATCTCCACTCTTTCATTTTTATTCCAATAATTCCAGGCTCTTTTCAAGCTGAAAATATTATTTTTAAGAATCTGATAAACTCTAATATTTGGAATTCTGGTAGAAAAACTTTCCATTTGGCATGTAATTTGGAGGTTGTATTCAAGTTAACTACAACAGAAATGCAGTGATTTTTGTATGTTGTCAATAATTGCTGCTTACAGCTTGATTATTTTGAAATTTTCAAGATCTCTTACAGCCATACATTTGTGCCAAAGCCTTTCAAATGTCACCTAATGAGAGCCATTTATGTAGATGGCATTGATATCTGACTGGGGAGAGAGCTGTTCACATACTTAGCATTTGAACTAGAATTTGCTCTCTGATTTTCTCAGTCAAGGTCTGAGATTTGGGAAGACTCTATTGCTGAGTCTAAATTGTCTACTGAAGTACTTATGACTGCAGAATTTGGAATCGGAAGAAGTATCTTGACAGTTTTGTCTCTCCTCCTTTTCCTCAGAAGCCCTGAGTGATTATACTGCCTATGTCTGTGGGCTCCCCCTGTGATGACTCAACTGGATTCCTCTTCCCTTAAAGATCCAATATTCTAAAATAATTTTCTTCCTTTCTATCACCAACTAAAACACCAATTCTTTCAGCACAGCTGATCACAGCAAGAGGAAAGCAAAGAGATGGAGTTAATTCATACTAAGAGGAGAAAGTCTGCTAGCCTCCATGGGGGTATTTGCTTTGTAAAAGAGGTTGCTTGAGAAGCTAAATTTATCTCTAATTTGCAGAACCTAGGAAATGAAGTAAAGAATTTCAGCGGTGGGAAAGAGATTTGGATGTTTCCATTTTTTTCAGTATTTGGATCATAATAGATCAGAAAAGAGCTGACCGGAAAAAAAAAAAAAAAAAAAAAGGAACTACAGTTGAATGATCAACACATTTAAGGAAAAAGTTCTCAATTAGAGATTGGTCACTCTTGAAAGTATTGAAAAGAACAGTCACAGAAGCTCATTTCAGCAAGGAGTTCAGAAAAAAAGATGTACATAACAGAATTTTTAGGAATCCCTTTAGACTGGCAAGAAAATCCTATATTAAAACAGATCTAATTTACATTAAATATTTGGTTATCTAACTCTGCTCTGTTTCCAAGCTTTCTAAGTGAACTTCTGGTTACTATTTCATTCCTGAGTAGTTCTGCCTATAGAGAAGGAATGTGCTGGTCACATAAGCTTTAAGAACTCAAGACCGATTATAGTTATTTTTTACTTAAGTCAGGGTCGGGTCAGAAAGACAGAACCACCATGATGTTTTTAGAGAGATTCTATCTTATGCAATTGTGGGAGATGGTTAAAGATGTTGTCTTTGCATCTTTTCTGGAGCTTAAAGTCTGCAGGACATGGAATCAAGGAAAGATGTGAAGAGAGGGAGAGCAAGGAAAAACTGGAAACCATTAGCACAAGCGGGAGTCCACGAGGATGGACTGCAACCTGGGTCCCTTACTGCCTCCAACTTTGATGGTGTGGGTGATCTGCAGGAGAATGTGATGCCCTTTGTCACAGAGCTAAACACATAGTTGGGGCAGGAGACAGAGAATCTGAAGAGCAGCTGAGGGGACTTTGTCCCATGTCAATCGAGGGCCAGTTGAAGCATCCAGGAGTTTGAGATGGAAGAGCACTTGGTGCCCCTGAATCATCCTGAAGGTGAGAGCAGTGTGGCTACTGCTTCAAATAGGCCTTCCAAAACTTGTGCCAAAAGCCTCTTTGGGATAACATGGGAGGGAATTATGGGAAATGTAGTGCCAGCTTAGCTAAATCACCGAGGTTTGAATAATAACATATTGGCATTTGGTTTTATATATCCTCTTCATAAACCTGCTAATAAGAATGTGTTCCTGAGAGATGGATCTACCCTTGATGTTCTGACAAAATAAGGGGACTGGCTGTGGACTAGAACCTGGGGAGATGTTTATCCCACAAAGCTAATGAGTGACACCCTGTGAGCCTCTTGTTAGACGGCCTACTTCATTCCCCAGGCAGTGCAGAGGCAATCTCTCATCATTTTCCTACTGGTTGCCTGGTAATCCTCTTTTCTTTTGAATTTCTACACCTGGAATGTCTCAAATTCCCACCTCAGAGATTACCATGTGCAGTGATTTTTCTTTGGTGTCCAGAAGACAGAACATAGAAATAACAGTTTTTCTGCCCCCACATTATCCTTTTGTTCTGCTAATTATCAAAGAGCTCTTTCATTGTCTGTTTTTACACTTCTTTTTCCGTCAAACTTCTTTATTAACCAAAATACCCAGATGTTATAGACAGAGCTATAGATACCATCTTCTGGATATGTTGACATGCGTTATCGTATTAGCTTCTCACGGCGTCCTCACAGTCCTGTATGAAGAAACTGGTCCTGTCCTTTAAGCATCCACTTGGTGCTATTGTAATTAAATTCAGATTTAACCTAAATGTAATAGGTTAAGCTTGATTGTATTTATAGGTGTATATTACATCCCAGTCAGTGATTCCAAGTAGGGCATGGAGTCTAGTTGGGGAGGAAAGAGAATATTGATGAACCAGTACAAATCCGTCATCGTTCTTTGGAAAACCTCTATTCCAGAAGTAGATTATTTCGGAAAAATATGAGTAACAGTTCATTAAGCTAGAAATTCTCCCACACTCTCCAGCTTTCATCTTCTAGTGGCTTCTAGTATATGATTATAAGTTAAAATGCTAGAAAGAAAATACTTGTAAAGCAGATGAGTTGTATCAATTGGGAGTTATTTTACTCCTCTTGTGCAATTCTTTTGGCCCATAATTGTCCAAAAGTTCAGAAGCTATGTGATCTTGTCAAACGTCATCTATTTCAGCATTATCTACCACCTCCAATGTTGTGATACCAGACTTGCAATGACATCACATGAAGGGGGGTAATTGAACCTGGAATCAGAATAGGTACTTGTGAGAACCAGAGGTTGGGATGTACCTAAGGGACAAGGGTCAGGGAATGAGCAGGCCATAAGTTAGAACTAACACTGGAGAGAGGACTGCAGATCCCGTAGGCATCTGGGAGATCTGCGGAGAGAAGGCAGAGCAAAGCAGCTAGCTGGGACACCTGATGCAGGGAGTCAAAGATGGCTTTTGTTCTGGGCTGAGCCTTTGCCTTAGTCAGGAGAAGCTAAAACTTGCAGTTTAACTTAGGAACTTCCCCAGGGTGGCTAGACCAGGTCTGTGGGTGGAGTGAAGTGGGGGATTTCTGGATGAAAGAGAGTGGTCAATGGGAATGAAAGGCCAGCTGTTGGTGGGAAGCTACTCACATACACTCAGACTTCTGGAAAGAGGGATTGGAATGACACAGTGCAAATCAGTCAGTGACCGCAACCAAGTCAGGTAGAGGTGCTCTCATTTTTTCCAAACTTTTGTGTAGAATTGACTGTCTCTTTAAGACTCCTCCTCCCCTCCCTGCCTAGCTTCAGGTTTCTGGGATTTAGCAGCAAGACAGTCAAATCACAGGGAATGAGATTTGGGGGAGAGGAAATAATTGAAAAGCTTGCTTGCTTATCAGGCAATAAATTATGTCCTGGGATTGATGCCAGGGTGGTTTTGGAGGGGCCAATACATACTGACCTCTGAAAAAAATGGATTTATTATCGAGCAGCCTTTGTATGAAATCTTAACTAATGAGGGGCATGTCAAAGCACCGCTGGTTAGGCAGCTCCCGTGTGCAGTTGCAACAAGGTTGGGAGGTTGGATTCTGCTGACATCTGTCTGGCAGAGACACCGCTGTTTGGAACCTCCTGCTAATCAGAAGTTTGTCCAGACCGTTTCTCCTTTGGTAGATCATCCTCTACTGAATTGTAATGCAGATTAGAGGGAGAGCTGCCCAAATTTAAAAGACACTGTCAAATGTAGTGGTGGTTGTCTACCCCAGTGAGTGTTTCTAACACCGAGGAACTGTTGAATTGAATGGCAAATGAGACTCTGTTCCTGATAGAAGAGCACAGACCAAGATTATTTACCTTACCTTGTAAATAAAAAAGATTAAATTTTAACTCTAAATATTGGATGAAATATTTGATTAGTTTCTATGGTTAGATGACTTAGAAAAATCCCAAGCAAGTGGTTAAATAAGGGAAAAATCGATTCCTGATGAAGGACTTTGTCAATACTAGTATCTGTGGAGTGATTTAAAATGTAGAATCTCATTTAATGATCTGAACAACACTGTGACATAGATACTATGATCTCCTCAGTTTACAAAAATGAAAGCGGACCTATCTCACTAACGCAGTGGTTCTTAACTGGGGGCGATTTGACTCTGAGGGGACATTTGGCAATGTCTGGAGACATATCTAGTTGTCACAGCTATAGGGGAGGGGTGCTAGAGGCACCTGGTCGGTAGAGGTTAGGGATACTGCTAACCCTGGAATGCACAGGAAAGCCCCACAACAATGAGTTACCCAAACCAAAATGTCAATATTGCTATGGGTGAGAAACCCTGCACTAAGGTAATGACATCACATGGTAGAAACAGGACTGGAATCCAGATTTTTTTTGACTCCCCCACCCCCAATGTTTTGCTCATTACAATATGCTCTATATCTTCCCACATAAGACACCTTTAGAACAGGGAAAACATTTGCAGAAAAACTTTGTTTTATGATGTTCTGTACCATCTAAAGAGAGTCAATCTCCATCCTGGTATTAGAGAAATTTGGCCTGCTGGCTCTTCACAGAACCGAAGAAGCCTGTTAAATGTATGACCACGGAAAATTTCAGGAGCAGGGATGGTGTCAAATTGCTCTGGAAACAAAGTGAATTATCAAGGAAACATTTGTAAAACTGGAGTACAGATGTGGGAGGTGGGACAGGTAGGGAGTTGGTGTTGAAAAAGGAGTAACTAGGGGGAAACCAAGGGCTTTTTGTGGAGTAGAATGTGGTGATGGATAGGACTTAATAGGACTCAGATGGCGTGTGCCTGGTGAAACAAACATGATCCACTTCCCCACTACCAAAACACTGGTAAAGTTTCATGGCTCCTTGATGCTTGCAGAGTGAAGTTCATACATGGGTGTGGTCCACATCTATTTATAAATGTATTAATTGTAGTCCTGCCCAGAAAAAAAGACAATCCCTAAGTTTCAATTTTGGGCCCTTTAACTGGATCTTAATATATGCCCTAAAAAAATAGAGGATTAGAAGTTAGCAGAAAGGCTGGGTCTCCGTGATACTTGTCATTACTGCGTGAACACTGAAACTTAATTTACTCATCTGTAAAATGAGTGAGTAAAGATCACCCTCACCAGTGTGGATGGACATCATCCAATCTGTTGAGGGCCTGCACAGAACCAAAAGGCAGAGGAAGGGCAAATTTGCATTCTTTGGTAGAACTAGGACATCCATCTTTTCCTGCCCTGGTTCTGGGGCTTTTGGACTCAGATTGGGAACTTACTCCATTGGTTCACCAATTCTCAGGCCTTTTGTACTCAGACAGACTTACACCACCAGGTTGCAGATAGCAGATTAGAGGACTTCTTAGCTTCTGTAGTCATGTGAGTCAATTTATATAATACATCTTTTCTTACATCTCTCTCTCTCTCTCTATATATATCCTATTGGTTCTGTTTCTCTGGAGAACTATGACTACGATATCTACCTTCCCAATTTTTCACAAATTTGACTTTGGGCCAACCCTAACCAATATCATACATGGAAGGTGATTCTGGGAAACACCTTGATCTTGAACTTCCAACCTCCAGAACTATGAGAAAATGTTTTTCCTTTGAGCCACCCAGGCTTTGATATTTTTGTTATAGCAGCCTGAAGTAAGACAGTGCATAATAACTATTTGTTAGGGCGGGGGGAGATAGAAGGAAGAAAGGTAGGAGGAATTGAATGAAAAAAATGGATTCATTTATCTAAATCTTTAAATTTAGGACCTTCGGAAATTGCTTTGACTTTGCAAATGCACTGAAAGTGCATTTTCATGCATTGAAAACACTAGATTGCATCTTAATAGCTTAAGGGAATTCCATCAGCCTTCAGATATTTCTGTTTGTACACAAAGAGATTGATGGTGAATTCGGTGGAATTCACTTTAACATTAATGAAGGCTTGCTAGGTGCCAAGCACTGAGCTGGATTTGTAGATACTTGAAAACATCAAAGCATCTTTCAAGTCAGGGTTGTTCTTGTATCTAGGAAAAAAGTGGTTGCCATTGGCATGGTTTTTTTGCCAGGAAAAATTTCCTGCCAGGTGAAATTTTCCACTAATCCCCGCCTTCATGAATTTTTATCAATAGAAATTTGTTCCTTTAGCTTAAAGCCATTTTGTAAAGCTCTCAGTTTAAAATGCAAATGCATGTTATTCCCATCTATCAGTGAGCATTTAAAAGCAGTTTATTGTATTTCTTTGGGTGGGAGGGATCTGGAAGGAAACAGTACAAAAGGAAGGTAGGTTTAAGAGATGAAGGGAGAGAGGCAAGGGAGGAGGTCAGGGTGAGTGGCTGCCCTGGTTGGCAGTTGGTGGGAGAAGAAGGGAGTGGCTACCTGGGTGCAGACAGAACGGAATGCCATCAGTGGAAGGTACCTGTGTAGGAAAAACTCCGTTTTTTCCTCCACACTACAACCACACTCATAGGAATTCTGACACCAGATGTGAGGGTTTTCCACACACCAATTCTCCAACACCAGCTGGGTGTCCTATAATTCAATTCAGTTCTGACATTCAATACCTGGAGTTAGTGCAGACCCCACAGGTTAGAGGCTCCATCCCATAATACTGCCCTCCACTTCAGATACTAGTTGCAAGTAGTAAGTTCCTACATTATCGGCAATTTCTGTCTGACTTGGCTCCGAATCTGAGGTTCCCATGACCCCTTTCTTGGGTTTGATCCTTTGCTAGAACAGCTTACAGAACTCAGGGAAACACTTCCTTACATTGACTTACTATATAGTAAGAGATATGATAAAGTATACAGGTGAACAACCAGATAAAGAGACACATGAGTAAGGTCAGGAAGGGTCCTGGGCATTTCTGTCTCTATGGAGTTGGGGTGAGCTTCCCTCCTGGCATGTGGGTGTGTTCACGAACCTGGAAGCTCTCAGAATTCTGTACTTTTGGGATTTTTATGGATGCTTCATTATGTAATCATGGTCAATCATTAATTCAGTCTAAAACCTCTCTCCCCTTCCTGGAGGATGGGGGATGGGGTGGAAAGTTCTAAGCTTCTAATTATGGCTTGGTCTTTCTGGTGACCAGACTCCATTCTGATGCTATCGAGGAACTCACCAAGAGTTGCCTCCCTGGAACAAAAATAAACTCCTAACACTAAGGAAATTCCAAGAGATTTAGGAGTTCTGTGTCAGGAACCAGGAACCAGAATCAGGGACCAAATACCAGAATAAAAGATGCTCCTAGTGCTCTTATTTTTTAGGAAATTACAAGGGTTTTAGGACCTCTGTGTCAGGAACCAGGGCAAAGACCAATATATACTTTTCTAGTTTCATTGTGCCCCAAGCAGATTTCATATTTGCCTTCTATCTGGTCCTACTCTCATTACTTTGAGCAGGGGAAAAAAACATTCAGCAGATTTCTGTATGCAAAGCTAAGTAATTCTTCCAGTAATATATCTCAGCATTAATTCATTCATGAATGTGGATCTTAAAATGTGGTCTGTGACTCCTGCAGGTTCGTAAAACACTTTTGGGATTTTCAAGGTCAAAACTATCTCCTTAACAGTGCTAGGGCATTATTTACCTTTTTCACTCTCTTCCTCACATCTCAAATCTTCACACAGTAGAGCTTTCCAGAGGCTACATGATGTGTGATGACGTCATCAATCTGACAGCTAATAGAATGTGTGCTTGTCCATTCTTGTGTTTTTTTTTTTTTTAAAGATTTTATTTATTTGACAGAGAGAGACACAGTGAGAGAGGGAACACAAGCAGGGGGAGTGGGAGAGGGAGAAGCAGGCTTCCCGCGGAGCAGGGAGCCCGATGTGGGGCTTGATCCCAGGACCCTGGGATCATGACCTGAGCCGAAGGCAGACGCTTAACGACTGAGCCACCCAGGCGCCCCTATTCTTGTGTTTTTAAAAACTTCTCAGCTTTAAAATAAATAAATTAAATAAATAAATAAATAAATAAATAAATAAACTTACTTCTCAGTTTTAATCACTGATATATATACCCCATATAAATAAAAGCTCATTGGAGTCTTTAATAGTTATTTTAAAAATATGAAGTGACTCAAACCAAAAAATTTGGGAGCTGTTAGTTTGGGACAGCTTCTAAAATTGGTCAGAATATCTCATAAGAGGAGGCTGCTCAGGACTTTTTGTTTTCATTTCTGCTGGTTTCCCTTCCTTTATTTCAGAACTCATAGGCTTAGATCCCACAGGAAAAGAAAGGGAAAATCTTGTTAGAGGATTTTATACCATTCAAAGACTTTTAGATCTAAAACCAAATGAAAGGAAATGGATTTTTTTTTTTTTCTGGTATGTGTGGCAGAATCAGCCTTTTTCAACAGAAATCTTTTGCATCTTTAATCAGCTGTAAAATAGGTTGAGGAACTAGCTAAATAGGCAATAGATATATACGCCCATCTTACAGGCAATAGGAATCCCAACCCTCCAGCTAATCAGGGGTGGAATAATTCTCCCACCTTTAATGAAGGGTTGGGTCTGTGAACCCCAGGAAAAACAGTGGTGGCCAGGAAATATGACTCTGAATGACCCAGTTGTAAGATGCCACTGCAGAATATGGCACATCTAGCTTTCCTTAGCCATCCAGAAAACTCTATCCTGAATTATACTCCTGTTCATGATAAAAAGAAACAGATACTGAGCAATTACCTAAAAATACATGCACAACTTTATTTAGAGAGACCCACAAAATTGAGTTTTCATGAATTATAGAAGTAATTAAGACAATCAGCTTACATTTTTTGAATAATTTAGATAATAGGTCTGTATTCTTCTTGGGAATAACTAGGACACTTTGTAGATGAAGGAGCAATAATTTATCGCTTTGGAAAGTGATTTCTGCACAACAAACACACCATAATTGTGGAAGGAGTTAATGCCCACCTCCAAGAACTGAACTCATTTTGTATCCTTGTATTTTATCTGCATGAAACATGGAAGGCCTTCTCTTTGCAATTGTAGTTTTGAATTTAATTTTTGGCCAGTTTCTTATTCAACTTTAGGGAAAACTGAAAATGTGTGGTTACACTATTTTTTTGTACTGCATCTGTTACAAAGTAACTAAAGGAGAGATGTGATACCTGTTTCCTGTCTTTTTTTGTTGTTGTTGTTTTTGTTTTTCCTTTTGTTTTTGGAATCCTGAATTCAAAGAGTTAAGGTAATCCCATCCCGAAGTTCTGGGCACACTATTACAGCATCAACTTTGTAAAATCTACCTATTGGTTGGCTTTACTGTTGCTTCCCTGGCCATCCTTGATTGTTTTTCCCACTCTGCTCCTCTCTCAGTGACCAGTGCTGAAAGGTTTGAGGTAGATAGGTACAAATCATTGGAATACGGGTAGTGTCGTTTTACGTGGGAGGTGTTTTTAATTTACTTTGATGATATTATGTTTTGGAGCTCATTTTATATCTTTTTTTGTTGTTGTTGTTAAACTCAATACTGTGTTTTAAGAAATCTATCCTTGTTTCAGTAAAGCATGTTTATTTTTTCTGACTTCTGCAGAGTATCATCCTCCTGCCTTGTTTCCTTAACGATGAGCACTAAACCCCACACCCCGCTGATTCATCTTTTGTCCTTTAGTTCAGAATTTAATGACACAGAGGCAGGGATTTCTGTCTAGTTTATTTACTACTATCTTCCCAACACTCAGAAGGGTGCCTGGCACATGGTAGGGGTTCAAGAAATTTTTGTTGAATCAACGAATTAACTCATTTGCATTTGGTTAGGTGTGGACCATACAGGTGAATGTAAAGTGTTTCCTTAGAAAACTCCATCCTGACTTCCTGGTCTATGTTTTCTTACATACTCACTATATCCTGGACTTCTCGATGGAGGCACCAACCACAGTTGTAATTGTTAATTGCTCCTTCTTTCTTTCTTTTTTCTTTTTTTCTTTTTCTTTCTTTCTTTCTTTCTTTCTTTCTTTCTTTCTTTCTTTCTTTCTTTCTCTTTTTCTTTCAAGATTTATTTATTTTAGAGAGAGAGAGAGGGAGAGAGCGAGCATGGGGAGGAGCAGTGGGAGAGGGAGAGAGAAACTTTAGCAGACTCCTCGTTGAGCTCAGAGCCCTATGCGGGGCTTGAACCCAAACGCTGAGATCACGACTTGACCCTGAGATCGCGACCTGAGCCAAAATCAAAACTCCGAGGCCTAACCGTCAGCGCCACCCAGAGGCTCCATTGCGCCACTTTCTTGATTAACTTTCCTGCTTTGCTCATTTGTTGCTAACACAGACACTGAACTTCACTATGCTTTTACTGTTTTTGGCGGTCTTTGCCAGACGTTCTCCCTGGCATGTGATTCTTGGTGGTGCGAGGTAGCGGTAGCAATAGCAGTGGTTTGGGGAGTGGGGAAATGGTAAAATCTACATCAGCATTAGCCCTGAGCCTGGGCAAATCAATAATTAATCACTATGAAATACAGCCTGACTGTAAGTTCTCCGGGCCTTTCCCACTACCTTTTCCCCACCAGACTACTTTCCCAAGCCAACTCTATAGAAATTCTAGAACAGCTTCTGACTGAGGCGGATAAACATTGATCCTGTAGTTCCCAAATGTCATCAACGAGGCATAGTTTTGTGCTTTTCTCCTACAATTTTGAGTCTTCTTTATTCCGTGAAGGCTGTTTGGACAGAAGGAATGTGGGTGAGAGAAAGAGGGGAGAGCAGAGGAAAAAAAAAGTACACACAATGTTCACAAAAAAGAGTTCAGTAATGCTTTCAAATATTAAAATTATCATAATATTAAGGTTATATTTGAAAAAGAATTATCAATTGAATTATTCTCAGGGTCCTTGCTTACTGTAGAAAAAATTATGGATTTATTCAGCGAGAGAACCTGGCTCAGTTGGTGGCTAGAACCTAATCAATGCAGTAAAGTACTCAACAAGGCCGAATGTAATCTTTGCTTCTCCCACAAAACTGTAATTTATTAAAAATAAATTCAAGATCCATATTGCTAAGTATCACCCACTAGTGCAGGGTTAATTATATAAACTTCAAAACATGCTAGCAGTCATCATAGATAAATTAATAGCTGGCATAAAATTTGATGGCAGAAGAAATATGCTCACAAGCTGACAATCTTGGGTAGTCAGGAGTACATGGAAAATGCAGTTTAAACATTCGTTCTCTAGTTTAAACACTAATTGGTTAGTAGTTTGATCACAGACATTGATACTGTTGACCTCATTAACTTCACTATATCTCTCGACATGTTAAAAATGCAGAGGAAAAATAAGTGCATAAAATAGGATTCAGACTTTGAAAATGTTCTGTTGTCTTGAAAGCTCAATTAGGAATGAAATGTCAATTCTGTAGTGTGAGCTTTTTCGGAGCTAGTTTGCTGCAATCTGACGTTCGCTTTCAAGTAGAAATCATGTAGTATCTGACGGTAGTTTGTCCCTTGGTTCTCTTTTAAATGTTATTAAATCTGTTCCCCTTTTTTTTCTTTCCACTTCTTTTTCTTTCCTTTATTTATTTATTTATTTATTTATTTATTTATCTATCTATCTATTTATTTATTTATTAAATTTTGGCTACACTTGGGGGACTAGATAGAAAAAGTGCTCTAGATTGCAAGTGCTTAGAAAGTGTGAGTCCGTGTGACTATTAAGATATGTGTTATTTAATGGTACTTTCTCATTTCTTTTCTCTCTTCTTCTTTTTTTTTAAAGAAATTGCCTTTTATGTTCTTTATGGAAGTTCAAAGAGCAAAAAGTTACATCTTTGTGATCTGGTAAATGATTCCGAGTCCTTAGGGTATGGCAAATCAGGATTTTCCTGAGCCCGCAGTTACTGTTTGGAAGTGTACTCTGTTGGGTAAGAGCTCTGGAACTCTGGGAGCTATTAGCCTCGTAGGCCTTTTCCTTCTGTATCGCAGAGGATCCCTCCAGACCTTCTCCTGCTTGTCATCCGTCCTCAGCCACACACACCTCCCAACTCACAGTTCCTCTTCTCACATCCGCTCCCCCCTCCCACTTCAAACCTCTATGGTCATCATAGAGGTTGGCCTATCTCTTGCCTTTACAACACCCTACCCCTCCTGCTGCGCTTGAAGTTCTTTTTAACTTGATTTTACCTGTATGAAGTGTTAAACAGTAGGTATTTTTTCCTTCATCTGATAATTAAGAAAGACAGTTTATTATTTATGAGTGATGCTGCTTAGGGAAGTAAATTTAGTTCCTAAACTTCCATTTTCCATCACAAATATGGAGATGATCATTTTAAATTTAAGACCCAATTTTCAGACCAGATATATTCAACTAACAGGAACTTTAAGAATTCTTTTTTTTTTTTTTTTTTTTTTTAGGATTTATTTATTTATTCGAGAGAGAGAGAGAGAGAGCGGGGGGTGGGGGGCAGAGGAGAGGGAGAGAATCTCAAGTAGACTTCCCGATGAGCATAGAGCCCCATATGCGGCTTGATCCCAGAACCCTGAGATTATGATCTGAGCTGAAATCAAGAGTCAGACGCTCAACTGACCAAGCCACTCAGGCACACCAAGACTTTAAGAATTCTTTATTGAAAAGGGCTGTGTTACTACTCATTGAAAATTCTGATTTAGGACTTTCAATGTATTTTCAGACTCAGGATTTCAGAGATTTTTTTTTTAAGATTTTATTTATTTATTTGAGAGAGAGAAAGTGCGCGCACAAGCAGGGGGAGCGGCAGGCAGTGGGAGAGGGAGAAGCAGACTCCCCACCGAGCAGGGAGCCTGATGCAGGGCTCGATCCTAGGACCCTGGGACCATGACCAGAGCCAAAGGCAGACGCTTAACCAACTGAGCCATCCAGGATTTCCCGATTTTTTTTTAAAGGAAAGAGAATTTAAATATTGTGTAGCCTAGTGGTTTTCAAAATTTGGAGAGTAATGTAGGAACAAATCCTATTTTTTTAAATAAGTTTCTACTGGAGAGTAAAAGCAGAACTGCTTTGGCAATGAATGATGCCCACGTCCCTCTCCCTTTGTTCTCCTCTGTGGAACCATATGGCCTCATGAAATATTTTAAAGCTGGTGAGGGTGTTCAGATTCATTTCTATTTTGACTCTTAAATAAATATTTACTTTTGTCAAACATTCCATTGCCACATTGTCCAGTCCTCTGCAAAGGAACTGTGGGATCTGGTCTTCCCTGGATAAGTGGACTAGTTTTTCTTGACTCCTACTAAGGCCACTTTCATTCTGTTTTCTTTTCCTGCATCTGCAAGCTCAGCATGTCCAACTAAGATATCCACTAATAGCTCTTGAATTTACTCTTTCTTTTCCATTTCTTCAGCTAAACATCAGCATTCTAACCAGTTTTCCTGTTTCTGGCCTCTCCCCAATTCAAACACTTCAGTCTGAGGGATAGATTAAATCTATCAAGCCAGTAGTAAATTTAAGTCAGTAGTAAATTTCAAGTCCTCAGTTTCCTTAACAGCAGCTAAAGCTGCCGTACACTAGCCAAAAGACAAGGGAGCATTGAGCGGATGAGCCTTCATACTGTTGGGTAAACATTGTGGGTAAGATATTGGTCCATCTTCCAGCAAATTTCATCACAAAGGCATGTTCAGTTCTTTTTTTTTTTGAGATTTTTTTTTTAATTTGAGAGAGAGAGACAGAGATAATGAGAGAGAGAGCATTAGCAGGGAGGAGAAGGACCCTGCTGAGCTTGATCCCAGGACCCCGGAATCATGACCTGAGTGGAAGGCAGACTCTTAACTGACTGAGCCACCCAGGAGCCCTGGGATGTTCAGTATTGAACATCTTTGAGAAAAACTGAGATAGGTGAAAAAAACTGATTATAGAGGCATAGATTCTGTTATGAACAGAATCTGTCCTGGCAAAATTCATACATTGAAGTCCCCTAGCCCCCAGTATATCACAATTGTGACTGTCTTTGGAGATAGGACTTTTAAAGAGGTAAATGAGAACATATAGGTGGGCCTCAATACAGTATGTCAAATGTCCTTATAAGAAGAGGGGAAGACACCACGTGTGCACAGAGGAAAGGCCAGGTGAAGATATGGCAAGAAGGTATCATCTGCATGCATGTCTTTGTGTCTCAGGTTAAGGTATCAGAGCAGTTCCTCAAAAGGATGCTTAACTCCTGAGTCTATTGCAGGTTTATAAAATATTAGCACTCAAATAGATTATAGGCCTTCATGATACAAATCTTTAGTTCTTGTTAGCACACAGGTTATAAATATTTAGAGTGATTTCCATACCATTTAACGGAACATTTTAATCTTGTCTACTTCTCAAGTTCTTCCAGGCTTAATCAATCATCTTTCCTTTAATCTGTAATAACATATACTTTTGGAGAATTTAGCTGTCTCTCTCTTGTTTTGTTCTCCATAATCGCTATATTTTTCTCCTACCTGGAGTGAGTCAAAAGGCATATGTCATTGTATATTTGCTCATTTTTACCATCAGTGTCTGAATTCTAGCAGGACATATCTATATATGTTGTATAAATTCTTTGACTATGAAAATACATAATTTTATTACCTTCTTATCTTTCCTTAGTACCTTTTGAGTGTGGTTTCAGTGGACCTACCCAAGGAATATTGCACCATTGCCAAAAAGAATATGCCCAGAGTTAGCACATAGATCATTTTAGGAACATCTGAATATGTTTTAAATACAATTAATTGTCATAGCATATGATGAGCACAGCCCACAAAAGGGAAACTTGGTTTGTAAAGGGAGTCTGTCATTTTTGAAAATATAAAAAAGAATAATTGTTAAACTGTCATCAGGTTAATGACTTCATCTTAATAATTTTGATAAATGGCAAATATATTGAGTGTTATAAAGACACTCAATAAATTTTAAAACATTGAACAACAGCCTTGCCTTTTCTTCCCCTAAGGAGATCTAGCAAGACCTCTTGTTTGTTTTTTTTAAAAAAAAAAAAAACTCTTTAAGATCATTTAGCTGATATTCCCTCATGTATGAGACATACCCATTGCATAGCTAACTGATGAATTGACCTAATTTTATCAGCAAAATTAAATTTTCTCTTTAGGTAGGTGTTTTAAAGAGTCCTATGTGAAAACCTCAGCTAATGAGTATTCTGCATAATAGTTTGTTTTATTAGACGATTATTTTCAAACTAATTCCTGCTTGGAGAGCCATATATTTTTTTCCTTTCATGGAGAAAACCATTATGTTTAAAATATTTGAGAAAGATATGTGAGATCACCATGAAGCAACATAGAGTCTTTAAACATACCTCCAAAAGAAAAACAAAAACAACCCACAATCATGCTAGAATCTTAAATCTTTAAAGACATACATATTGTTTATTCCAACTTTTTTCTGTTTAACAGAAAGCTGGTTGGAGGTAGAGCCAAAACTAGGAGTCAAATCTGTCATTTTTACATGATTTTATACTGTTCTTATTTAACTGTATGGCATCTTTACAGTCAGACATTTTGGGGTCAGATATTTTCAGGATGGATGGTCTATTAACATCTTGTCTGGCTTCATTTGCATGTGATGCCCAGTTGTAGAGCTTGGAGTTTTAATCCTTAACATGTCATCCAGTAACTTAAGATTGGGCCACAAAAGGTCGCTCATTTAGCTTGGTCTTTGAGGTTTAGTCCTTCTCTGAGTAAGTGTTGATTTTTGGCAAGGTCAAGGGAAAATGTAATCTGGAGCCTGGTCTGAGTTGTAATTGATTGTATTTTAATTAAGAAAAAAAGTTTTCAGACACTTTTGGGTAAAGGAAAAGAAGGCTGGGAAAAAATTTTGTGAGTTGGGAAATAACTGCAATTTACTTGCCAAGTACAACTAGCCAATAATAGTTTGAATATGAATGGAATTGAAAATTAGAAATATTGCTGAAACCCAGATTGTTTTTATTTCAATTTGTATGAGAAGTTTCAGGGGAAAGCCACCAAGAAAATGGGATCTGGAATTCAGGGGACTGTGATGGCCAGTAAGCAGCTGTGCACATTGGAAGTCACTTCATATCTCTAATGTTACCTCATTGTAAATTAGGAATACTAGTAATAGCTAACTTTTATTGAATGTGGACTATGTGCCAGGCATCATTCTAAACTGCTTTACGTGTATTAACTCATTTAATCATAAAACTCACGAGGTCATTACTGTTATAAGCCCTCCTCTAATTCCTAAATGAAGAAATTGAAGCAACAAAGAGGTTAGATCATTTGCCCAAAGTACCACAGTGAGTTGGGGAAAAACCAAGAACCAAATGACGGAGCTCCAGAGCCTATGCTCTTAAACCCTACATCCTATGCTTTTGCTGTGCTTAAGACATTAAATAAAGTGGGGCTATTGGAAAATTCTTGTATTAGATGCATCTCATGTAAATCAACCTTATGACAGAAAGCACTTTATTGTTCCTAACCCAGAAGTTCATTTGGACTAAAATTTTAGAATTCTGTTTATTGAACTCTTTTATGTTTCCAATGCATATTTATTCCCCAAACAGTCAAATAGCATCACTGAAATACCCTTCATCTCCAGACAGGACTTCTTCCATAATGGATTGATGCACTCTCCATTTTTGAGTCCTTAGGAGTCTTTCAAACACCTTTTCTGATTGGAAAGAAAAAAAAAAAAGTCCACCTGTTTTTTAGATGAGGAATATTTCTTAAACAAAATATCAATTTCTGAAAATACTCCTAAGTTTTTATACTGGTTTTATTTATTTATTTATTTATTATTTTATTATTATTTATACTGGTTTTAGAAGGTATATTTGTTGACATCAATTAGTAGTCATGATACCTTTGAGGATGGCAAAGAAGACATTTTTCCATTTTTTCAAAGATTCTCACTTTTCTAATTTCCCTAATGTTTTCAGTCTGCAGGTTTTTGGATCCAGGTTTATTGTTTGTCTGCCCTCAAGCCACAGGATACAAATTTTGTGTGCATTGCTCATGATAAATTCAGTAGATATTTGTGTAAATGTCATGCTGCATGTAAAGTGACAAGAATTTCACTATAATTTGGCATGAGGTGAAGCATTAACTAAGGGATATACATACAAATGAGTTGAGGGAAAACATTTTGTTGTCAGGTAGTTTGGAAAATGACCATAATGAACACTGTTGGCATTTTTGTGACCTATAAATGCTATATAAAGCTTTACCAAAAAATCTACTGAGGTCAGCAGCAGCAAAGCATTAACTAATGGGTACTTAAACTACTAGCAAAAATAAATCATATTAAAGCTTCAGAAAAATAAATCACTATTTACTGATGCAGGATAGATTACATGATTATTGCAAGTCACAACATATGAGAATGTAATATCATTCATAAAATACAGAATAAAATAGACCTATTGACTTCACATTATTAATTTTGATGCACACCCTTTTTCTAATTAGTAGAACAAATGTTAATGGCAAAAGCCTGGATGCCCAAGTAGAAGTATGCATTCTACAGGGAGCTGAACTGAGGATTCAAAGCATTAAAAATTATTTTATATTTAGTACAGCCTCTCCCCAAATAAAAGTTAGTGCCCTTTAAAATGTGACACTGTCTAATGCTCTTTGATGTTCTTGTCAAAGCTTTAGAGACTGATTTGAATGAAATGATCATAGAAGGAAATCAATGGGGAAATGAATAGGTTGATTCCATTGGGTTGTGTACTGTTTCCTGTTAGTCTCTGCCTTGCAATTGAATGTAAGCTGTCCCCTGAGAATAGCGTTATGATTTTTAGTCACCTTTGGGTCTTCAGCATTGGTAAATTTTCAAAAAAATAGGGACGAGAGAAATTTGAGTACCATCCTCCATAGATCTTCTCTTCCCTCTCATTTTGTCTCTGATTTTTTTTTTTTTTTTCCAGGCTCACTAGCGTAGTGCTTTGGTTTCTATCTCTACATCTATCCTAACTTGTCAGGTTAACCCCCATGTATAGGCTTAGTTGTTCTACATACTTTAGAACCCATCTTTATCTTAGGAGTGTTCTAAGTGGTAATAAATAAGCCTACTTAAAAACTTACATGCCTTGGGGCACCTGGGTGGCTCAGTCGGTTAAGCGTCTGCCTTCGGCTCAGGTCATGATCCCGGAGTCCCAGGATGGAGTCCCACATTGGGCTCCCAGCTCAGCGGGTAGTCTGCTTCTCCCTCTGCCCTTCACCCTGCTTGTGCTCTCTCTCTCAAATAAATAAATAAAATATTTAACAAACAAACAACAACAACAAAAAACCTTACATGCCTCAAACTGAAACAAAATTATGGTGATTCTACTCTGTCTATGGTGATCCAGTCTTCTGGAACTTGAGTTTCTCTTTCTAGTTTCCATTCTTCTAGAGTGAGCAATTTTGTCTTCTGTTTCTCTGACTAGGTATCAAGGCCTTAAATCCAGTTATTCCAGTTGTCCAGATCACTGTCTTAAATATCTGTTCCACAAATATTTGTTGCTGTTAAGAATTTCCACCCTATTTTGAGTAGAGCCATTTCCTTGCCTTATCTTCCCTGTCTAGAGTGTAAGCTCTGTAAGAGCAGCAGATGTATGTGCTTTTTCCACTTGGAAATATTGGTCAAAAGTTTACCAAATCCACTTCCTCTGCCTGACTTCACAACTGAACTGTACTTCACAGATCTTCCCATTTAGGTGGGACAGTAAGACTAGTCCCAGCTGATAGAATTTAAGCAAAAGTAATGTGTCCATTTCAGTTTAAACCAATTAAGAGCAGATGTGTATTCGCTAAGCTCGTCCTCACTCATTCTCTGTCCTGTCTCTCAGCTGGCTGATTGATGCTAGACTGATTGTGAAAACATGTGTTGGAGAGAGTGGAACTGAAACAAGGTTCTTTTGCTGAATGATTGCATGCAGCAAAAACTGTTGTCAATCTGCTTTGGAGTATGATATGTTAAGCCTCTGAGGTTTAGAGGCTTGTCTATTTTTTTTTTTTTTTTCCCCAAGCAGCAACCTACTTTAATTTATTCATAAGTGGGCTGTGGCTATCATAAAAATCTAAAATACATGGCAATGGTTTAACATTTGGGTGATGGAATTCAAAGAAACAGATATTGAAGGCTGGAAATATGGCAATTCATATAAAGTACTGATAACACATGTGGTAAGACTATAACTTGCCATATTGGGAGGCAGACCATATGCCTGCTCAGCTGACAGGCCTAAGGGAAGTGAATTAAAAGAATAAAATTGTTAGTGTATTTTGGCTCATATTAATTAATGTTGACAAAGATGAAGTGACCTCAGGAAAGAATTGGCCAACTTGTAAGCATAAATGAATGGAAATAGAGAAAGTCTAGAAAAAAGATCCTTGAAGAGTTGGAAAAGTTGACTGTTTCTAGCTCTGAAACAACTAGATATAAGATTTGATGCCATATGTGACTAAGAAAGATTGTGAGCAAAAGAAGCCTATTGAAAATGGTCTTCCTAGTCAAGCTCAATAGACTCAAGAAAGCAGCCATTAAGGTTGGAGTGGCCTGTTGGCAAAAAAAGCAAATAAATACATCGGATTTGGGAACTGTGTCCATGAAAGGACGTCAGCTATGTTTGCTGTACATCATATGAGTTGGTCAGATGCTAACATACCAATTGATAACAAATAATTTAGAAGCCTAAAAAAGCAATAAGCTGGGACTAAAACTCTCTAAACTTTAAATCAAGTATTGGAACGTCATTCTTCAATGAGCAGAAAGCAGGTTTCCAAAGTTTTTCTGCCTCCAGAGCAAGCAGAATATCCAAAATTTATTTTAAATATGGCTGTGGAGTATTTTGACATGAAAGAATCATCTCCCCCAACTCAGAAGGCCAGGGATCAAAAGAACAATGGATGGAGATGTTCTTTCCAAAGAACACAATCAGGTTTGTAATATCTGTCCCATAGGATTTCAGAATTGCTGTGTACCAATACTGCTTTGTGATTTCCCTTCTTCCCTTTTCTGAATGGGAATGTTTATTACGTTTATGTTGCCCTTGCTCCACCATTGTGCAGTCAGTGTCAGAGGGAGGCCAATAATTTATCTTTTTGGTTCACCAGATCATGAGAAGCAATATGAGGCAAGTTAAAAAGGACTTTGCATCATCAGGAGTTCTTAAAGTTTCAATTGACTGCAATGAATGCTTAGGACTTTGAGTTTTCCTTGGGAGTGGATGAGTGTGTTTTACACTGTGGGATGAAAAGCAAAATGGGTATTTCTTTTTTTTTTTTTTTTTTTAAGGTTTTATTTATTTGACAGAGAGAAAGACAGCCAGAGAGCAAACACAAGCAGGGGGAGTGGGAGAGGGAGAAGCAAGCCTCCCGCGAAGCAGGGAGCCTGATGCGGGGCTTGATCCCAGGACCCTGGGATCATGACCTGAGCCGAAGGCAGACGCTCAACGACTGAGCCACCCAGGCACCCCAAAATGGGTATTTCTTGACCACAGCAGAGGATTTTGGCAGAGACAATGGAGTATGTTCACCAAACCCATTTCTTTTTCCTCTTGGGCATGTTGATGTACTAAGTTTCCTCATCAACTTGTGATAGATAAAGCTATATGACTGGATTCTGGTGAAAGCAATGTGGGCAGAAGTATTAAGTACAGCTTCTAGGTCTAGACCATAAAAATCGCCCATGAACAATCATTCATTTTCTTCCTATTTGAGGGCATCCTTGGAGTTAGGAGCCAAGTTTGTGAAGCAAAGCCCTGTCAATCCCATCACCATTTCATTAGATTATGGCATAAGCAATCAATAAGCTTTTATTAAATGACTGAAACTTTAAGGTTTGGTTTGTTTTTTGTTTTTTGTTTTGTTTTCCTAGTACTTAGCCTACCCTGACTGATATACCCAATATTTACAACTTTTGCTTTTTCATGATATACTGCTCCTAGATTTATTTTGTATGTTTTTAATACCACAAGCCTTTTTATTTTGTATAATCTATGCTTTAACCAGGATAATAATCCAGTCTAGTTTCCTTAGATTGATTTCATAAATTACTGAATTGAATACTTGGTTGATTTATTTTTATTCTTTGTTTGTTTAAAGTGAAAGCACTTAAATCTATTAATTTTACCCTGAGTACATTTTACTCTGGTTCTCTGAGTACAGCTTTGTCCACATCCCATAAATTTTGACGTATTATTTCATTTTATCATGTTCCCTTTATCATTATTTTCCAAGGGGGCTCCCAACGAAGTTTTTATTTCCTCATTGATACGAGTTTAGGAGAATAGTTTTAAATTTCCATGTGGTTAAGCCTACTGGTTTTAAACACTTCACAGGGTTGTTGAGGGTATTAAATGAGAAATTGAAGGCAAAATCACTCAATCACACATTTAACACCATGCCTAGTTAACCATAATCACTCAGTAAATATTAATAATTGGTATTAAATTGCTTTTACTGTAATATTCTGCTAAACTCTAAACACGGTAACTATGCCAATGGAGGGAGAGCAGTCCAGTTTTCCAGTTGAATCTGGTTGTTTGAACAATGGGACCAGTGGTGAAAGAACACAGAATCTCAGATTCCAGCATAAGAATAGCAGGATCCCTCTCTCTCTCTTTTTTTTTAAAGATTTTATTTATTTATTTGGCAGAGAGAGACAGTGAGAAAGGGAACACAAGCAGGGGGAGTGGGAGAGGGAGAAGCAGGCTTCCCGCTGAGCAGAAAGCCCTATGCGGGGCTCGATCCCAGGACCCTGGGATCATGACCTGAGCCGAAGGCAGACACTTAACGACTGAGCCACCCAGGTGCCCAGGATCCCTCTCTTTTATGTGGCAAAATATATGTCAGGGTCTTCTAGTAATCTACTGGTGTGTAACAAACCACCGCCAGATTGAGTGGCCTAAAAAAACACTTACTGTGCTTACAAATCTGAAATTTAGGCAAAGAAACAGGGTAGGTCATCCCTTCTCCACTAAGCCTCAGCTAAGGCATCTCAGAGTCTGGGGGCTGGAATCATCAGAAGGTTTACTCATTTATGTATCTAGTGTTTGACCACACTGGCTACTGGTTTAGACCTTAGCTGGTGCTGTTGGCCAGAACAGCAACTGGTGGCCTCTCTATGTGGTCTGAGCTTCCTCACAACATGGTGGCTGAATTACAAAGAAAAGGTACAGAAAGAGAGAGACAGATGGCCAGGTGGAATCAGTATTGACGTTTCCAGCCTAGCCACAGAAGTCACACAGTGTCTCTTCCTTTATATTTTATTTGTTAAAAGCAAATACTAGGGGCGCCTGGGTGGCTCAGTCAGTTAAACATCCGACTCTTGATTTCAGCTCAGGTTCTGATCTTGGGGTCATGGGATCAAGCCCTGTGTGTGGCTCTGCTCTGGGTGTGGAACCTGCTTAAGATTCTCTTTCTCATTCTCCCTTTGCCTCTCCTCCCCCATCCCCTGCTCACACACCTGTGCTCTCTCTCTCTCTCTCAAAAAGAAAAAAAAAAGGCAAATACTTAAAATACTAAGGAGGTCTGTATTCAACGGAAGGAGAAATAAACCCCACCTCTTGATGAAGGAGTGTCAAAGTAACATTGTAAGAACATATGAGATGGAATAAATTGGTGTGATCATCTTTAGAACATGCATCTACCACATTGGGAATTTTACTAATTGTGATTTTCTTTTCTATCCCCTACTCTGATACAATGTGAAAATTCTAGTCAGCTTCTGATTTGAATGTTGACTTTAAGTCTTTATGTTTATTACTATGTGTTTTCTTCTGAATCTTCATAGGTACTTTAGTGGGCACAGTAGAGAAGCTAGATATTACTCTTTGTCAGAGGTGATTTAGACCATTGTGGGCCACTTTTGAACTTTTCCCCTAATGCCAAAATACAGATCTTATTGAGAAATACCACCAAATCAACTGGGTTGATCTAAGTTTGGTGCAAAAACTAAAATATACTTCCATGTGGATAATAATTCCTTCCCCATTTTAATTTAGCAATGTACCACTGCTTTGTTTATGGCTATAACTTTTAAGAATGGTAGAATCTTGGCCCCGGGCTGGAAACATCATCAAGATTGGAGTAGTGATCTATGCTTTGAGCAGCCAAATCTAAATCAACCTTTGAAATATTACTTGGGTTGGCAAGATGCAGCCTGGACCAAGGACATTACTGCAAGTCAAAAACTTTTGGAACGGTAGATAAAGCTCTGACATTCATACCAGCTGTGACTTTGATTAAGTCACTTATTCTGCATTTCTGAATATCTGCCTTAACTTTCTGTCCAGACCTACTCACTCCCCTTTCAAAATAGGAGTGATAGAGAGAGCTGACAAAGAAAGCTATTACTTATTAAGTTTATTAAAAACTAAGTAGCACTACATGATGAGTTGGCAGAGCCTAGATCAGTTATAGAACCTAGAGCATGTTTTGCCCAATAAGTAAAATCCAAAAAGAAGCTCTTTAATAGTATAAGGCAGAACCTTATTTGTTAATAATAATAGTTAATGTTCATTGAATGCTTAATATAGGCCAGGAACTATGCTAAACGTTTTATTTATTGCACCTAATTTTCCCAACAAGAAAATTGAGATAGGCAGTATTATTACCCTCATTTTAAAGGTATGGAAACAGACTTACAAGGTTAAATACATATTCAAGTTCTCACAGCTGAGTGACAGAGCAGGAATTCAAATGGGAGTCTTTCTGACTCCAAAGTCTATACTTGCAAACACTTCACTATACTGCAGATACCATGTGGATCTAGTTCAACCCCACTGATTTCACAATGTAGTTGTTTAGGACCAGAGGTTACATGAACTTCCCAAGGTCACAAAACTAATTAATTATTTAGTCAGGGCTTTAGGTAGTGTGTTGAAATACTTTGTGATTCTCTACACATCGTGACACTATGTAGAATTTAATTCCACTTATAGGCGTGACATCCCCCAAAATTACCAAGTCCTAATCTAAATAATTAAATATCAGAGTTACAGTTCTGAATTTATGTTTTGTCAATACTTGAGTTCTTATAAAAATTGTTGCTTGGCAAACAGTTCTCTATAACAGATCGTAGCAACATCTCTACTTGCTTATTTCTCAGAGATATTTTCAGGATCAATGAAATCATGTCTGTAAAGTACACAATGTGAAACAGTAAACGTTATTTAGATAAACTACAAGATGCCCATAGCACTGTTGTATTTGTGACTGAGATCATTTCTCGCCATCAGCTGACCACAGTGCAGAAATCCAACAACCACAAGACACTCCCCTCCCACCTACCCAAAGTAGTTCTTTCCTTTTCTGGTTAGGCAGTTAGTAGCATAGAGCGTTGTGGTTGTTGGATTTCTACGCTGCAGGTAGCAGAGAGCAAAGAAATGATCATAGTCACAGATTCAGCAATAGAACAGCTTTACTGGCATGTTTAATTATTTCCTATAAGATACTACACCAAAGTGCTATCTTGCATTTCCCCAAGGTCCAACCACAAACACATTGTTGCCTAATGAAAATTACTGGGATAAAGCCTGACACAGTGCCATCTGGTGGTTTCCATCAATAATAAAATAGACCTATAAATCCTTTCTCATCTCACCCTAGCTTCTCGTTGACTGTGGAAAGCCAGCTTCAGTAAGCAGTCTGTGATAAAAAGTTCTGTATGTTACAGAAAATTTCAGAAAGTAATTGGTTGTGTCATAGTGAAGAAATTCCCCACGATTTTTTTAAAACATGAAATAATTTTATGCCTTAATCTGGGGAGTGCTTTCAGAGTAAGGAAGAGGAAAAGCCTCCTTAATGTTATTACATGAGTATCATTTGCATTAGTGTCCTCTCTTCCATGATTTTCCCAGATTAGTTCCATGGACCCTCAGTCCTGGCACATGTCCTTTTTCTAGTATTTCTGATAATTTCTTTAATACAAGGCAGGGATATTAACACTTTTTTTGAGAAAATAACATTAATGCTTATTACTGTGAAACAACTGATAACGGCAAGTCAGTGGTTGGTAAATAGCCTCTACTTCCCCTAAGAGAGCAAACTCCAGATTTTGAGAGTGGCCAAAACACTGGCCACGGTGTCTGGCTGACGATGCATGTGTCATCCTTAATGTTCCTGTACCAAGTCCAGGCATACTTGCCCCCATCCCAAGGATGGGAGCCAAGTTAAATCATCTACTTTGTTCTCATTGTCTTGACAGTTCTGAAATCTATAGTCCTTGCCAAATACCCCTCTGAAAAAGAGAGAAATCCTGCCCTTTTCTTTCAGTCACCTTTTCTCTCTCTCTGTAAAACAATTGTTTTTCTTAATCACTTTTTTTTTTACTCTGTGCAACATGAGTGTCCTTTTCGTCAGCTTTTTTTTTTTTTTTTTAAACCTGAGCATCATTTCTTGTCTCATTTGGCTATTTCTTACGGACTCATTGGCAAATTAGCATAATCAGTTCTGGACTTGGCTTGAGTATATATCTATTTGCAGTTATATCAAATACCCAATCTTAAATTTTCATTTCAGCCCTGAATTATGCAACATCCAATGACTTTTAACCATTTAAAACCCAGTAATAGAAATAAGTAGTGCATTATTAACCTGTATTCTCTTGTTAACTATATTTTAGAAGCCTGGCAACTTTGGAAGATTTGTTAACCATATTATGGCTATAAGGCTAGTAAAGGACTTTTTACAGTGTGTATTACCTCAAACACTGTGAAAAACTGATATTTTAAAAATTCATGGAAGTTTTACAGATCTCCATGGTCCAAGTAAAAAAATAAAAAGTAAAGGCAAAAGAGGTGATATTCTCTTTATTTAAAAGAAAAATTTTTTTTTTTTAAAGATTTTATTTATTTATTTGACAGAGAGAGACACAGCGAGAGAGGGAACACAAGCAGGGGGAGTGGGAGAGGGAGAAGCAGGCTTCCCGCTGAGCAGGGAGCCCGATGCAGGGCTCGATCCCAGGACCCCGGGATCATGACCTGAGCCAAAGGCAGATGCTTAACGACTGAGCCACCCAGGCGCCCCTAAAAAAAAATTTTTTAAAGATGTATTTATTTCAGCGAGAGCGAGAGAGCGCGGGGGGAGGAGCAGAAGAAGAGGGAGAGAGAAACTCTAGCCAACTCTGTGCTGAGCATGGAGTCCACCTCTGGGCTCGATCTCACGACCCTGGGATCACCACCTGAGCCGAAACCGGGTCCGACACGACCGCTTGCACCACCCAGGAGCCCCCAGGGATGTTCTTTTTAATAGCCGCTGTCTACTTTTGCCGAAAATATAAGCCTGTATGAAATCGCCAAATGGTAATGTGTTTATTTTATGACAAAATAAAAACAAGGAAGATGAGATAAGCATGATTTTATAAATGGTCAGATAGGAAAGCAAACTTCTCAAATCTCAGTTTGAGAAGGACTCAGGGCTGTGGAGGTCAAAGGGGTAAGTGTGACGAGAGAGGAACATTTCCTACTCTCTAACATCCAGAGGTTTCCACCTTTAGATTCCCTATCATTCCCATATTTTATTCTTTTTTTCTCTTTTGGAGCGCAGGCCCCTGGCCCAGGGACTTACCCTGATGGGAAATATGACCTGACTTTCCAAGCTGCAATTCGGATTCATCTTCTAGCAGGAACATTGCAGATTGGTTTCATAAGATGCTCAGGACAGAACTTTGCTTCAGCAGCTGGTTTTAGCTCTCTGGTTGTCTCTAGGGAAAATGCAAACTGAGTCTTAAATAAATAACTCACAACCTAAACTCTCAGAACATAGTCCATGTGGAAGCTGGAGGGTGCCTTTATGTTGAGAAATATCAAAGAAATCGTCATTGGCTTCTCTCCAAGCTCTCTCAGAATTCTTGAACATTCTGACAAGCCCTACTAGAAGTCAGCAGGAAGCTGGAAGGCACACACACTCTTGAACTTTTGAACTCTGAAACAGCATCTATTTTCTCAGTTCTGTTTGTTGACTCCTCTTTGATCTCATCTTATTAGAAAGATAATACCCTAACATTTTAGCATATTTAAAATAAACTGCTCCTATAATCCTCTAGGGAGCTCAGCTTAACTTTAGCCTTTCCCCAGTCTCTAAAGCTCTTTACTGCAGTGTGCACTTACCTTCATGAAAATTGTTAAGTAATTCTCCCTAACAGGGAGTTTACTTTTCTGAATACACTGCAGGCAGGGTTATTTGTATTTCATTTCATCATTTGAACGTGAACTTATTTCTAATTTTGTGAGCATCTTTGAAAGCTTCCTAATACAACTACAAGGGCCAGAAGGAGGATAGAAACCTTGTCTGTGGCGATGGTGGTGGTGGTGGTGGTGCGGGCTGCCTTTTGCCGTTTGGCCATTTGGCCAGAGCCTTACATTCAGAAAGGGTTTCAAATTTATAGCTTTTGCTATAATTTCAAAATAAGGAAATAATATGCAATTATATACATAAAGGATTGAAAGATGATCATCCTACACTTCAAACTTGTGTTCATTGTTAAGCCAAATCAATGTAGCATCATTTCCCAACGATGTGGGAAACAGAGGCAGAAGAATAATTATTATGTTTCCTTACTACTTACAGCCCATTGACAAGTCCTTGAAAGAGGCGGAGTGACATTCCCCTAGGGACTTAACTGCCTGGATGTTGACACTTTGCTAAGGGCAAAAGGCAATCTTAGCCTGATCCCCAGGATTCTGTAAGTCCACTTTAACATATAAAATTTCCTTTCCCCCAAGATACATGTTGGCAATTATCCCCCAAGTATATGACCCACCAGTATTACATCTGAAGGGTTTCATTGAGTAAGGGACAGGTGGGGCTAGGTAGGGAGAGATAGGTAGGGGGCTATGTGATCAGGCTCATGGAAATCCCAGAAATGCTGAGGTGTAAGGAAACCAGAGCTAAAAGAACAAACCAGACCACCCTGCCCTGGGTGTCAGAGATGGGGTCTTTTTATGGCAGTCACATTGTGACCAACAAAGAATAACCAGACCCCAAAGAAGAATTAAGCCATTAAAGATGTTATCACCAGTCCTTACTCGAACCAAGACGTCACAAAAATGATAAGGCCGCAAGCTCCCTGGTCAGTTCTAAGAAAAGACTGTTAGTGGAGATCCATGGTGGCAACCCTGGCGGGATCCCTCTCATTCCTGAGAGCTTTTTCTGTATCCTTGCTTAATAAAACTCTATCGCTTTGCTCACTCTCCTTTGTCCGTGGGATTTGTTCTTTAACTCCATGAGACAAGAACCTCACTCTCCCACTTCACTATGAATTGCTATTTATTTCAAAATACTAATCCTATAATTACCTTTCCAATAGAAAAATATGTTACACTGTAACTTTTGCTTTAAAATATTATTTTTTAATATAAACATTAAAAATTTTAACTGTAGTAGCAGATAGTATTAGTAGCACTTCTAGAACGCACTCCCTTCCTTTTCCCTTTCAAATAACAGCCAGATTTTATTTTAGCTCTACCCATCGCTCATCTGCTCACTATCTTCAATACAGGACTAGTCCCGGATGGCTCAAACTAGTCAGCATGTTTTATTCTTATAGCCATCGTCACTACAAGGTTCAGGGATGGACTTGACTTCAGTGGTCCATCTTGATTGAATTCCAGGACTCTTTCTGGAAGAGTTGTTGGATTCCTTCTGTTAGGTTTAAAAGAGGATTTGTATACCTTATGCCATGAGAAGAATGAACCTCAAGAAGGCAGAGAGGAGAAAAAGAAAGACGATCCTCTGTATATATAGATGGTTGAGCAGAGAGAGAGAGAGAAAAAAAGAAGGAACAGGGTTCTCCTTCATGCAATCATAGATTTGCCAATTCTGAGGCCTGATGTATCTGAAAAAATTTCATTTTTGTGATCAACACTTCTCCCCACTTTTGAAAACTGGTTTGAATCAACATTTCCATTATTGGTCACACAGAGTCTTAACCTTTTTCTGTAACTCTATTATGAAATTTCTTAAATTTTTTAGATCCAGAGATCCTCAAAATCTTGAAGTGGCAAAGGCCTCTCTTAGCCATCAAGTGGCCTGGACTCAACGTGGCGGTTGACATCTGCCACGGTGAGTCCAGTCCAGGTTTTCCGGTGAGTCAGAGGCCTGAACTGAGAGCTGCTGCCCCCAGTTTAGGAATGTTAATGCCTTTAAGAGGTTGTGATATTGAGAAGCCATATTCCTACCGTTGGCTTTACATTCTTAATTTGATTCCAAAAAATAGGGTGAAAGGCAGAAAGATATCAACCAAGTAGAAGATGCCCATGTTGTAAAAATCTATTACACTTTATTCTTTTCGGAGAGTCCATGCTAATTACAAATTAACTTTAAGCTGATGGTTCTCAACCAGGCTGATTTTGTCCTCTAGGGGACATTGGCATTGTCTGGAGCCATTTTTTGGTTGTCACATCTATGGGAGAGGTGCTACTGGTGTCTCATGGGTAGAGGCTAGGTAGGCTACTACGGGTCCTATGATGCACAGGACAGTGCCCGCCCCACTCACAACAAAGAATAATCCAGCCTAAAATGTTAATAATAGTGCCAAACTTGAAAAACCCTGTTCTAACCATATAAAGTAGTAGCAAATGAAATTGATGATCTAGCTGTCACCCATTCTTTCACTTTTGCTCAGTCTTTTATTGTTTGTCCCTCTTCTGTGTGCTGGGTGAGCTGGGTGTTTACAGTTATTGAAGAGCTTCTGGTTTAAGGTTTTGATTTTTCTTTGTCATTGGGGAAAATTGACAATTTTGAAAATTAGCATAATTTTTTCCTGTGATGCAATCAGACAATTTAGAGAAATATTCCCTAACCAAGAGGTGACTGCATTATCCTTAAGTGTATCTCTTTCTCTTTAAAGTCAACTTCTAAGTAATTAATGCTGACAAAGTACTACTTGTTTTTTTGTTTAGTTATTTTTTTTGAAAGATTCAAAGGTGTGTAAGGCTTTTCTCTTGTTTTGCAGGAGTTCATAATCTAATAGTGGAGATGGGAAAACGTTCAGATTCTTTAGTACAAGGGAGTAGCTCTCATGTGTGATGGCGGCATCACCAGAATGCTGCTCAAGCACACGACAAAGAAGATAAACTTAGAATCCAGGGACAATGTATAGTTGACCTACACCTGGGGTAGATGCTCTTGCACAGCCATGGCTCCTCGGAAGGGTCACTCCCAGCTTGTCATTTTCCTCTCGTGGCATCTCTGAGACAGCAGACTTCTTGTGGGTTTTAGGGGCTTACCGGCAGCTGCCTGGGGTGAGGCTGCCAGCCCTTAATCATTCACCTTCCCCAGTGCAGAGACAGTGAAGAGAAAACGCAGCTCAGCAAGGCTGAGAGGGCATGAAATTGTGTTAAGCAACACTCATGACAATGACTGGATTTGCTATTTTAGAGTAAGTGACTAAATGTTTTTTTTTTTTTTTTTGAAATTGTAATTTTCCTGTGCTGTTATGTGTAAAGGTGACCGCTCCGTGGTGGGCTCTCAGCAGTTTGTACTCGACAGCTAATCAGGTTGATTCATTTGGTGAGGTGGGCAGTAAGCTCAGTTATAAAACAGAATTGAGTTCTTACCTCACTGAGATATAACCTCACATATTTTTTTCCTTCTTCTTTTTTTTTTTTTAAAGATTTTATTTATTTATTTGACAGAGAGAGATACAGCGAGAGAGGGAACACAAGCAGGGGGAGTGGGAGAGGGAGAAGCAGGCTTCCCGCGGAGCAGGGAGCCGGATGTGGGGCTTGATCCTAGGACCCTGCGATCAGGACCTGAGCCGAAGGCAGACGCTTAACGACTGAGCCACCCAGGTACCCCTCTTTCTTCTTCTTGAAGGAAAGAAATCACTGTGCGGATTTTTCAGGGGACGTTGTGAAGACACAAGATTTTGTATTTGTAGTAGGAAATATAATCATCTGTGGAATGAAACCAGTTCCCTTATTGAGTTTGCTAGCAGCCTTTCAATAAATAATTTAGGCTGCAATCACCAATGGGAATCAGAGGTTTTGGTGGGGACCATCCTGAGTTTATTCCAGCCCAATCCCAGTGCTAGTGGAGTGTAAAATGCATCCTGGCCTATTGCTAATTGCATCAGAGCTGACCAGAGGCGAGTTAGCAATGGCTCCGTATTACCATATTTCCCCACAGGATGGCATCCATCAGTTAAAAACAAAATTTACAGTATTAGCAAAACTCACAAAAATAGAGATGGAGAAAATTTTCTGTGAGACTTTTCAATGTTTAGGGTTTATTTTGATACACATTTTAACTTGATCATAGTGAGCGAGGGTGGTGTGGGTGTTTGCCAGGAGCTGGCCCAGAAACAGACATAAAATTTGTGGTATGTGCAAAGAGAAAAATCGACTCATGCTGAGGATGGAGTTGCTAACAAATAAAGCTTAGCATTTCAGAGCCCCAGATCACCAGAGGCCCATTTATGGAATTAATGTTTTTCCTCCATCAGAAGATTAGCAAGTATCAAGAGATCAAATCAGAACAAGCAGAGTCTCATGACAAATTAAGGAGCACAGCATAAGATGATTTGGGGTTTTGGTTTGGTGATAACAAAGTGCTAATATTTTATAGCATGAGAATAAGAAAAGTATAATATTTTAGCTCTATAGTGATAGAAGTCACACAGACCAACCCTGAATGTTTCTGATGGGGGAAAAAAATTCCAAAGAGCATGAGAATTTTTCTAAGTCAGGACTAAAACAAAAGCAATGTTTCCATTTAGAGGGGGCTTAGTCAATGAGAAGGAAAATGAGGGAGGTTGTCTGGAAGCTCTGTTATGTCCAGCATATGTATTCTCAAAATTAAATTTATGTTGCAGATCAATAAAAATGGCAAAGCTTTCTTTCTTTTATTTTTTAAAGATTTTTATTTATTTGACAGAGAGAGAGAGAGCACACAAGCAGGGGGAGTGACAGGCAGAGGGAGAGGGAGAAGCAGGCTCCCTGCTGAGTGAGGAGCCCCATGCAGGGCTCGATCCCAGGACCCTGGGATCATGACCTGAGCCAAAGGCAGACACTTGACCGACTAAGCCACCCAGGTGCCCCGAAAAATGGCAAAGTCTTCTAAAGATGATTTACTCATTGTTAACTTAAAGGTGGAGAATTGTCAATTGTCCATATTAAAGGATGTCGTTACTATTAAAAAACACCTGGGGCAGCTGGGAGGTTGGTAGAAATTGGGGGTAGGGGCACTAAGACTCCCCCACGACAACCTTGGTATCGCCATGAAATCTGAGTCTTCTGATCCCTCGTCAGATCCTTTCCACTGTGGTACGTTTTCGTGAACCTTTCAAAGCCCTTTACGGTGAATAACTGCTGTATTATCTACTTTTGTTCTCCTTTGAGACTTTCCTGTGAGCCTACTATCCTTTTGTCCATTACATCTTCCAAGCCTTTTATGGCTAAACTTGTCAGGCACACTTCCCCATCACCTTGAAAAGGACACTGAAGTCCTCCTGGGGGAATGATTTCCTCACTGGGGAAAGTTAAGTCACAGTTCATTTTTCCACTACCAACTGCCAATTTCATTCCAGGAATCAAGTTAATCCGTTATCAAGTGTCTTAGAGCTCACCTATTGTTTGTGGGCGAATATGATTTTTACATGTCCATATGCATCAGGGGTATCTACTATAAAGCTTCTAGAAGGCAGGGATGTTGTCTTTTCCAACTCACATAGCTCTTGCAAACATAGGCATTTCATTTTTTAAAAATGCAAAACAAACAAACGGAAAGAATCTACTAATAACATCTTGGTGTCTGACGATGTCTCAATCGCAGATATAGCAAACGGCATCCGCTTTATTAAATAAGAATCTTTCGGGGGACTATTTAAAGTACTGGTAACTTAACCAGTTACCAGCTGATTCATTCTGGGTCTAGGAATGTGTATTCTTAACCTTTTCCTGCCCCTGATAGGCAGAGGTCAATTGTATCCTATCTCAACACATGGATCCTTTCTGTGTCTGGAAACATATTGCTTCTTAAAGGGTCCAATAGAATGATGGTAATAAAATTTAAATTCAACCTATTGAATTATTTCTTGGTTGGAAACTCTAATAATCTTACCTGTATATATTTGTCTGTCCTATTTGTGCATTTCAGTACTGGACAAAGGAATCTGTGAATTCAGTGTGTTTTAAATCACTTTGGAGTCTGGTGTTGAAGAATGTAAAGGCAAAAAAAAAAAAAAAAAACAACATTACTATTATGTATTGCAAAAGCAGAGAAACCCTAGATCCTTGCCTCTGCCGGCATTTGTCATATTTAAAAAAGAGAATTTTGAAAATGAGCCTGTGTAATACCTGGGCATGTCCAGGGCACCTCATAGGTGTGATTATTTGCAAAGAGTAAAATCTCCTCAGGCCATATCAGCAATACCTTCACTTTCCTGAGTAACAAGTCATGCTTCTTTGATGACATTCTGTTAGGCAAAGAAGAGAATAATAATAATAATAATAAAAAAAATCCCAGTCTTTTTTCTTTATCTTTTTTTTTTCTTTGATATTATCAATATGTAATACCCAAGGCATGAAGAGGCCTTTGGCATCCTTGTTAGTAAACAAACGGAGCAGTTACAATTCTTTTGACAAGAAGGTGTGGAAGAGTGTGCTCTGGAAGGCTCTTTCTCCTTTTCTCCCCCAACTTCCTCTCCTCCAACTTGACAAGCTGATTGCAGAGGCCAGTGAAAAAAACATCCTTGTCTTTTTCAGGTTGAGAGCATTTGTTTGGCATCTGGGTGGGTGGCCTTCTTGCTATGCGGTGTCAAGTCACGCGATGGGAACGAAGGCAGCCTTCTTGGACTGCTCAGCCGTCGTTTTCCTATGAGGGCAGCACTGATGCCGAAGCAAGTGGCCCAGTTAGAAACTGAAGAAAACATTTCACCACGGGGGACACCAGCTGACTTTACCGACTGTGGTATTATTAGTTAGATTGACAGGGGCAGCCAGGAGAGGTTGCAGTGGCTGAGAGGATATGGAGACAGAGTTCATGTTTCCTCAAAAGGCGAGAAATCACTGTTCTTCTCGTGTTGTTGGCAAGCTGTTGATCTTGAAAATCAGAAACCTGATTCACAGCCTCTTTTCCAGACTTTGTTAATATTTTAAATTATTTTGACTGACATTCGCAAATGTAATGTCTCACAATATTTATTTTATTTATTATTTTTTAAAGATTTTATGTATTTATTTGACAGAGAGAGAGACATAGCGAGAGAGGAAACGCAAGCAGGGGGAGTGGGAGAGGGAGAAGCAGGCTTCCCGTGGAGCAGGGAGCCCAATGCGGGGCTCGATCCCAGGACCCTGGGATCATGACCTGAGCCGAAGGCAGATGCTTAACTGACTGAGCCACCCAGGTGCCCCATGTCTCACAATATTTAAAGTACCACAGATTTCTCTAGAACTTAGCTCCATCCTGTGCATCCAGGTAGGACCACTTTAATAGTTCTATTCAGGGTTTACTCTCTGCATATGTTGCCTTTGGTTATTTCTTGGTGCTTTCAGGAAGCACTTTATATATCTTCACCAATATGTTTCCTTATAGCTGGGCACCATGTTGCCTACCTTTTCCACAGAGCCTCTGCCTTCCTTAGCCAGACATCACTGTCAATCTCTTATTCTGTCACTGCTCCTAGGCATTGCCACTGATTTACCAGACCCCTGATAAGTTCTATATTCAATCCAAAGTGAGGAGCGTATGTCTTTTTTTTTTTTTTCTTCATACCTTGTCACTGGGGACATGATCAGCATTTGATCCCTGTTTCATATAGTCTCTCTTAAAAATGAACTTGTCATCATTTCCCTTGGGAAGGAGCCCCTTGGCCTTGCCTAGTCGACTTTTGGGCCAACAATAGATGAGAATTGACAGATAATAACAGTAAGTTCCAGACCACGAAAACCCGAATGCAAGACGAAACAATGTCTTCTAGTACAGGCAGATCACATAATTAGCTGTATTTGTATGCTTTGGGGCTTCAGGATAGCAGAGGATAAACCACATAACTTGTCCTCTTAACCTAGATCTGTCAGGCATTGTCTTGTAGCCTTGGACTCCTGCCAATTCAAACCTGAGAGACCAGTAGTGACCACAACATATTTCCTCAGCTCCAGGCCTGCCAAAAGGGATCAGATCCAGGATCTGCCAAAAGGCTCAATCAGTAGTTTCCAAGAATCTGTTAACTTATGCTGCATACAAATTACTCTGAAATTAGTGGTATTTATTTATTTATGTCATAATTTTGCAAGTCAACAACTTGGGCTGGGTTCAGCTAGGAGATTCTTCTGGTCTTAGCTGGGCTCACTCATGCGTATATGTCCAGTTGGCTGGGAGCCAGCTCACTGGGATGCTCTCAGCTGATATGTGGTCTTTCATCCTCTAGTTAGCAAGCCGGGGTTTATTTCCATGATGTCTGCTAGGATTCTAAGAGATACTGAAGAAGTGTGCAAAACTTCTTGAGGTCTAGGCTTGGAATTGACATGTCATTACTTCTGCTGTATTCTGTTGGCCAAGGCAGATTAAAAGGCAGGTGCAAACTCAAGGGGAGGAGAAATAGGTCCCCTTCTTGATGGGAGAAGGATGTGGATTCAGATTGGAATGAAGGTTTAGTATCATTTTTGCAACGTACTAGAAGACATGTTTTAAATACAGCTACATGTGATATTTCTGTGGATTGATTAATAAACAATTCTTGACTTTTGTTGGGTTATTTTGTTTTGTTTGTTTATTTTTGTAAGCATAGATCCGGGTATGCTTCTTATTTATCTCCCAGAGCCTACAAAGTAATTTTGCCTAAACCTCGTCTTGTAACTTACTGTGTAATGCCATAAGATTATAGAGATAGGTTTAGAAATAAAAAAGAGAAAAAACAAAAACAAAATCAATACCTTTCTATCTTATACAACCAAAAGAGAGGGATATGAGGAAAAGTATTACATAATAGAGGAAAATATAAGGGTAAAAGTTATGGGACTTCTACCTCTTACCTGGGCAAAAGAAGGGGAAATAACTGTCCATGGCTATTTGGAGGAGTATTTACTCATCTCTTCTGGCTTTGCTTTCTTCCTCTTATACCTCAAGGCTTCTGGCTCTTCATGTCCTTGTTCTTCCACTATACCTGCCCTGTGGGCCCTCAACTCTAAATCAGGCCCATCATCAGTTGTGTGCATTTCTTATACCTGAGTTTCTAGCCACTACTAGAAGAAGTGACATCACTAGACAGAATGGTATCACTGCTGGGTCCTCCACTTTGTGTTAGAATCCTTTCATGTGCAAGTCTCTCTCTTCTTCCCCCTACTAACAATCCCACATTCCCACCAGCATCCTCATTCTCTCACATCACCTTTCAAAGAGAACCACTGATATCAGACAGAATGTTCTTAACCTCCTCTCCACTCACAAGATGAACTGTATAAGTTCAAACTCTTCTACATCTTTCTCATTCAGTGTAAAAAAAGTTTCACTTTTCCTGTAACAAGAAAATAACATTACTGAGCGTTCAGATGCACAGATTATGGAGCTAGACTGATTGTATTGAAATGTCTCTGCCTCTTACAAGCTTCATGACTTCATTTTAGGTCTCAGCTTTGTCACCTGTAATAGAGGCAGCGTTAGGTAGAGTAGTTGTGAGATTTTAATGGGACTTTCCCATTGAATGCAATGGGCTTAGCATCATACCTGACACATAGTTATTATGAGCCCTATCGATTCACAGTACTTGGGCCCTGAATTCCATCTCTACTGTTTTCAGAAAACATAATCAATTGTGATGAGCTTCTTTTATATAGTCAGTTTTTATTTTTCTTACTGACTCAAGTGTACTCTATTTTTATTTTCTTTCCCCTTTTCATTCTCATTTTGGGACTTTAAGTGACAAATGATCCCTTTGGAGAATGTGAGGTCAATCTCTCTCTCTCTCTTTTTAAACAAAATATTTAAAATTTTTCTTTCATGTTCCCTGGTTTCTTTAGGCATTTGCTTTTTGTCTTTCTCCTCTTCTTCCCAGACATATATGTTTGATAGAGCTTACTGCATCTTTCTTTTTCTTCAACTAAGTATAAACTTATAGTCTATCAGTACTATTAGTCAACTTTGTTCCAAATGGACAACCCCAAATTTCAGTGGCTTATAATAGAGCTATTTAGCTCTGCTCCCATATGTGGGACATACACTTTCTTATGGTAGAAGGGAAGAGTAAGAGGCTGAGCTGAACCACACAATTGTGTGTAAAATTTTTGTTTGGATATGACAAATGGCATTTCAGCTCATATTCTATTGTCAAACCAAGTCGTATAACCAGATTAAAGTCAATGGGATGGTAAGTATAATTACACCCATAAGAAGTACACAAGATACACAGCAATGGTGTGTGGGCATATGTGTAGTAGTAGAGCTTACCATGTCAGTCCATTTAAATATGGTCTTGACCTGCACCTAAATGATACTTATTTACCAAATCGTGGAGCTTGAGAGTAAGCACACTTGGATTTGAGTCCTGCTACACCATTTACTCACCATAGTTCCATCCTCAGTAAGCCTCATTTTCCCTATCTATAAATGAGAGTTATAGTTCCTAGTTCATGGACAGCTTGTTATGGAGCATTGAAATATTATATTTAAAGCACTTACATAAAAGTTAACTGTATGGTCAACATCACCACTACCACCATCCTGTAGCAGGGACCAATATGAGCTATTTTAAAATTTTCAACTGTTTCTACATTGGAGGAGAGGGGGAAATGGAAGTTGAAGTTCATCCTTTGAGGAGAAGAAGAGAGCACTACCTTTGTTTTGAGAAGAACTACTTTGAGAGGGCACGTATTGCATGGAGCACTGGGTGTTATACGCAAACAATGAATCATGGAACACTACATCAAACACTAATGATGTAATGTATGGTGATTAACATAACATAATAAAATTAAATTTAAAAAATTAAAAACATAAAAAAAAGAACTACTTTGGAGAACCTTTCGAATTCACCTCACCTCAGATACACTGAGATGTTTGATATTAGAATACCATTAAATAATATAAAACAAAGTTTGTCTTTTTTTTCCTTATGGGCAGAGGGTAGCATTATAGAAATTAAAACATATATTTTTAAAATTTTTTAATTTATTTGAGAGGGGGTGGGAGACGCAGAAGAAGAGAGAATCATACTCAGGGCTCAATCTCACAATTCTGAGATCATGAGCTGAGCTGAAACCAAGAGTTGGTGGCTCAACTGACTGAGCCACCCAGGTGCCCCAGAAATTAATATATTAACTTAATGTTTTTTAATGCTTCTTGACCATCCATATATGGGGGCCCAGGACTTAGGGAGAGAAGAGAGAAAAATAAAATTCCTCTTTATTGTCTTATGTATTTGTTCACTAATTCTTTCATGATTCCTTCATCCATTCAATAGATATTTATAGTGTGCCTACTAGAGGCCAGGCATTGTGCTTCTAGGTTCTGGGGTTATAATAATGCACAAATCCCCATATATGGTCCCTGCCTTCTTACATCCTTCAGTTTTACCTCTATTTATGCTTGGAGATGAAGCAGATCAGAGAGTTGAGCATAGAAAACTAAGTGGCTTGGAGAACACTCTACAAAATAGAAGCCAGGGCAGCAGTCTGAAGGGAGGGATGACTGATGGCAATCAGAAATGAATCACGGGGTATGCTAGAACTTACTGGAAATTCTCAAAACAACAGCAACAACAAAAACAACAAATTAGAATATAGGACACAAGACAGGATAATGATTTGGACTATTATCACTTATACACTAAAGGAAAGGATGATGCAGAAAGCTTGTTGTTACTGATTCACTTGTTTATCTTCCCATTCTTCTTCCCATCCCTCACCTCAATTAGGAGACTTGAGACAATGTCTTTCATTTCTTTTGTTATAATCCGAATAGCTAACACAATGCATGGATATAGTATGTATTTAAAAATTGTTTTCTCTAAGAACAAATAAATAAGATCACTTGGGCCAAAGCTGTCCTCTAGCTCTTGGCTGTCTTTAGATATCAAAGGGATTTTGGAATTTGGAGAACATATTGTGAATTTGAAAATTTTTGAAAAAAGAATGTGGCAAGAATTTGAATGTCTCAAGCGAAGGGGATGGACATGTGGTGGAGTCCCTGAATATGCATAAAATCTTTTTTAGGCCATATGCTTTTCCTATAAGAGAATCTTTCTCTAAAGACAATAGCTGGTACTTATTGAGTGTTACCCTGTGGAAGTTACTATTCTAAATATTTTACCTGCATTAACTCATTTAATACTCCCAGAATCACAATCTCGCTTTTGTTCTGTTATTATTCCCATTTTATAGATGAGAAGACTGAGACTTGGGAATTTAAGTCATTTGTCAAATGTAACTCAGTTACAAAGTATCAGCACTGAGATCAGACCAAAGAGGTCACGCTCTCAACCACCACACTGTGTTACGTCCTTATGCTACAGGGTGTGAACCACGGTCAAAGGTTGTAATATCATGTCATAGAGCTCAAGAAGTCACGAATACTTAGAGTCAGATGAGGTAGATCTTCTCACCCCTTTCCCTGAAAATCTATTTTGTAATTAATGTGGGTAAACAGATTTGGTTTCCCAAAGGTTGATTAGGAGGAGCCAAAATATAAACTGCTCTACATTTAAGTAGAATAGAATTTATATTGCCTTTGATGGGGTCCAGAAATTGATGAAATGTAATAATCAATAGTTTAGTTGCAGACACTAAAAAAATTATACCCTTTTTCTTTGAGGGGGAAGGAGTGGGAGAGACGAAGCCATAGGAAGGGATGTTTAGCAGCCTCTGGTTTGATGTATGTAACTAGCTCAAGCTTCCTGTGGGGTTGCTCTAAGGAGAGGTGGCTCTATCTCTTTGCTGCAGATCATCCCAAATGGTGCCCCACACATGTTCTGGGGGTCTGCATGTGGGCTGTCATGTGCATTGTTAGAGTGATGGAGATTGTGTTTTTTTCTATTTTTATAAAATTATTAATTCTTAGGAAATAGATGGCACATGCTATGTTTCACCCTAGAATTTATGGATTTTGGCTGGTACATCAGTTCAGATGTTATCTCCTAGACATAAGCCCTGAGATCCTGAAGCATGATGTAGTATTACAAGGCAGCGATTATTTGCTCAACCGTTTACAGTTGTTTTCTCAGGAGGTAGCCTCTTTGTCTCTCAAGGAAATGACAAAACATCAATGAAGTTTCAGTTCAGGGGCTTGGAGGAAACTTGGAGTCTAATGCTTCCTAACTGACAGGGATATTTTAAGCTGAGACTTAAATCAGGATTCCCCGAGGTAGATTCTGCTGCTTTGTTTAACAAAAGCAAACTATGAGTACAAATTATTCATTACCATATTCATAAGTAGCCTATTTAGTAAGACGGTATGGAGATAATAATAAAAACAAATATTGAATAAAACTCTTTCCATGTCAACCTTTCCAGCACATACAGTAGTTGACTCATTGTTAGTCTGGAATCAATGGTTTAAAATTAATGAGTATTTACTCTTTTTTTTTTTTTTGAGAGACAGAGACAGAGACAGAGAGAGGGAGAGAGAGGGAGAAGGAGAGAGAGAGAGAGAGAGAGAGAGAGAATGAGTGGGGGAGGGGCTGAGGGAGAGAGCAAGAGAGAATCCCAAGCAGGCTCTGTGCTTAGCACAGAGCCCCATACAGGGCTTGACCTCATGACCCTGAGATCATGACCCGAGCCGAAATCAAGAGTCTGATGCTTAACCGACTGAGCCACCCAGGTTCCCTGAATGAGCATATACTCTTGATTTCTGGGTGAGAAACTGAAAAAATTGGAAATATGTAGCCAGACTTTCCATGAGAGCTTTTCATGTAGGAAAATGCTGAATAAAGAAAAATAAAATGTTGGTTTAAAATTCATTTTAATGGATTTGAACTTTCAAAATGTGTTGTACATGGTTCACTCACTTAAATGTGATAATAATTTGTACTAAATTAAAGTACTAACAATGTTTGCCAGTAGTAATTTTTCTTTTTCTTTTTTTTTTTTTTAATATTTTATTTATTTATTTGACAAAGAGAGAGACAGCTAGAGAGGGAACACAAGCAAGGGGAGTGGGAAGAGGAAGAAGCAGGCTTCCCGCGGAGCAGGGAGCCCGATGCGGGGCTCGATCCCAGGACCCTGGGATCATGACCCGAGCTGAAGGCAGTCGCTTAATGACTGAGCCACCCAGGTGCCCCCCAGTAGTAATTTTTCTTATCCATTCTCATTTCTTTCCATTCTCCATTTTTCATCTCTCTCATGGTTTATGACACTGCAACTAGAGAACAAAGACAAGTTGCAAGTATTGCTCTGGCTTACATTTGTCTTTATATATTCTCTTGATTTTATATTCTCCTTTGTGATTCAGATTCCTTGAGCAATTCCTTGAGCAATTTCTACTGCCATTTATAGCTATCCAAGTACAAATATAAATCTGTTGCATTTTTACATCCTGTTTACTAATAGTGTTTTAACAAGGTAGTAAAATTCTATATCCTGGCATATTAACACAGGGAAAGGCCATTTGCTTGCCTTGTAATCTTCTGAGAAACAGCTGAACTTGTTTCTTATTGGTGGAGGGACTCTTAGAAACATTTGCTTCGCTCTTTTCTTGTGATCTTCATTTTACAAAATTAGGAGAAAGTGGGGGTATGGTTAAAGGGGAATCTCTGCAGTCACAAGAACATGTCATTATAAGGAAAAATGAACTGTGGGCTTTGTTCTCAAAAACATGAAGCAGAAAAGGGTTCATTAGGCCCCTGCTGAAAGAAGGCCAGGGAACCCCTGCTGGAAAAAAAAAAAAAAGTCTGGATGGTAAATTAAGATCTGTTAGAAAAGAAAAGTATTCTCTTAGTTCTTCAGAGAGAGAGTATGATTGCACTAAAGCAGAAGAAAACTATTCTTCCTTGATAATAAAATGAGGAAAGGAGAGACAGGTATACTATGCAGCTAATGATCCTTGCAAGGACAGTAGCAATGCATTTTCATAGACTTACTCCTTTTTGTTCTTATTCTTTGAGAGGGCTCTCTAAATTGTAGAAGCCACACAAAACCAGAATCCACCCCTAGAAACAGTGTTTGAATTATTGAATTATCAGTGTTCAAAAAAAAAAAATCTCAGAGTTGAACTGGTTGGAATGAGGAGGCCAGATGAACTAGTGGCAAGTTCTAAAGTACTGAGTATATGCAGAATACAACATGTGCAAAATTTCTAAGTTTTTGTTTCGTTAGCATTTACTTTATCTGTAAATGGATTATTTAAATATACTTAAAACTTTCTTCTGAAATAATTTAAATATCCTCCTTTTTTAGCATTGTGAATTTGATCAGTCAATTGTTTTCTTTATAGAGTTGTCAAGGGAAAGTTTTGTTCTAAATGCCAAGAATCTGAGCCTATGGAATCTGTATTAAAGACTGTTTTAACATACTTCTAAACAGGATCTTCATTTTTGTTTTTTTCTTCCATTTATTTATTTTATTTTTGTTTATTTATTATCTGTAGTTATGGAGTACAGGCCTGGGTAATGATGGACATGATATATGCATCAAATATGGATTTGCATCAAATATGGATTAAATCCTAATAAAACAAGCTCTAATCAGTAACAAGTCTATTTATTGCACCTCTTTTCTTTAATTAAAATTAAAATTAAAAATTTTTTAAATGATTATCAGAGACTCTCCATTCTTTAAAGTGAAGACTCAGGTTGTATTATTATTATTGTCATCATCATCATCATCATTGCTGTTGTTGTTACTCCTATTAATTCTGTAGTTCCTGCTTTTTTAATAGTAATTTGTTCCAATTTCTTAATTATAAGATACACATGACATCAAATTTACTATCTTAACCATATTTATGTGTACAGTTCAGTGGTATTTAATACATTGATATTATTACACAACTATCACTACCATCCATGCCAGAACTCTATTCATTTGGCAAAACAGAAACTCTGAACTGATTAAGCAATAACTCCCCATGACCTGTTCCCCCAGCCCCTGCACCATTCTACTTTCTTCTCTTCTTCTTTTTTTAAATGCCTCTATTCCCCCACACCCCAGCCTCTGGTAACCCACCATTGTACTCTGTTAATATTAGCTCAGGTTTTGGTTTTTGTTTTGGATTCCACATGTAAATGAGATCATGTAATATTTGACTTTCTGTGTCTGACTTATTTTACTTAGCATAATGTCCTGCAGTTTCATACATGTTGTTGTAAAAGGAAGATTTTTTTTCTTTTTAAAGGCGGAATAATATTCTACTCTGTGTGTGTGTGTGTGTGTGTGTGTGTGTATGTGCGTGACATTTTATTTATTCATTCATTCGCTGATGAACATTTAGGTTGTTTTCATATCTTGCAATTGTAAATAATGCAACACTGCAATGAGTATGGAAGTGCAGATATCCCCTTGAGGTGGTGGTTTTTTTCTTTTGGATATATACCCAGAAATGGGATTGCTGGATCATATGGTAGTTATATTTTTAATTTTTTAGGAACTTCCATAATTTTTCCATAATACCTGTGCCAGTTTTATATTCCTACCAGCAGTGCATAAGGTTTGGGTTCTGTATTCTCCCTATCCTTGCTAAAACTTATCTTTTGAATTCTTGATGATAGCCATCCTAACAGATATGAGGTTGTATTTCATTGTAGTTTTGATTTGCACCGCCCTGATGATTAGTGATGTTGACCATCTTTTCATGTATTTTTTGGCCATTTATATGTCTTCTTTGGAAAACAGTCTATTCAAGTCCTTTGCCCATTTTTTATTTGGGTTATTTTTTAAAGTTTATTTTATTTTTTTTGCCATTAAGTTGTAAAACTTCCTTATATATTTTGGTTTCCAAATATTTTCTTCCATTCTGCAGATTGCCTTTTCATTTTGTTGTTTCCTTTGTTGTGCAGAGACTTTAGTTTGATGTAGTCCCATTTGGTTTTTTTGTTTGTTTGTTGTTTTTGCTTGCACTTTGGGTATTAAACCCAAAAAATCATTGCCAAGACCAATGTTGAGCACCCTTCCCCCTAAGTTTTCTTCTAGGAGTTTTATAGTTCCAGATTTTATGTTTAAATCTTTAATCCACTTTGGGTTTATTTATGCATATAGTGGAAGATAAGGGTCCGATTTCATTCGTTTGCATGTAGCCGTTCAGTTTTCCCAGCACCATTTATTGAAGAGACTGTCCTGCCCCCATTATGTTTGCTTGGTGCCTTTGTCAAAAATTCACTGACTAAATATGTGTGGACTTATTTCTGAGCTGTCTATTCTCTTCCATTGATTTATGTGTCTGTTTTTATGCTAGTACCATTTTATTCTGATTACTATAGCTTTGTCATATAGTTTGAAATGGGGACATGTGATACCTCCAGCTTTGTTTTTCTTACTTAATTGTTTAGCTCTTTGTTAATGTAGGTTCTTATTACTATAAACTCTTAGAACTGTTTTGATTGCATCTCATTAAGTTGTGGTTCGATGTGCTTCCATCTTTTTTGTCTCAATATATTTTTTGATTTCCTTTTTGATTTCTTCTTTGACCCATTGATTGTTCAGGTACAAGTTGTTTAATCTCTACATTTTTTGTTTGTTTAATTTTCCAGTTTTCCTCCTGTTATATTGATTTCTAGTTTCATACCATTGTGGTCAGAAAAGATACTTGAGATGATTTCAGTCTCATAAATTTGTTAATACTTGTTTTGTGGCCTAACACATGATCTGTCCTACTGAATGTTTGTGTAATACTTGGGAAAAATGGGTATTCTGCTACCGTGGGATAGAATAGTCTATATATGTCTGTTGTGTCCATTTGGTCTATCGTATAGTTCAAATCCAATGTTTCCTCACTGATCTCCTGCCTGGATGATCTATCATTGGAGTACCTTACTATGCATGTGTTGCTATCTATTATTTCTCCCTTTATACTTGTTAATATCTGCTGTGTATATATAGGTGCTATGATGTTAGGTGCATAAATATTTACAATTGTTATATGCTCTTGTTGAATTGAACCCATTATCATTATATAATGATCTTCTTTGTCTTTTGTTACAGTTTTTTATTTAAAAGTCTATTTTGTCTGATATAAATGTAGCTACCCCTGCTTTCTTTTGGTTTCTATTTGTGTGGACCATCTTTCTGCATACCTTCACTTTCAGTCTATGCATGAAGTGAGTCTCTTATAGGCACTATATAGCTGGGTCTTGTTTTTTTTTTTGCCTATTCACATTATTTTATATCTTTCTATTGAAAAACTTAGGCCATTTACATTTAAAGTGATTATTGATAGGTAAGAGCTTACTATTGCCATTTATTTGTTTTCTGGGTGTTTATAGATTTTTTTGTTCCTTGCTTAATCTCTTGCTGTCTTCCTTTGTGATTTGATGATTTTCTCCTTTGATTCCTTCTTTATATTTTGTATATCCACTATAGATCTTTGCTTTGTGGTTACCATGAGGCTTACATACAAACATACCAGGTATAAAATTCTATTTTAAGCTGATGACAACTTAACTTCAAATACATACAAAAGGTCTACATTTTTTACACTCTCCCCATCATTTTATGTTTTTCATTTCATAATTTACATCTTTTTATATGGTGCACTGCTAACAAATATTGTAGTTATTGTTATTTTTAATATTTTGTGTTTTAACTTTTACACTAGAGTTAAGAGTGATTTACACACCACCATTACAATATGAGAGTATTCTGAATTTGACTGTATTTACTGAGTTATATACTTTTATATTTCTTAGTGTAACCTTTTCATTTCAGCTTCAAGAACTCCCTTTAGCATTTCTTATAAGGCAGGTCTAAGGGTGATGAACTTTAGCTTTTGTCTCTCCTTCAAATATGAATGACAAGTTTGCCGAATAAAATATTCTTGGTTAGCAGTTTATTACTTTCAGCAGTTTGAATATATCTTCCCACTCAGTTCTGGCCTGAAAAGCTTCTGCTAAAAAATCTTCTGTTTTATGGGGGTTTCCTTATATGCAAAAATTGCTTTTTCTTGCTATATTCAAAATTGTGTTAATCTCTTTAAATTTTGACAATTTAATTGTAACGTGTACTGGGTGTGGGTCTCTTTGGATTCATCTTAATAATTTTCTCTGGGATTCCTGGATCTGGATGTTTATTTCTTTCCCCACGTTTGGGGAATTTTTAGCCATTATTTCTTTGAATGGGTTTTTTCCCCTTTTTTCTTTCTGTTTTCCTTCTGGGACTCCATAATGTGTATACCGTTCCACTAATAGTATTCTATAAGTCACTTAAACAATCTTCACTCTATTTCATTTTTTTGTCTTTTTGTTCCTCTGATTGAATGATTTCCACTAACTTATCTTCATGTTTGCTAATCCTTTCTTCTGCTTGATCTAGTCTGCTGTTGAATTCTTCTATTAAATGTTTTGGTCCATTTATCATATTCTCCAGCTTTATGATTTTGGTTTGGTACTCTTTTTATATTTTCTTTCTCTTTATTGGAATTCTCACTTGTTCATGCATTGCTCTTCTGATCTCAGTAATCTTCTTTATGATTGTTGTTTTGCATTCTCTTTTTTGGGTAAATCACTTGTCTTTGTTTACTTAGGGTTGGTTTCTTGAGATTTGTCTTGCTCTTTTGTTTGGAACATATTCTCCTATTCATTTTCCTTAATCCTCTGTGTTGGTTTCTGTGCATTTCATGAAATAGTTACCTCTCCTAGTCTTGGAAGACTGGCCTCATGTAACGGATAAATCTTGCCAATCAACCTGGCCTGAGATTCTGGGTGTCTCTCAAAACTTTGTGTTTGTCTAAACTTCCATCTTTGTTCTTTCTTTTTTTTTCTTTTTTAATTTTATTAAGTTTTTAATTTTTATCCCAGTGTAGTTAAAATACAGTGTTATGTTAGTTTCAGGTGTACAACATAATGATTCAACAATTCTATACATTACACAATGCTTATCATGATATGTGTACTCTTTAATCCCCACTACACAGTTCACCCATCTCCTCATCTACCTCCCCTCTGGTAACCATCAGTTTGTTCTCTATAGTTAGAAGTCTATTTCTTGGTTTGTATCTCTCTCCCTATTTTTTTTTTTTTTTAATCTTGTTCTTTTTTGTTTCTTTAATTCTACATATAAGTGAAATCATGTTTTTTGCCTTTCTCCAACTTATTTTGTTTAGCATTATACTCTCTAGCTTTATCCATGTTGTTGCAAATGGTAAGATTTTATTCTTTTTTATATCTGTATCTATCTATTCCATTTATCCTTTTACTATATATATATTTATAAATATATATATGTTTATATATATTTATCTATCTATATATCTATCTATATCTATATCTATCTATCTATATTATATCCCTTCAAATTAGCGTTTTTGTATGCTTTGGGTAAATATGCAATAGTGCAGTTACTGGATTGTAGGGTAGTTCTATTTTTAACTTTTTTTTTTTTTAACTTTTGAGGAAACTCCGTGCTGTTTTCCACAGTGGCTGCAACAGTTTGCATTCCTGTTAACAGTGCACAAGGGTTCCTTTTTCACCACATCCTTGCCAATGCTTGTTGTTTCTTGTGTTTTGGATTTTAGCTATTCTGACAGGTATGAGGTGATATCTCATTTTAGTTTTGATTTGCATTTTCCTGATGATGAGTGATGTTAAGCATCTTTTCATTTGTCCATTGGCATCTGTTTGTCTTCTTGGAGAAATGTCTGTTCTTGTCTTCTGCCCATTTTTTAATTGGAATGTTTGTTTTTTGGTACTGAGTTGTATTAAGTTATTTATATATTTTGGATACTAACCCTTTATCAGATATGTCATTTGCAAATGTCTTCTCCCATTCTGTAGGTTGTCTTTTAGTTTTGTTGATTGTTTGCTTCACTATGCAGAAACTTTTTATTTTTGTGTACTCTCAATAGTTTATATTTGTTTTTGTTTCCTTTGCCTCAGGAGACATAGCTAGAAAAATGTTGCCATGGCTGATGTCAGAGAAATGATTGCCTGTGCTCTCTTATAAGATTTTTATGGATTCAAGTCTCACATTTAGGTCTTTAATCCATTTTGAGTTTATTTTTGTGTATGCTTTAAGAAAGTGGTCCAGTTTCATTCTTTTACATGTAGCTGTCCAGTTTTCCCAACATCATTGTTGAAGAGACTGTCTTTCTCATTGTATATTTTTGCCTCTTTTGTCAAATTAATTGACCATATAGTCATGGGTTTGTTTTTGGGCTTTCTATCCTGTTCCATTGATCTATGTGTCTATTTTTGTGCCAGTACCATACTGTTTTGATTACTACAGCTTTGTAATATAACTTGACATTGGGAGTTGTGATGCCTCTAACTTTGCTTTTCTTTTTCAAGATTGCTTTGGCTATTTGGGGTCTTTTGTGGTTCCATACAAATTTTAGGATTGTTTGCTCTAGCCCTGTGAAAAATGCTATTGGTATTTTGATAGGAATTGCATTAAATCTGTAGATTGCTTTGGGAGATGGACATTTTAACAATATTAATTTTTCCAATCCATGAGCATAGTGTGTCTTTCCATTTATTTGTGTTGTCTTCAATTTCTTTCATCAATGTTTTATAGTTTTCAGGGTATAGATCTTTCACATCCTTGGTTAAATTATTCCTAGGCATTTTATTATTTTTATTATAATCATAAATGGGATCATAAATCATAAATCTTTCTGTTGGTTCATTATTAGTGTATAGAAATGCAATGGACTTCTGTACATTGATTTTGTATCTTTTACCTTAGTGAATTTATTTATCACCTCTAGTAGATTTTTGGTGGAGTCATTAGGGTTTTCTAAATAGAGTATCACATCATCTGCGAATAGTGAAAGTTTTACTTCTTCCTTACCAATTTAGATGCCTTTTATTCCATTTTCTTGTCTGACTGCTGTGGCTAGGACTTCCAGTACTATATTGAATAATAACCAGCTCCTGGTTTCACTGATCTATTCTCTTATTTTTTTGTTTTTTATTTCAGTTTTATGTATTTTTGCTCTAATCTTTATTTCCTTCCTTCTATTCCAAATCCTTCTATGATTTGAAATTTTGTTTGTTCTTTTTTTTTCCCCCCCAGCTCCTTTAGATGTAAGGTTAGGTTGTTTATTGGATATTTTCTTGCTTCTTGAAGTAGCTTGTATTACCATAAATTTCCTCCCTCTTAGAGCAGCTTTTATTGCATCCCAAAGATTTTGGACTGTAGTGTTTTCATTTGTCTCTGTGTATTTTTTGATTTTGTCTTTGATTTCTTGGGTGAGCCATTAATTGTTTAGTAGCACATTATTTAGCCTCCATGTATTTGTGATCATTCCTTTTTTTCCCCCTAGTTTATTTCTAGTTCATAGTGTTGTGGATAGAAAAGATGCATGGAATGACTTCTCTCTTTTTGAATTTGTTGAGGCTTGTTTTATGGCTTAATATGTGATCTATTCTGGAGAATGTTTCATGTGCACTTGAAAAGAATGTGTATTCTGCTGTTTTAGGATGGAATGTTCTGAATGTGTCTGTTAAGTCCATCTAGTCCAATCTATCATTCAAAGCCACTGTTTCCTTGTTGATTTTCTGTTTGGATGATTTGTCCATTGATGTAAGTGGGGTGATAAAGTCTCATACTATTATTATATTACTATCAATTACTTCCTCTCTGTTTGTTTTTAACTGCTTTAAGGATTTGGCTGCTCCTATGTTGGGTTCATAAATATTTACAATTATTATATCTTCTTTTTGGATTGTCCCCTTAATGATTATATAGTGTCCTTTGTCTCTTGTTACAGTCTTTGTTCTAAAGTCTATTTTGTCTGATATAAGTATTGCTACCCTGGCTTTCTTTTGACAGCCATTTGCATCATAAATGCTTCTCCATCTCTTCACTTTCAATATACAGGTGTCTTTAGGTCTGAAATGAGTCTTGTGTAGGCAGCATATAGTTGGATCTTTTTTTTTTTAATCCATTTTGTCACCCTATGTCTTTTCATGGGAGCATTTAGTTTACATTCACATAATTATTGATAAGTGTGTATTTATTGCTATTTTGTTATTTTATGGTTGTTTTTGGTTTTGTAGTTTTTCTCCATTCATTTCTTCTCCTGCTTTCTTCTTTCATGATTAGTTGGCTTTCTTTAGCAATATACTTGGATTCCTTTCTCTTTATTTTTGGCATATCTATTACTGGTTTTTGATTTGTAGTTACCACTCAGTTTATATATAACATCCTCTGTATATAGCAGTCTATATTATGTTGATGGCCACTTGAGTTTGAACCTATTCTTTACTCCTCTACTCCCCACGTTTTAGGTATATGGTGTCATACTTTACATTCATACTTTACATCCTTTTATTTTGTGAGTCCCTTGACCGATTTCTACTGACATACTTATTTTCCTTCTTTTATGCTTTCTACTTTCCTTATTCTTACTTATGGTCTTTCTTTCCACTCAGAGTCCCCTTTTACATTTTTTTTTTTTCCCCTAGGGCTGATTGAGAGATCATGAATTCCTTTAACTTTTGTTTGTGTAGGAAATTCTTTATCTCTCCTTCTATTCTGAATGATAGTCTTGCTAGATAGAGTGTTCTTGGCTGCAGATGTTTTCCTTTCAGCACTTTTTTTTATTATGTTATGTTAATCACCATACATTACATCATTAATTTTTGATGTAGTGTTCCACGATTCATTGTTTGCATATAACACCCAGTGCTCCATGCAGAACGTGCCCTCTTTAATACCCATCACCAGGCTAACCCATCCTCCCACCCCCCTCTCCTCTAGAACCCTCAGTTCGTTTTTCAGAGTCCATAGTCTCTCATGGTTCATCTCCCCCTCCGATTTCCCCCCCTTCATTCTTCCCCTCCTGCTATCTTCTTCTTCTTCTTCTTCTTTTTAAACATATAATGTATTATTTGCTTCAGAGGTACAGATCTGTGATTCAACAGTCTTGCACACTTCACAGCACTCACCATAGCACATACCCTCCCCAATGTCTATCACCCAGCCACCCCATCCCTCCCACTCCCCACCACTCCAGCAACCCTCAGTTTGAATATATAATGCCACTACCTTCTGGCCTGCAAAGTTTCTGCTGAAAAATCGTCTGATAACCTTATGGGGTTTCCCTTGTATGTAACTGCTTTCTTTTCTCTTGCTGATTTTAAATCTATCTCTTTATCACTACTTTTGCTGTCTTAATTACTGTGTGTGGGCGTAGTTGCATTGATTTTGTTGGGGGATCTCTGTGCTTCCTGGATCTGGATTTCTTTTTCCTTCCCCAGATTCAGGAAATTCTCAGCTTTTATTTCTTCAAATAAATTTCCTGCCCCCTTTTCTCTCTCTTCTTCTTCTGGGATCCCTATAATGTGAATGTTATTACCCTTGATGGTGTCACTGAGTTCCCTAAGTCTATTCTCATTTTGCATAACTTTTTTTTTCTCTCTCTTGCTCAGCTGGATTACTTTCTGTTACTCTGCTCTTCAGGTCACTGGTTCATTCTGTTTCATCTAGTCTACTATTTATTCCATCTAGTGTATTTTTAATTTCATTTATTGTGTTCTTCATCTCTGATTGGTTCTTTTTTATTTCATTGTTAAGGGTCTCACTAATGTCCTCCACTCTTTTCCTCAAGTCCATTCAGTATCTTTATGATCATTACTTTGAATTCTCTATCAGACATACTACTTATCTTCATTTCACTTAGGTCTCTTCCTGTGACTTTGTCCTTTTCTTTCATTTGAGACACATTCCTCTGTTTCCTCATTTTGTCTAACTCTCTGCATCTATTTCTGTGTGTTAGGAGAGACAGCTACATCTCCTGCACTTGAAAGTAGTGGCCTTATGAAGAATAGTTCCTGTGATGCCCTGCTGTGCAGTGTCCCCTGTTTACAGAACCTGGTGCCTCAGGGGTGTTTCCTCTGTGTGATGAGTGTGCCCTGCTGTTGTGGGTGAGCCACTTTCTCTTTCAGTTCAGTCATCTGCAATGTCTCTCTTTGCCTGATGTGGGCAGTCTTTGCTTCCTGTAATGTTAGTGAGCCAGTCTGGGTATGCCTTGGGCTTGAATTGAGTCACACAAGTGTTTGCCAGAGATGCAGTGGCATCAAACTGCCAGGTGCTTTCCTGTGTTGTCCCCTGAGAAGCTTTTGTTCTTGGTCAGGGCCTGTAGTCAGACCACTTGTTTACCTCCAGCCCACTGCTGGGGCCTCTGACAGGTGTGTTTGGTTATCTTTTCCTCTCTCTGAGGCAGGAGTCACTGTGGAGTGGTACTGATCACTGTAGGGGCTGCTTGCATATTGCCAGGCCTGCAGCACTTCCCTGTATGGGTGCTGGCCAAGAGAGTATTGGAGAGGGCAGATCCACTGAAGCACAGTGCTGGGGAGTGGTGCCGTGTGATGACAGTAGTGCAAGTAAGCTTTGCATCACCATTTCTCTCCAGACTGAGGTGGGCTGCATGGGGGGGGGGGGCTGAAATGGCAGAAACACAGTACAGACAGGCTTGGTGGTAGTGCTGGCCAGGTTAGGCAGAGAGTCCTGCAGGTGGCCATGTGTTTATGTTGGGGGGTGAAGGATGAAAATGGTGTTTCCCATTTCTTTTGTTCCTGGAGGAATTCCCCAGTGATTTCTGTACCTCCACGACATGCTCTGAGTTTAATAAATAACCCTCCTGTATGTCCCAGGTGCTTTTCAAACTGCTGCTTCTATGCTGTATCTCTGTGGGCTAGTTCTTTTTTTTTTTTTCCCAAAGATTTTATTTATTTATTTTGACACAGAGAGAGAGACAGTGAGAGAGGGAACATAAGCAGGGGGAGTGGGAGAGGGAGAAGTAGGCTTCCCGCTGAGGAGAGCCTGACATGGGGCTCGATCCCAGGACCCTGGGATCATGACCTGAGCCAAAGGCAGATGCTTAACGACTGAGCCACCCAGGCACCCCTTTGTGGGCTATTTCTTATGCTGTCTCTTTAAGGATGGACAGCTCTCACCCTCCCAGCTCTCCCAGATTTTTTAAAATTCCGGGTTTAAGTCTTGCCAGTTGTAAGAACTCACAAAATTTGGCCCCTCTGGTTTTCACAATGTTATGGGGATTTTTCTTCCCCATGCAGGGTCCCCAGTAGGAGGGTCTGTTTCTCTCCCTTCTTCATACCTGTGGCATCCCTCTCTTTTGTCAACAGTCATGTGAGTCCATTTATTTCCCAATCAAATCTCTGCCCTTCCTACCCTCTTAGATGTGGCCTCTTCTCTACATATAGTTGTTGAGTTTATTCTGCCAGTCTTCAGGTCATTTTCTGGGTTATTTACACTGATGATGAGCCTAGGGTCCTCCTACTACACCATCTTCCCCGGAAGTTGCCATCTTTGTTCTTAGTGGCCCCCAGGAGATTAGATGCCAAGTCTTGTCAGTGCCCAGAATGGGGGGGAGGGGATGCCTATATGCCTATTTAGGCTCCTGGAGGACTTACCTTAATTGTACCCTGTCAGCTCCAAGAGCTAGGTAATTTAGGAGCTAGTCTCTCAGGTGGCAATTGTAGAAGTTGGGGCAAGAGATGTCTGGACCAATACCTTTCAGAGAGAAGCTGGAGATTTGATTTTATCCTGGGGCAAGCTGGGGTAAGGAGGCACACAAATTAGAAGCCTGACCCTCAGGCAGCAGCTGGAAAAGTATGTAGTTACACTCCTTCCAGTGAGAGACTGGGAGCCTTAGGTTTTTGCCTGTTCTCTCTATGCTGAGCCTGAGGGATAGCCCTAGGAAATGCTCATGTGTTCATTAAAAAAAAAAAAAAAAAAAAATGCCACTTTTTTCCTGTGACCGAGGTGGTCTCATGAATGCTGAGCCCCACCAGCTCTCAGAGCTAGATGATTTTTGGAGCCAGTCCCTTAGGTAGCAGCCATAAAACTTGAGATGTTAGATGAATGAATTTGCTCTTCCAGGGAAAAGCTGGAGACTTGTTTTTCTCTGGAACAAGCCAGGGGGAGAAGATGTAGGAAGTGCCCACAAATTCTTTCAGGCTCCCAGGGAAGCCCAGTGAACTCCCAGATGCAAGGTGATTAGAAGCATACCCCAGATAGCAGTTGGGAAAGTATATAGTTAAACCCCCTCCTGGGAGAAACAGAGCCAGGCATTTTTGTCTGCTTCCTCTGTGCTGAGCCTGGGGAAGAGCAGTGAGAAGTCCTTTTAAAATCACCTTGTTTTCTGTGGCACTGGGGGCTTGCAAATGCTGAGCCCTGTTGGCTCCCAGAGCTGGGTGATTTGGGAACCAATTTCTTGGATGGCACAATTAAAGTTGGGGCATTAGATGTTTGACCCAAACCCTTTGCTCATCAGGAAGAACCTGGGCATTGGGGGTTCCCTACTGATTGTAAGGTGCTGGGCTGGTGGTAGGATTTATGATGTGAGTGTGCCTCCACTTTTCCTACCCATTTCATATGGGTATTTTTTTCAGTAGGAGTCAGTCAACTAATTTATGGATTTCTTTCAGAGGGCATTGATCTGTATGTACTTGTTTATTTAGGGAGCTCCATGGGAGAAAGGAAAGTCAGGAGCCTGCTATTCCACCATCTTGTTGATGTCTTCCTCTTGCAACTCTTAATGAGAGGAAGTTTCACTGAAACAAAAAGAGCCAAAGAGTTCCTTGGAGTTTTAGATCAATTTGTTCTGTAGGTGGCATATAAACAGGTAAAATTCAATCTTCTCTTTTCTTGTTTTTTTGCAATTTATTACATATTTTAATTAAGAAATATAATACATGTCCATCATGTAAAAGTTTGATCATAAGATATGGATTGGAGAAAGTAAAAGTTTTCATAATTCCATCTTCGGAGATAAATTTTATCACCTGCTTGGTGCATACTCTTTAATTTTTTTCTATATATTATATATAGAAAATATAGAAATATAGAATATATAGAAAATATAGAAAAAAAATATTTTTTTTTTTGAGAAAGAGAATGCACGAGCGGGGGTGGTGGGGCAGAGGGAGAGGGATGGAGAGAATCTTAAGCAGCCCAGCATGGAGCCCCAGTGGGGCTTGATCTCACAACCCCTAGATCATGACCTAAGCTGAAATCAAGAGTCAGACACTTAACCGACTGAGCCAACCAGGCACCCCTCTATATATTATTTTTATTAATATTATTTTATAAGAAACTAAATCATGCTATAAATATGGTTTTACAACTTATATTTTAACATACATTCTATTTGAACATAGCTGTTTGTATAGATCCATTTTATTCTTTTTAATAGCTGTATTCGTGTACCTTTGTTTAACTGATCCTTTGCTGTCAGATGTGCTTTCCTCAGTCTTTGTCTATTACTAACATTTTAAAAATTTATATCTTATACATGTATCTTCACTCACTGGTGGGGATGTATCAATTTTATAAAATTCACTAAGTGAAGTTGATGTGTCAAATGATACAAAACATAATTTTAGTAGATTTTGCAAAATTGCCTTTCAAAATGGTGGCATCCATTTATAGTTCTAATAACAATGTATGAAATTGTATGAGAATATTGATTTCCCTATTTCAATGATTGAATATTAGGTAGATTTAAAAATATGTCTCATTATGGTTTTGTTTTGATATTTATATATTTTTGTTACATGTATGTTTAAACAGTTTAATTAGTTAAACTATTTGCTTATCTCTTTCATTTGCCTCTTTACATCTTGACACCTTTTTCTATTACTGTGTTTGATTTGTAGGAGCTCTTTTTCTGTCTTGGCTCTCTGTCTCTGTGTATTTACATATATTCATATACCTGAAATTATTTATTGTATATGTTGCAATTGTTTTTTACCTTTTCACTTTACTTTTAAAATTAATTTGAGTTATATTCTATGGATATAGGTTTCAAATGTTTATGAAACCAAACTTACCAATCTATTTTTAACCATAAAGATCTCTTTATGGTTATAAACATTAAAAAGAATCTCTTCATTTATCCAAAAATGGATAAATATTTTTCCATATTGAAGTAAAATATGATACTTTTTGTTTTTTAATTTTATTTTTAGCATTAAGACTTTTATTCATTTGTAATTAAATTTATATATGCTATCCATTTTCTATTCTAGGCATTGCTTATCATAAATAAAAATAATATTTGAACTTTTATATTTACAAAACAAATACACTAAGATTTAATAAGAAGTTTTTTCAGTATCAAACTCTGATAGCATACCTAAAATATAATTTACCAAAATCCAAGTTATGCTAAACTTTTCAGAATTGCATCTATTGAATAATTCAAGGTTTCTGCTTCAACTATTGATTCCTGTTCTTCTTTGTTGGTACTGGCATTTTTCCTTCAATGAAAAAGGGCTATTTCACATATTTTATTTTATTTTTTTTATTTCACATATTTTAAAAGACATTTCACCTTTATAAGTTTCAGTAAAGATAGAAATGAAAGACAATTAAGGGTAGAAGGTGGAAGAAGAAAGTGTAACCATAAAAAGTTCATTAACCCAACAAAGAACTAAGGTTCATCCAGGAAGCTGACCACATTACTAGCATCTGTCACTTCTTGGTACCCACAGAACAATACTGTTGTATACATTTTTCTGCTAGGAGTAAAGGCTTACTCTTTAAAAACAATTCTACAATTTTACTATAAATAAACTAGAGCAAATTGTCTTCCTGCCAATTACCATCAAAAAAAACACATCTTTTGATGTGTTGAAAGAGCTTGTCTAGATCATTTTTTTTTCTTCCTAAACCTGGTGTAAAAAGTTAGGCACATTAAACATGCACTGTGTTTGGGAACTTGCAAAAAATGCTTGTCTTTACAGCATTCTATTTCAATTCTCTTGATTGTTCAGCACAATTAAAATAAAGCTCTCAAACACAAACAGCTTGTCAGACACTTCTGGAAGTTTCTCTTGACTCAGGCCTGTAGTGGCAAGAACATGTTATAAACACTAGAGGTGCTCTCCATTTAAGGGAATATGTGCTCCAGGAAAGTTAATTTTAAAGAATCTTTAAATAAATTGAGTCACACTTTCCTCTTGACTATATATTTATAGAAATAAAATATGTAGAAGCCTCACAATACAGTAATGATGATGATGATGATGATGATGATAAAAATGATGGTAATTAATGCTATTGCATCACATTTTAGGGATTCTGACACAATAATATCATATAATAATTATCATTTATCAAGTTTTCTAGTTACTATGCTGTAATAAATAACCTTAATATTTAGTGATGTAAAATAATGATTCATCCCAGTTTCAAGAAGAAGTAAAATGGCCTACCTCCTAATGGCAGAGTGTCAGTATCATACAATAAGAAGACAGTGTAGAATGTGAGATATATAGTATATAACATACTATAGTGTGTGTGTGTGTGTGTGTGTGTGTGTGTGTATATATAATGTGTATTGTATGGTTGGAGGTTTCTGTGATTTGTCCTGCATAACTGACCACCCAGACCTGCATGTACGCAGGAAGGCTAAGGAATGTCATTTGTGAGACTTGTGCTGCATAAGTGACCTTGGGAGTCTGATTAATTGATTATTAGCTGGCCTCTAGATCAGAACTAACCCTTCTAGTCTGAATGCCAAGGGATATAAATTTTGCCTTTCATCTTCTCTGGCTCTAGGTTGGGCTGGCCCTCCTAGAATTGAATCTGGGTGGGGAGGCAAGCACATATGTCCCAGTCTCCTTGAGGATGTAAAGACATGATAACATAGAAATGCAGCTCACTCCAAACTGCATGTAGGCAAACAAATGTTTAACTTCAGAACCTGTCATTTGCCCTATAAATATGGCCCTTATGGGGATGGTCAGTTGGAAGTCTCACCTGAGGGGAGGATGCTCCACCCAGGCCTCTCAATCAGGACTCCAGCCTGTCTAACTCCATGGGGCTTCCCCAGCTAATGAGTTTGGATGTTGTAAGTACCCAGTTTGATGTAACTCTGTCTTATTCTCTTTTACTTATTATTGCCCTGATCTATGCATAGATTTTCCTTCTCTTCATTTCCACTAGGTTTTTACTTTATAATATCAATAAAGTGTTTTTCCCCTTCAAAACTGAAAACACAGCTGTTGTGAATATTTTCTTTAGAACAGACAGCCATCATTTGAAAATGTAATATTCTACAATAAGAAATTACTTTTTGTTAAATACTTTACATGCAACATTTTAAACTTTACAACTATGACACTGGTCTCATCTTCCATTTATAGATGAGAAATCTGTAATATCAGAGAGGTTAAATAATTTAGGCAAAGTCACATAGGTAAGTAAAAAAAGCCACAATTCAAATTAAGGTTATTTTATTACAAAGACAGTGTGCTCACATACTACATTGAAAGTGATCATTTATTGATAAGTTTTAAAAAATAATTATCAAATAAGGATTTGTGTTAGGAGGTTTACGTGTTAAGGAATCAAGATACACTTTGAATACTTTGGGTGATATTTCATTGGAAAGATACACTGGAAAATAAGAAAGAATTGGATCCAGCCTCTATAGTTTCAGGGCTGGAATTTATGGATAGATTATCTTTGGGTTTACCACAATAGTTTTAGTGACCCAACAGCAGCTTTAGAAAACTGTCTTGTTTTTGACTAGTCACTTTCTGTCCTTAGTATCTACTCTGAGTTTACCTCTGTGTTCTTACCAACAATAGCTGACTCTTGGTGTGTGGATTACTCTATTGTCTGAATTCCTGCACATGTCTCATATACAAACTCTGTGAGAGAGGGTCTGATTTTGGTCTACTAGTCAAAACCCCACAGAGAGTGCCTTCATTCGTCAGCCTCTAGGGGTCAGCGCCCACTCTTAGTCCAGTCAATCCAGAATTTCAGGTCCCATCACAAAATCATGATCATCAACTCCAAAGGACCAGCCCTTGGTTATTTTGCTCACATGGCAGCTTTTGGTGGGGTTAGCAGTCAAGGCATCATGGATTATTTAATACTGAAACTTTAAATACAGGAACTGTTCCAGAGTATTCTAGCCTCCAAGGAAGCAAAGGACTTACCAAATGATGTATTTTATGGACATATCAATTTCTGGACATTTGTGTCACAAAGTTCTAGGTACTAGTCTTTTTAACTGGAGTTAACCGGAGTGGCTTGTGGGAGCTGCTTACAACAGGCTGTATTCATTCTTTCTGGGCACCGATGCTAAGAACTTGAAGCAGGACTTGTCCCAGTTGGCACTATAGTTGCCACAATTTTCTGTGAAAAGCCCTGCAAAAGCCATTGACAAAATTACCTACTTGAGGGCACCAGAAGGAATCATCATTGGAAGTAGCAGGTGAACTCTAAGGTTTGAGGGTTGCCATTCTCTGATAATCCAATGTAAGCGACTTTAATCAGTATGAAAAAGAGAAGAACATTGGTCTTTCAAGATTTTCACATTAGAAGGTATGACTAGTTTTCTCTTAGGAAAGTTAGTTAAAATGTTCAGAAATTTTGGGAAGAGGATAAGGCATATATTGAAACTTTAAACTCTGCTTCATTCCTTAGAATCTCTTTGTAGTACATAATCCTGGAAAGAATTAATAAAATTCTGACTGATGGAAGATGTATAAACTATAACCAAATAAACACAGATGCTAGAAATGCTGAGAATGGGTTAGCTAACAATAAATTGATTTTGTTGTTATTTTCAATTGATTTGGCCTGGAACCTAGCTTCTTATGAATATTTCTTTAAAAAATTACCAGAGGAAAATAGAATAAAATCAATATTCAGTTCATTTGTCACAAATAACTTTATTGTCTTCAGTTAGTAGTATCATTTATTTCAAAGAGGTGAGCAGACGTCCCTAAAAGCTCCCATTTGTCAGTGACAGAAGACAGCCATAAAGCCGACTTTTTTATTTGTGGTTAGATTCCAAAATGCTGAAATAGACTATAATAAAATGTGCTTTGTTCCTAGAAAACTATGCAGCTTGTGTGACTTTTTATATACTACATTTTTTTTTCTTCTCTCTTCAGGGATTTTTCTCAAACTTAATTTTCAACTAGCTCATGCTGAACAGATCTCAGTAAATTACACCACCCTCTAGCTTGTTAGTGAGTCCAGAAGATTGAGATTTATATTTGACATCTTCTTCCTCATTCTCCATATTATATTTACCACTAAATCATCTGCATTCTCCCTCCAAATTGTGCTTCATGCCACTCCCTTATATCCATCTCTACTGCCACCTTTGTAATACAAGCAAAAATACAATCATTTCTTGCCTAAACCACTGCATAACTTCCAAATTCATCATCCCATTTTCTTTCTTGACCCTCTCCGATCCAGTTTTTATAGAATAGCCGGAGGGTTATTTTTAAATCATCGATTGAATTTCATGCTATTTCTCAACTTAAAAATTTTAAATGGCTTTGCGTTGCAGTTAGAATGAAATCCAAACTCCTAATTTTTGGCTACAAGATCCCAGTTGAAATGTCTTCCCCATTATGATTATGTTTGATGGATAATTTTCATTTACTTCTTCAGATTCAGATATTTGAGTGGGAACAGAGTGAGGTCAGGGCATTTAGACCGTTAACTTCCTGCAGTTGGTTACCCCAGCTCCTTTCAGATGGACAGCTAGTTATTGCACATTCTCATAACTGCTCACTCCCCTGCACCTTCAGGCCTGGAGGTGGTAATGGTTTTCCACTGGTTGTTAGCTCTGGAGGAACTATATCTTCCCTCATTTATTTCCTTCCTTCTTGCCCACTCCTTTGTAAGTAGTCCTTTATTAAACTTTTTACAAATTAGCCAGATTACATGTGCCATCTCTTTTTTGTTAGGAACATGACTGATTAAATCTCTGGTAGTGGGGGTGGCCTGAAAAATGGATTGGGTAGCTCCATAAGTTTGAGAAACACATAGATAATCTTTTGGTAGGGAGGAATAGGACCCTAATCGTCCATGGCTTATGGTGTCTTTATGATTATTCAAAATGCCACCCATATGGCACAGGCTTAAGTGAACGTGGAAAGCAAGGGAGTGGAATCAAGTGCTGCGGCACTCGGTCTTATGGTAACAAGAGAGACTATAAAGATTATGGATTGGTTGGCTGTTTTGGAAGATCCTAGAAATCATACAGGGTGAAAGGAACAAATTCAAAGTCATAAAAATATAACCCAGAGTACAAGATAGAAATCAGAAATCTTCAGGGCGCCTCAGTCGGTTAAGCACCTGCCTTCAGCTCAGGGATCGAGTCCTGCATAGGGCTCCTTGCTCAGTGGGGAGCCTGCTTCTCCCTCTGCCTCTGCCTGCTTGTGTTCTCTCTCTCTCTGTGTCAAATAAATAAATAAAATCTTAAAAACAAACAAACCAACCAACCAGAAATCTTCAAGGGCATCTTTGAAGGAGTCCTCTTATTTCCTGTAGTCACAGGGCAGATGTGGCTGAGGACCAATCCCAAGGCCTGCTTGTAAAGGCTGCAGAGGTGTAGTGCCAGTTCAAGGCTTAATCCCATGGGGAAAGATTCCCCTTGAAATGAAACTTTTAATGACCATTGCTGGGTGCGATGTCTCACAAAGAAGTGCCAGTTCTCCCAGGGACCCACCACCACTGCCCTTCATGGCTCCTCTGCCCATAGGAGTTAGATCCAAACATGGACCTGATGGAGACATACAAAGCCTACTCCAAAGGGTATAGCTTATATACCCAAAGGTTTGTAGGACCGCATCAGTTTGTATCAGCAGGAATCAGAAGCATTGTAAGTGTGGATTCTATGGATGTTATTTGATTGGACAAAAATGACTGATATGCATATGCCCACAAAAGTTACAGAATTTAATGTGCTGGTATAAGCACCTAGGAGTGATTTTAATCAATTAGGTTGGCTAATTGTAGGCTAGAGACATTGGTGGCCTATTATCAAAAAAGTGTTAAAGCTGGAATTTACCTGGTATACTGCAAAAGAAGGAGTTAAAAGGCCCAGACAGATAGCAATACTGAATTCATTTAATACCACAAACTGCTCAGCTATTCCTCTAACTATACCTGTCAGGAGAGCCAGGAACATTTTCTCAACCGCACATTCTTTTTTAAATGCCTTAGGTGAAGGGTTACTAATTGTCACTCTTGTGGTCTGGAGATCATGGTTGGGATGCTCTTTCCTTAACTAAATAAATCCCAACTTTGGGCTTTGTTGATTTCAGTAATAGCTAAGCATTAATACTCTGAATGGCAGAATTAAAGAGCAAAGAATAAACCCCACTTCCAATATCCCAACATCCTGGTAATACTTACTCTCATTTGACATAAGGTTGTGAATCTAAAACCTTAGAAATAAAAAGTATGTTTTTTAAAATTTATTTTAAACAATTTGGTGATTTTTTTCTTGTCTCTTTTAAGTCTAAGTTATAGTAATTAAAAATTTTGTTTGTCATTGGCTTCTTAGCCCTTAAGACTTTTCTTAAAAAGAAAGTCCAATTTGTAAAACTCATATTGTGTGTGTGCATATTCATATAAATTTCATATATATGTATACTTCAACTGAAGCTAAAAGAGGGATATAGATAACAGCGTGTGGAAAAGGTTAAGAAGAGTTTCTTTTGAAGGCTCTGAAGAGCCTGATTGGAAATCCACTGGTCAACTGGTCAAGGTGATTGGCTTATTACTTTTAGAATTGTCCTTACCCTTTCTAAAAGAAAGATGATAAGTTATTGCTATCAGAGGTACTATGTCCTTCAAAAACTCATAAATAATATTTAGTAGCTCAGTAATTGTTTCAGCCAATTCCTTAAGAAGCTTGGGAGGTGTGTTATTAGGATCTGATAATTGGATGGAATCCAGTTTTTAAAGTAATGTTTGATATGAAGCTGTCCTGCTTTTACCATCCTATCACATATCTAGTTATTGACAGGTATGGGAAATTAAAGGAAGGTTGCTTTTGTTTTATTAGTCTCATCAGTAGATTTTTTTGTCTTTTGCTATAGGCCTAGTAAAATGAAAGTGAATTTTCAAGTTTATTTCTCAGGATTCCCAAGACGAGAACATGCATCAAATAAAATACTTCATAATGTGATATTATGAATAAGATTAATGAAATTTATCAGATATGTCAGTGATGGTTTTCTTATGACAGAAGATTTTAATTCACAGGAAAATCCTCACCAGCTTGCTTGAAATCAAGTTTTCAGAGGTTAACCTAATAGCAATAACAATAAAAATGATGACTAATATTTGTGGAGCATTATGTACCAAGCCCTATGGGATAAGTACTTTATATGGATGATCTCATAGAAGTCTCAGATCAAATCGCTATGTGATATCACATTCAGTTTCACAAATGAGAGAACCAGGCTTAGAGAAGTTAGGTCAATTTCCCATGGCCATAAACGTTGTACAAGTGGCTAAGACAGGCCATGTTTAAATCCATAGTCTGTACCAAACTGTCTCCCGATTGATGGTGCTTCTCTCTAATTGTGATGGTGAGGACAGCAGGACTTGGCAGTTAATTTGAGAGAAATTTGGCAGTTAATATTCTGAAACAAGTAGAAAATACATGAAAGGAAATTTAGAAGCCAACCAGTAAAACCATCATATTTTATTGATAAAGAACATGAGGCATAAATAATATAATGCTGCACCCATGTTGCCTGAATATACCTCTTACAAATTAAGGGAATTTAGGCCCCTCAATTTCTGTTTTCTCATCTATAAAATGGGAATGATAATAATAGAACCTACCTCAAAGAATCACTCTAAAATTCATTACATTCTTGTAGTTATATATCTAGTTTTCCCTCTTTCTAAAGTGTAAGAACAAGAGAATTCAGGAAGTGTAAGTGTTAAAAAGGATAACTAAATAAACCGTCACCTACATGCATCACTTTGTATTCTAATTCTCAGAAATGTTAGAATAAAGAATAAGGAAGCATCTGGCCAGGAGCATACATAGTAAAATGAATTTAGATTCAAATTGTTAGCAGGGGTAAAAGTTTTATATTTTCTTTTCTTTTGGTTTCTTGGGGCTAATTTGTAGACAAGAGGAGGCTTAGTATCTCTACGAGGATATAACACTTTAAAAGTGGCAGAAAACCCAAACAACATTCCACTTCTCCCAACTATACAGTTACAATCTCGGTTAACAAGGAATGCAGAGTAGGCAGTTCTTGGCATTGGTTTATCTATGTAATAATGCCAGGGTTGCTATGTCTGAAATTATATTGGCCTTCCTTTCTTGGTCTCAAGATGGTTACTGCAGGTCCAGAAATCATGGACGCAGTTAAAGCATGAAAAGGGGGGGAAGGAATAGAATCAGCCTCCTCTGTCCCTTTTATTAGGAAATGCAAAAGCCTTCCAAAAAGGCTTCCCAGGACACTTATCCCAATATATTATTTGCCAACACCAAGGCCGTTATGTTTCCAACTGGCCTTCCAGTGTAGGCAGGTAATGAAAGGTAAAGAATAGACTAGTCAACAGTATTATTCAGATTTATGATTATCATATGTTGACCACATTTTTATATTAGCTGGGATATATATTAATGGAGATGGGGAAATTCCCACTTATATCTGCCACTTACAGAGTATTAAGCTGTAGTATATATGTTAGGAACTTTATGGTCATTATTTAATACTCAAAATACCTTTGAGAAAATGGATGAATAAACTGAGATTCAGAAAGGTGAATTCTATTGCAAACATCTTATACATAATATTCTTTGAAACTGGGTTTGACTGACTTGAAAGTTTGTGCTTACAATTGGAACATAAAAAAATGAAACTACCTTTTTCAGGTTTACTTAGTTGAAATCTGGGACTGGGGTTGGTATCTAAATCTAAATAATTTGCTCCCAACCACTAAAACAGATTACCGTTTGCCATCTATATTTAGGAGAGTGTTGTCTAACCTCCCATCATAACATGTGATGATTCTAGAATGAGCACAGAATATACTCTCCAGGCAGGTGTTGGAAATGTACACTTGGGTTTTTCCTCATTTATCAGTTAAAAATGTCGGGATAAAGTCCCAGGCAAGAAAGTTTCAGAAGGAAAGGAAGTATATGTAAGGTTAGGGATGTCTGGCATAGATACTCTATTTTGCCTGATGATCTGGAAGAGTGTGAGGTTGGAAAAGACGGTTAAACTGAGGAAGTTCCTTAGAAGCAATTTATTCTAACCCCTCTGATTACAGTGCCATATATTCT